>NW_028318003.1:1616666-1940000 GCF_062004578.1 Staurois parvus
TGATTTTGTTGGGATTGTCACCATTTATTTATAAACAGAGACTTATGAATTGTTTATATTTTTATATTATACATTTTTTATTAATATTACACTTTTGAGTTGTAATAGATGACACAGATGATTAATTTGTATGGATTTTCATATTGATTGAAATATTAATCCAAATACCTAATATTTGGCACTGATCTGATATAGTCACTGGCCCTCAGAAAGATGACTCTCAGTATCCTTGATAGTTTCAATAATAAAGGAGTGCTAAGAGCTGCAATTGCAACAGCTATTTAATGTCTCAAAGAAGGTGTCGCTAATCAAACTCCACCTAATCAAAGGGTTTGAAGAATGTAGTGTAGGCTACACAGTTACACAGTTAGGTTGAAAAAAAACACAGTTCCATCCAGTTCAACCAAAAATAAAAAGCAAACTATAATAGAAAACCTCCATATACACTATCCTATACTCACAGTTGAACCAGAGGACTGCAAAAACAAACAAGCCTGATCCAATTCACTCCAGCATGGAAAGAAAATCCCTCTCTCCCCCAGGAGGCATTTGGATATTCCCTGGATCAACTCTCCCTGGTATTATTACCTATAAATGTCAGTGCCTAGTTATATTTTGTGCATTTATGAATGCTTTAAGCTCTTTTTTTATAAACAATCTACTGAGCTGGCCAGAACTAGTTCTTGAGGGGGGTCTCTAAAATTTTGAAAAATGGCTTATAAATAACTTTCGAGGACCCTTGGGTGTAAGCTATCTGGCCCAGGTGCTTTATTCACTTTTATTTTGTGTTTCTAGACCATGTCCATTTTCAGCCATTGTGGAGCCTTTGGAGCTATGTCAATACTATGTCAATACTTGAGCTCCCCCCTTTTCCTTAGGGTACGCAGAGCTGGAGAAGGTATGTAATAAATGTACCTTCACTTTGTCCCCAGGTGTAATGAAATGTTTTATTATGCCCAAAAGACACACCCTTAATGTCTGCTATAATGGGTCCATCTGTATTTCCATATGGCAAGGTTTCACAATTCACAAACCATCATATTATTTTGCAGAATCAAATTACTATTTTCTGTTTTCTGCACATGGCTGTATGCTATGCTTGTGTCTATGATAGCACCATTGTATGCCCAGCGTACAGCAACATGTCAATGGGAGGCTGTACACAGCACCTGGTCTTCCTGGGCGGGATTAATGTGTTGGATTTTTTACTGAGCAGGCTCAGGAACCCATTTGCAAGAACCTGTAGTGTAGCCACTTTTTGGGAGATAGCTCCATTGCCATAAGACAGGGGTGGGCAACTGTGGCCCTCCAGCAGTTGGTAAACTACAAGTCCCATCATGCCTCTGCCTTTGGGAGTCATGCTTGTAACTGTTAGTTTTCCAATGCCTCATGGGACTTGTAGTTCTACAACAGCTGGAGGTCCACAGTTGCCCACCCCTGCCATAGGAGTTATGGAATATGAACAGAAGTTGAGAGTCTGAGATGTATGACAGTTCTATTAGGTCGATATAGGTCACTACTCCCACTTTGACAGATGTATATTGCCTAAACGTTTCTGCAGGCTGTGTATGACTTGTTCATTTATGACATGAGCTCATTAGACTTTTGAAATCCCTGCAAAGTAAAGTTTATAAAATTTCTGTATAGCTTGTGAATTCTGTGGAAAATAAGGGTGACATGTGAGGTCTGACACCCCCAAACTATGCAGAGAGAATGTAGGGGTTGTACTAAACCCTGTGCCACCCTCCCATGTCCATGCCTAAGTAAGCCCAAGATACATTTGACATAACACAAGCCAGCTAAGAAGGAATGCAGAGATATCTCAAAACCTCCACTAGCAGGGTCTTACAAAAACTTCTAATGAGGACCTGTCATAAATGGACAATTCAAAAGTCTGGGTGCAGCAGAAGAATACACATCTGTGTTGCTAGGGTTTTTTCCTATACTGCTCTACAGCTGAACTTCACAGAGTTCAGTTTCATACAATCTCCACAATTTGTACTGCAATGATTTTACCTTTCTAAAAAATAGCTACACTAATTTATACAATGTCAATCAGTCAGATGTCCAACACACCTAATTTACAAGGTCCAGACACATTACACCTCCTAAGAAAAAGATGAGTCCTTTCTACAATATATCATGTTTGGTATATAACAAATCATATTTGCATTCTGTTAAATAATATATATACAGGAAGTTGTGATCTGGTGAGCCGGAAGTGGTGAGATAAGCATGTAGTGTGAAGCAGTCTAAGCATTGTGAGGCAGGGCGAGCCGGACATAACATTGAGTGTTCAAACAGAAGCGCAGAGCGTAATGCACTATGAAATGTGAGCAGATTGACTGATGGTTTTATGTATGTCTGATGTGAAATTTTAATAAAGGGTATTTTAGACTATTGGAGTCTCCTTGTGCCCTTTTATCTATGAGGATGGAACATGGTGGATTGACATACTAGAGTGGGGGGAATCCATATATACAAACAAGCGCATATAGACCAACTCTTAATTGAGAAGGTCATGGCTGTCTGGTGAGTTCTCAGTGCTGGTGGTGGTACACTCAGATGGAGTGGAACACAAGGACCAGCAAGTGGTGGATTTTGCATGAAGCACTTTATTTCATTATAAATTATTGCACTTTGTTGTGAAAGGACTTTTGCACTTTATGGATAATGGACTGTCAGGGCTCCCAGGTATGACCAGAGGTGTGTGACTGATGCAGGGAAACGCAGACTTCAGATATGTGATAAACAATACAATTTATTAACACTAACCATACAAACATAAACGCAGTGCAATACTAAACATAATACAGTGCAAACAAACCAAACCACCCACAGATAACAGTACATACAAGCAAGCGTCGTCAGGCAGGCCGGGTCAATATCAATTGGGCAGGTAGGTACAGGGGGAGCAAGCAGAGAATGGTCGGGGTCACAGGCCAGGTTCAGCAGGTAGCAAGCAGCGTAGTACAGAGGGTCAGGCAGAGGGATGGTCAGGGTCACAAGCCAGAGATCAAAACAGGTAACAAGCAGCGTAGTACAGAGGGTCAGGCAGAGGGAGAGGGACAGAAACAGGATGCAGGACAGATACAGGGCCCAGGACAAACACAACACCAAGGCAGAGTCTGTGGGTCTGGCCATCCCTTAAATACCCCAGCATCATCAGTTCCAGGTGTAGCTGGCTGAAAGGTTGAGTCTCTGATTGCTGGGAGCACCCGCTGGCCAGCCCTGGTACTGCAGATCAAAAGGCAGGTGAGTCCCACCATTGCTGGCCAGTCCATTCCTAACAGTACCCCCCCCCCCCCCAAGGAGCGGCCTCAGGACGCTCCAAACAGTCCTAGCTGGGCAAAATGTTCCACCGCCCGGGTCTGGTAACTGGCGGGATATCAAAGACTGGCACACCGGGCAGGACTCCGGGCAGCGGCACACCGGGCTGGACTCCGGGCAGAGGCACACCGGGCTGGACTCCGGGCAGAGGCACAACGAGCAGAGGCACACCGGGCAGAGGCACACCAGGCAGAGGCACACCGGGCAGAGGCACATCAGGCAGAGGCAAATCGGGCAGGACTCCGGGCAGAGGCACATCGGGCAGAGGCACATCGGGCAGGACTCCGGGCAGAGGCACACCGGGCAGAGGCACACCGGGCAGAGGCACACCGGGCAGAGGCACACCGGGCAGAGGCACATCGGGCAGGACTCCGGGCAGAGGCACATCGGGCAGAGGCACATCGGGCAGGACTCCGGGCAGAGGCACATCGGGCAGGACTCCGGGCAGAGGCACATCGGGCAGGACTCCGGGCAGAGGCACATCGGGCAGGACTCCGGGCAGAGGCACATCGGGCAGGACTCCGGGCAGAGGCACATTGGGCAGGACTCCGGGCAGAGGCACATCGGTTTACCAGGCGAAGCAGCAGGCAGCGGGCCACCAGGCGGAGCAGCAGGCACCGGGCCCCCGGGCGGAGCAGCAGGCACCGGGCCCCCGGGCGGAGCAGCAGGCACCGGGCCCCCGGGCGGAGCAGCAGGCACCAGGCCCCCGGGCGGGGCGACCGGGCCCCCGGGCGGGGCAGCAGGCACCGGGCCCCTGGGCGGAGCAGCAGGCACCGGGCCCCCGGACGGGGCGACAGGGCCCCCGGGCGGGGCAGCAGGCACCGGGCGGAGCAGCAGGCACCGGGCCCCCGGGCGGGGCGACCGGGCCCCCGGGCGGGGCAGCAGGCACCGGGCCCCCGGGCGGGGCAGCAGGCACCGGGCCCCCGAGCGGGGCAGCAGGCACCGGGCCCCCGGGCGGGGCGACAGGCATCGGGCCCCCAGGCGGGGCGACAGGCACCGGGCCCCCAGGCGGGGCGACAGGCACCGGGCCCCCAGGCGGGGCGACAGGCACCGGGCCCCCAGGCGGGGCGACAGGCATCGGGCCCCCAGGCAGGGCGACAGGCATCGTGCCCCCAGGCGGGGCGACAGGCATCGTGCCCCCAGGCGGAGCGGCGGGCGCCGGACCCCCAGGCGGAGCGACAGGTCTCGGGCCCTCAGGCGGAGCGGCGGGCGCCGGACCCCCAGATGGAGCGACAGGTCTCGGGCCCTCAGGCGGAGCGGCGGGTGCCGGACCCCCAGGCGGAGCGACAGGTCTCGGGCCCTCAGGCGGAGCGGCGGGCGCCGGACCCCCAGGAGGAGCGACAGGTCTCGGGCCCTCAGGCGGAGCGGCGGGCGCCGGACCCCCAGGTGGAGCGACAGGTCTCGGGCCCTCAGGCGGAGCGGCGGGCGCCGGACCCCCAGGTGGAGCGACAGGTCTCGGGCCCTCAGGCGGAGCGGCGGGCGCCGGACCCCCAGGCGGAGCGACAGGTCTCGGGCCCTCAGGCGGAGCGGCGGGCGCCGGACCCCCAAGAGGAGCGACAGGTCTCGGGCCCTCAAGCGGAGTGGCGGGCGCCGGACCCCAAGGCGGAGCGACAGGTCTCGGACCCTCAGGCGGAGCGGCGGGCGCCGGACCCCCAGGAGGAGCGACAGGTCTCGGGCCCTCAAGCGGAGCGGCGGGCGCCGGACCCCCAGGCGGAGCGACAGGTCTCAGGCCCCCAGGCGGGGCGGCGGGCACCGAGTCACCAGGCACAACCGTGGGCTCCGAGTCAACTGGGATGACCGCTGGCACTGGGTCAGACATTGGATCGTCTGGCTGGACAGCGGGCATCGGGTCACCAGGCATCAGGTCATTTGGCTCGACAGCGGGCACCGCGTCATCTGGCAAGGCAGTGGGCTCCGAGTCAACTGGTATGACCGCGGGCACTGGGTCAGACATTGGATCGTCTGGCTGGACAGCGGGCACTGGGTCACCAGGCATCAGGTCATTTGGCTTGACAGCGGGCACCGCGTCATCTGGCCTAATAGGATCGTCAAGCTGGATCAGTTCATCATGCTGGGTAGAGGCATCAGGCCGAGTAGAGGCATCAGGCCGAGTAGAGGCTTCAGGCCGAGTAGAGGCTTCAGGCCGAGTAGAGGCATCAGGCCGAGTAGAGGCTTCAGGCCGAGTAGAGGCATCAGGCCGAGTAGAGGCATCAGGCCGAGTAGAGGCTTCAGGCCGAGTAGAGGCTTCAGGCCGAGTAGAGGCATCAGGCTGAACCACGGAAGGCAGGCTCACCGGTTTGGATACTGGCAGAATGGTATTGGTTGGAAAGAATTTTCGCTTTTTTCTGGTTTTAACTACTGGAGCACTGCAAGTAAACGCAGGTCTGCAAACGAATGGAGCAGCTGGAGACAGAGAAGAACTGGAGGATGGAACAGGAGAGGGAGCGGTTGCTACAGAGGGCTCTTTTACAGGGTTAAAGGCAGGATAGGTGCAGCGAGTGGGAACAGGGTACTGACATGCGGTAGATAGCAGGGCAGGAGGAGCTGTTGGGAATGCAGGAATAGAGTTTTGAGGAAATAGATTAGAAGCAGGACTGGGTCTTTGTAAGCTGACTGAGGCTGGGTGCAACAAATCTGTCCATGTCTGCAGTAGGGGTTGAACAAAGCTGAGCTTACACAAAGCCTGTCTGGTCAATGACTGCACTGCGTTTATACAATCTCTTAGTGTCTGTGGTGAACATGTGAAATAACGCTCCAGAAAGTAACCCACATCATCCTCTAATAACCACACCAGGGACTCTACCTGGTCTGCACTAAATGGTGGCAAAAATTCATCCCTGCATTCGGGGGAACCAGATGAAACCAACTCAGCACAAACCTCAATCAAAGGCTGCACCTCAGAGAACTCTGTGCCCTGATCTACTAGAACATGAGCGAGCCGTATACATTCTAGCAATTCATCCCGGGTATACTCCTTCAGAGTTTGATAAGCATACTCCCTGTCATCAAACACTAGCAGATATAAATATTCAACCTCATCAAGATCCATCCTTCCCATCAACAAGCCAAGATGGCTTCCTTGTGCAGCCACTTCTGGTCAGGATTGGCCTTGGTGTAATGTCAGGGCTCCCAGGTATGACCAGAGGTGTGTGACTGATGCAGGGAAACGCAGACTTCAGATATGTGATAAACAATACAATTTATTAACACTAACCATACAAACATAAACGCAGTGCAATACTAAACATAATACAGTGCAAACAAACCAAACCAAACCACCCACAGATAACAGTACATACAAGCAAGCGTCGTCAGGCAGGCCGGGTCAATATCAATTGCGCAGGTAGGTATAGGGGGAGCAAGCAGAGAATGGTCGGGGTCACAGGCCAGGTTCAGCAGGTAGCAAGCAGCGTAGTACAGAGGGTCAGGCAGAGGGATGGTCAGGGTCACAAGCCAGAGATCAAAACAGGTAACAAGCAGCGTAGTACAGAGGGTCAGGCAGAGGGAGAGGGACAGAAACAGGATGCAGGACAGATACAGGGCCCAGGACAAACACAACACCAAGGCAGAGTCTGTGGGTCTGGCCATCCCTTAAATACCCCAGCATCATCAGTTCCAGGTGTAGCTGGCTGAAAGGTTGAGTCTCTGATTGCTGGGAGCACCCGCTGGCCAGCCCTGGTACTGCAGATCAAAAGGCAGGTGAGTCCCACCATTGCTGGCCAGTCCATTCCTAACAATGGACTAATTCGCAGGACATATATGAATTTCTCATGAATGCAATTGGTTTATTAAATTATTTAAATTGGATATTTGTTGTTTTGCACTTTATTTACTTTGCACTTTATATCTATATAAGCGCTGTATATTGTGGGTTATATCTGTTAAATACTATGCTGATTGGTGAAAAGTGAACTTTTGACATCAATAAATATAGCGGTACCTAGAATACCTAGCATTAAAGCTGAAGTTTAGCTAAAAAATTCCCTACAGATTTAGTCACATCACTTACCTATAATAAAGTATCTTGTATGCTGTACAGGCAGCTGAATCCTGGAGAAATTTTCTAGAACGTTGTGTACTGGTATGCCTGTCCTCTTCCTGACTCTGATCTTTCTGCATTGTAATAGTTAACAGCTTTGGGTCTTCACACAGAACAGCAGAAAAGCTGTTCCGATGAGGACCTGCCTTCTCATCCGTCCTTGAGAAAAGTTCTGTCATTACACTGCCTGTAACATGATCTGTGACTGGAGGAGAGTTTGATGAGTCATAGGATGCACTTTCCCATTCACAGATCATGTTAGTCCTTACTATCCTCCCAAACCTTTTCTGGAATTCTCCTTATTTTGTAGAGATTTCCTTTAATTTTCTTATATCATCTCTTGGCTGGGAAATGTAGAAAAATATTCTTAATAGTATAAAGAAATTGAAGAAACAAGTGACAGGCATTTTAACCATTCCAGGCATATAACTGGTGGTCAGCACTAACCACAACACATTTATATAAACTTTACACAGTGTCCTCTAAATAATTATGCATTATAGCACAGTTGGGTTGATACAAACAAAAGTATACAGTAGTACATATTGCTAAAAAAAGTTCCTAGTTCTATAAAATATAGAGGTTTTTAGTGTTTTTAAACATTATTTTATTTTTACAACCAGAAAAAAAATGCTGGTTATAATAGTGCATATTGGATACTTCTCATAAATATCTCCAATTAGAGGAATTCAGGCTAATACTATGTTCTATAAAAGAAACTCGCTATGCTCTGAACAAGCAAAGAATAAAATTAAATAATTAATGGAAAATCTCTTTGAGGATAGCATCTTGTTCTTTCACAGTGAAGTAACATTTTAATCCAGTAGAAGCAAGAGGAAAATTCCTGGAATGCTTTTACCATTGCATCCCTGCACAATCTAAATATCTTTGTCATCACAACATAAAAACAGGCACATTCAAATATAACCTTGTCTAATTAGATTGTAAAGACTTTCTAACAATCCCCTGGTTGCTTTAAATCATGTGGAGAGGGAATGAAGCATTTTAAGGTAAGGTAGGAATTATTAGGGTGTTGTGCAGACCTGTGTAAATCTCGGAATGGGATAGATGGCAATACAAATTCTTTAACAAGAAAAACAGCTGTGGTATATGTATTTTATCCATCTATTCAGCTGTTTGACCAGAGTTTAGCTTTTATTCGCTTTGATTCTACTTTTATATATTTTAAAAGGAATTGGATTTTTCAGCCTTTTTATAGAGTGTCACTGTGAGGTTTTAGTCTTTTGTCACATTCCTTAGTAGCTCATTCACATGATCTTCTGAAATATCAAGTAATTTAAAACAAAACAATTTTAAAGCAAGAGAAATATTAAATGATGTTTCTAATACATACACTTAAAAATGATACATTAAGGTATAAAGCATATTTATAAAGTGGAAATTCTGTGATCATTTGCACACGTCTACCTGTGAGGTCACTTGTCATTCACTTTAGTTACAAAACATATGGAATTCTCCCGTATGTCATTTGACACACATCATGATTTCCTATTCTTCAAACAGAAAATTCAGATCTCAGTAACATTCATTATACAACATATACTGGGTAATGCTGCAGCTGCTTGACCAGATCCTGTTCATAGTATACACTAAAAATTCACATTCCAAATAAAAATTAAATTTCTTTTCAGAAAAAGCATCCTAAACTTTTTGCTTGCTGGAGGGCTACTACACCATTTGATTGGTTTAAGAAGTAGGGACAAATCATTGCACAAACTGACCAGAGCTGCTCAGAAAAAAAGCTAAAGGTGTAGCATTTACCATTTCAAATTGCTCTGCCCGCAGATGAATCACATCCTATTTATCATTTTGCAGTTTTGAAACTCATCTCCGAATACAATAACTTTTGTTTGTAGAAAAGATAGCAAAAAATGCTGGAAGTTGGGGTTGTATTGCTTGATCTGTTTAAAGTGCAAGGATTAGTCATTGCAAGAACAGAAAACAGTTTCTTAGGAAATCTAAAGGTCTTGTATTTGGGGGTCACCAAAGTATAGCCACTTTGGTGTAATATTAGTAATTAATAGCATCATTGAAATGAACTTCAAATGTGTCTTAGTGAAAATGTATAGTTTCCGAAATCCTATCCAACAGTTCACTCTACTAGCTAAGCCTACTCTCAGTTTACTTAATACCTTGTACATGTCCCAAGGCAACTGATCTCATAGATTATCTATGTGCTCTTGGAAGTGTTGTGTAGCCTGTTGGCACTATATGAATAAAGGAAATAAAGAAAGAAATCAATAATCTTGCCCCAATGCCTGCTCACATGTGGCCATAGAAAATCTTTATACTTGCATTTCATTGCACTAGAAGTCACTGCTTTAGGACCTAGAGAAGGTAGTGAACTGTGTTGGACCTTTCTCCTGAAACTCTGGGCTTGGTTCCAAGAGTTAACTAGGCTTTGCTCCTCCTAGACTCTTAAAATCTCTTGGCCTGTTATTATTACTTTTAATTTTGTGCTTAATTCTGTACTCAGTGACACTGATTTATCATTCCAGTGAGTTGACATTTTTCTCAAATAAATTTTGTTCAAGAATAAGACACGCTACATAGTTTTTGTACATTTTAGCCATTCATACACTTGTATGTTTTTTGAGAACATGTTTTTTATGACACATCCATACCTTATATTTTAGTTACTAGACAAGTTTAAACTATATTTTCAAAGCTTGCTTTCACTCACAAAAACCTGCTTTATTGCTGTGTGTTATTCTTCCCTATATATCTATATAAGTGTAGCACACAGACTGGATTTAATCCCAGGTTCTGATCTCTTATGTGTACAAGCAGCCAGGCACAAGGTATTTTCATCTAGAGGTATGCAATCTCATTCAATGCTCAGATAGTGACCAGGCAGGAGTTGTTCTTTTGTTGTTTTATTTATTTGGTAGAACTGGGATAGGGATTGGAAAGAGCTTTGGGATGTCTGGAACTAGAGAACTTGCTGAGGACACTATCCTGAAACAAAGGAACAACACAAGGCAGAATTTTCCTCCACAAAAGAGTAGCAACAGCTTTTAGCACAGGGGCACTTCCTCTAAGGCACAGCCCTGGCAGCTAGGTTCAGAACAGCCCTCTATCCAGAAGGGGAGCACAAGCAACAGTCCCTCTCTCAGGACTCTCTGCTGCCTACCCACTGTGATCCATGTCACTTAGTGTCCCAGAAAGATCTCTTCCAGATGTTGCTTTGACATTCCTGCAACCACAAAGGATGCTTCTTCTGCTTCTTGGTGAGCTAGAGATATCTGGGGTTTATTTTGGACTCTCCTAAGCCTTGGAAGGTTTGGCAGCATATGCAGGCTGGGTCAATCTCCTTGTGGCGAAGGACCCTGCTACTCTCTGCTCTCACCCTTATATACCACCCTCAGCCCTCTAGTGACCACTTCTCTTGACCAAGGATTGGCTGAGTCTGTATATAAGGGCCAGCTCAGAGTCTGCCCTCTCCTAATCACTATGTTTAGAAGATTCTGGAAAGACAGGGGGAGACAAGGCCAGCCTGCAGCTGCAGAACTCAGAGTAGACAAAACACAATTACAGTGAGGAACAGAAGTATTTGAACACCCTGAGATTTTGCAAGTTCTCCCACTTAGAAATCATGGAAGGGTCTGAAATTCACATTGTAGGTGTATTCCCACTCTGAGAGACAGAATTTAAAAAAAACTAAATTTGCCTCACTTTTAGCACCTAAACCAAGAGAGTGCTACACAAGCATAGCATGGCCTTGTGTAATAACCTAGCGTGTCTTCAATGTCGTCAAATCAGGTGTTCAGAATGGGCTCCTTAACCTGCTAAGTGCCGCCCCCCCCCCCCCATCCCAAGCACTAAGCCAGGATTTACTGAGTACAGCTAAGCAAACTATTTACTTCTCTTTGCACCTTGGCTTTCCATAATGAATGTCTCACTCTATATGCTCATTAACACTGCTTCCCTGGCAGGGAGAGGCTAGGACATAGGCCAGAGCTTGGTCCAAAAGTAAAACTGGCAATGGATGTATCCAAGCTCATGTGTACAAGACATGTTGTCATGTCATTAGTAAATTCATTCTGAACAGATTTTTAAGATGCAATAAAATCTTACTTTGGAGTTAATTCAATAAAGCATAAGTGCAATAATTGCTAATGTTTATCACTGCATGGATCATGTGAATTTACCACATATATGCAAGATATTTTATCAGTTATTGCAGTGTTTTGGGTGTAAATCTCAATTCACAAAACATTATTAGGGGATTTTAGGGGAGCAGAACTCCAAGCATTTTTTGTTTTTGCCTGTGTAGTGCAGGCACAGAAAAAATCAACTGCTCATTTTGTTCTAGGGGAGAAGACAGCAAAGATATATTTACCTGACCTGCCAATTCTCCCTGCACAAGACCAGCCCTTTCAGCTTCTACACATCTGTGGTCCAGCGGTCCTATAAATGGACTGTTCCTGATGTCAGCACACTCAATCCACGCTCGGGGAGTGCGGTGGGCCAGGTGAGTATGAGCTTTGTGCTCATCCCTAGAATAAAATAGCACTTGATCCATGCATTTGGGGCACAGCCCCACTGTATGGTGAAATACAATTTTTACCTGGAGTTCTGCTTTAAAATACCAATAGTTTCTGATTAGCATTAATGATTTGAGTTGGAAAGGACTATTTTCCTACAGCTCAACATTTCAACAATTACAACAAATAGAGCTAAAAGGATATATCATTTTTATAAAGAATTGATCTGACTGACCATTGGGATTAGAAAAAAATATTTTACTTCAGGGATAAGGTCACCATTTTCCAAAAAATAATAAATGCACATTTTTTTTATACAGGTAAAATGTTGCATTTATTATTTTTGGAGCCTCTAAAGCTTTGCACCAGCCGATCACTGGTGCCATGCAGATCTCCTGCACACTTGTCAGTGTATCTGTGTGCCCATACACAGCACAGTGGTAGTTCATACAGAACTACAGGCTGACAGCCACAAAGGCTGTTAGAACTTGTAGTGTTCTCATTCACAGAATACCACGAATGAGTGACGCAGCCGGGCGGACAGAGACCTTGTTTTCTTTAAAATTGTGACCGTTAGTGCGGTGGAGAAGATCCCTTGCTAGCTGTCACATCGGGGAGTGAGGAGAAGTGGGGGGCAGTCTATTCGTAACATGTTACATGTTACATCATGAATATGAGTGTAACATGTAGCATGTTACAAAAGGTGAACTTTCATTGAAGCTAAATTGGTATCAGTTGCCTAGGGTTTTGTCTTGCCATTCTAGGGGCCAAAACGGCAAGAGTTGCAAGGAGTTAAATTTGATGGAAATCAGTCTTCACTCTATTAAAGTAGTATTAAGCCCTCCAAGCAAACAAACATACAAAAGCAAAACTATGTATTGTAGAAGCCATTAGCACTTACATTGTTTGCTGTGTGTCTTTCTTTTTTAGGTTTAATACTCCTTTGCATTCAGTTTTGAAATTGGACTCTCCTGTGCCTTCATCTTTTGGGTTGCCATATCCACCCTTAAAAGTGCACTCTTGATGCCTGGTTCTGTGTGTAACACCTTCAGTCAGCTCTGCACCCCAGAACTGCAAGCCACCTCCATGCCCCTCCTCCACCTTAATTTGCCAGCACGCTAGCAACAAAAAATGGTGGCAAAAATAGGGTGGCATCCAGAGTGGCCTTGGAAAACAGTGTAGCAGATTTCACAGAGGCGTTTGAATGTTTCTCGGGGGAGGCAGCAAAAACAGCTACCTCAGGCACAATGCTGAATATAATATATAAAAAAAAACATCAACATAGTCTACGTTTTCTTGATGGTCCTGAAAAAATTACTATAAATAAAGATGAGGGTTTCTTTAACGGTTTGTGTCAATGGGAATGCAAAACCCACTTGAAGCAGGTCATATGCAGGCCAGAAGGAGGTCAACTGTAGGTCAAATATACCTGCCAATTAATTCCAAATGATCTCAGAAGCATTTCATTTTATGGCATTGGCACAAGACCAAAGCCAGTTGACACAGGCACTAACTATGTAACTGCATACATAACTTTAAAGAGAAATTGTATACTGCATGCAGTGTATACTGTAAGTGTTTACAGTGGACAAATAGCTATTCCTCACAAAGAAGTAAAGATTGTACACATATGTTATATTTCATATGCAAATCGAATGTTATGTTGAGAAAACTACTGCTAGATATTGAAGAACACGAGTAAAACAACTTATTTTGTTTAGTGAATTAAACTCCTTATACTGTTTTCACATATGCCATATTTTTTTCCTTTTCTTTGTTAGCCTTTCATTTATATGCTGTTTGGCACATTTGTTCTCCAATGGGCCCAAAAAGTGTATACTCACTGCAACATGGAAAATATCTGCTTAAAAATGGTATTTTGTAGATTTATATAAACATCAAAGGGCAGCTGTAAGTCATGTTTGAATTATGCAATCACATTAGGTGCTCAAAGAGGTCACCATTAGCATCCAGACACTTTGATAAAGACACTTTGAAAAGAATGGTCCAATTAAACCTCTTGATGACAGTCCACACCAGACATTGAGCCTCAGTTAACTGACAGCTTTGTCCACATGAATATGAAGACTTTCTGGAGCCCCAGAAAAATAATAATGATGGTTTACTGTACCATTTAGTTTAGGCTGCACTTCATTAGATTACACCATTTTCTGTACAAGCTCCTCATCCTCATGTACCATGTGTTGAAACCACTCACAGTACTCAATTCTCCGATCAGGGTCATCTTCATTCATGACGTATAACAGTCTATCTGAGGAAGCAGAACATGTTGCTGTGAGATGCCGCCCAGATCTTTGCTTATGCACATCACACACAGTGTCATCGGTTTCGAACCTTGGGCAATTGCTAGTCATTTTGGTGGTTCTGTTCCAAATTTCCATCACCATTGTCATGAACTTCACTCACATTTTCAAATTTTCACTTCAAAATGGTCTTGTGTTGCTCAAAACTCATGCTTATCACTGACATTTTCTTTGGCTTTCTCCTGACAATCACATGGTGACATCAACAATGGTGTGACTACTGACATCCTTAGGGGAAGCATAATAGTTCACTTTGCTGCCATAATTCAATTTGGGTTTTTAAAAAGGGCATAGATAACAACTGTTGAAGTGTGTATACATTTTTTGGGCCACTCTATGTATTTATATTATGCTATAAAATCTCAGGCAAATTTTGGGAACACAAATAGAGTTTGATTAGAAAACTGTGCATCTTGTTCATTGCACAGGTAACCCATATCAAGATGTGTCTGCGTTATTAAAGTGGTGGTAGAAGTAAAAGGTTTTTTACCCTAATGCGTTCTCTGCATTAAAGTATTAAACTCTTAATAGTAGTTCCTCCAAAGTCTCCCTAAATACTAACCTGAGCCCAATTTTAATCCACGTCTACAGCAGCTCTTCTTCCCTCTTCTCGCTCTCACAGCCATTGGCTCCTTCTGCTGTCAGTCAAACCCTGTGAGCTGAGAGTGGGGGGGCGAGCAGGGCTGTGTGTTGGAATAGACACAAAAAGCCCACCTTGGGACTGAGCACGCACAAGTGACCCCTTAGGAAGTGGCTTCCTATGGGGGGCACTCGGCAGGGGGAAGGAGCCAAGACTCTGGGCATCAGAAAGAAGAAGTTCTAGCAGCTATGTGCAAAAGCATTGTACACAGTAGGTAATGGCAGTATGGCATGTTTATTATTTTAATTAAAATTAAATTAAAGCTTTACAATCACTTTAAGTGTCTAGACAGAGCACCTTGTTACCATGACATGATGGTGGTTGCTTTACCTTAGTATGCAAGAAGCCGGATGAGAACATGTAATGAGGAAATGTTATTATGAGGCTCTGCAAATTTTGCACTCATCAGCTTGATCATTCTGCTGACTGTGGCACACATGTAACTTATCATGTGCCTCCTAATTCAGTCACAACTTTTCAAAGGTGATTAGATAATTGCAGGTCATAGCAGCAGAGGACATCATGATAATATGGAATTACATGTTAGGTTGACATATCTGAAGTAATTACAAGACAAACAAATGTAGTAAAGTAACAGTAATAACGTTCCAAAACAATATTCAGCACTTGGGGAACACTTTACAAAAGCAATTACTGTTCTATTACTATGTTCCTGCTTTATACAATTCACATACAAGATTTCCATCCAGTACTAAGGCAAGTTTAGAAAGATGACATTTGTATTTGATATAGGGTTGCCACCTCATCCCTTTAAACCTGAACACACATTAATTACACAGGTTCTGTGGTTGATTAAGGTGGTAATTAAACTCACTTGGTGCCTTATCTGCATTAAATTAGCCTCAGAACCTGTGTAATTAATATATGTTTGAGTTTAAAGGGATGAGGTGGCAACCCTAATTTGATATAACTCTGCCAAGTATTGACCATTGTGTAACCATACAGATTGTTTAATGCTTGCTACTGGTTTATCTTTGCCTAATCTGCAAAAGTGAATAAGAAAGTGCCCAAACTTTTCCAGCTGGTTAATAATAATCTCTTAAGATGATTTCACCACATAAAAAGTTAGTCATGCAGATCACATGGCAATTTGGGTAACCTCACAAATGTACAGAAAGGTTCCTCTTTTACCAACATTAGTTTTAATGTTTTTGTTCATGCACATACTGCACTGCAAATGCAAACTTTCCTTTGTGCCAGGCTTCTCCAAACCGTGGCCCAAGATGACTATGAACATAAAATCAAAAACTTAAAAATGTTGATTTTTTTTGGGGGGGGGGGATTTTTTTTGTAAAAATGTGTTTACATGTAGTGAACACATGCAGCAAGAAAAAATTTACAGTGTCTCTTTACTGGACTTTTAGAAGTTTTTTCTTTCCAAAGAAACTATTTTTAAGGATGAAGTACACAAAGGGCAAAATTAAACAATATCTGATGGCCACCTTGAGAATTAACTGAGAATTGAGACTACATCCATCAAACAAGATATTGATGCATTAGTTTAGCAAAAACAGTGTCAAATAATGCACTAGTTTTATGTTGCACTCTTGTACTTTTAAAAAAAATATAAAAAAAAGTTTTATTCTCAACTCTTCTTTATTGGTTTAAATTTATACAAGGAAAAACAAGGAAAACAATGAACCAGAACATCCATAGGTTCATGTTGGTACATACATAAATAAGTCAAGAGTGTAAAAGCATGTTTACAGACAGAACAATATGAACTATGGGGGGGGATATAGAGGGGGAGAGAGGAGAAGGGGGATAGAAGGGGGGGGGATAACAAGGAAGGCATGTGGTCACAGACTAACAACTACCAGTCAGATATGCAAGTCCATTTCTACTTATTAATTATTATATTCCAGAGGGTAATAGCCATTAAACTATAATTGTACATTTAGGGTGCATTGACCGTAGCTGCCAGGTTTTAAGAAATTTATGATAAGAAAAGTGGGATAGAAAAAATCCTCTCTCCAAATCACACTGGAAATTTAGATTTGCAACCACTCTCGGTAGGGATGGGGACTTTGTGGATTTCCATAGGGCAGTTATAGCATTTTTTGCAGGGTAAAGGAGGTGAATTATCACAGTCCGAAGTTCTGGGGAGAATTTATCTATACCTATGTGGAGAATTGCTAGATCTGGACTAGGGAGTATTATAGAGCCCAGCATTTCTGAGATTAAGTTGAATATGTTATTCCGAAAGGATCTGATAGACTTACATGCCCATATAATGTGGAGTAGCGAACCTGGTTTTCCACATAGTCTCCAACACTGGGAGGATGTGGTTGGGTATATTCTGGATAGTTTAATTGGAGTTAGGTACCATTGGTGTAACAATTTGACATAAGCCTCCCAATGAGTAGCACATCTCGAGGCTTTATAAGCGGTGATAAAGGTTCTCTGCCATGTCTTGTCAGGGACTTTTTTGGATAATATGGCTTCCCAGTTAGAAAGTGAAGTTGTTTTGAAAGTATGTTTAGCTTCTAAGATAAAAGAGTAAAATAGGGATATTCCTTTGCCAGGGTAAAGGGATCTATTTAAGAAATGGTAAGCTGAAGCGGGAGTTGTTTCAGACAATGTGAAATTCTGAGATAAGTATATTTGTCTTTAGGAAATAGTTGGTACTTCTGTTGTAATTGATGAAAGGGGGCTAAAGTTTGGTTTACGAAAAGATCTGATATGTGTGATATCGTGTTGCTCCCAAGGATTTAAATCCAGGTCTGGGATTAAGGTGTTAAGAGTATTAAGGGGGATGTGGATTTTGTTAGATTGAATAAGAGGGAGAGAGCGTAAGATCAACCACGCATCCAGTGCGAGTTTGATGCAGGGGTGAGTGTAATTTGAGAGTTTTTTAGTGGTAGATGATAAGAGGAGGTATGATGGTGGTGTGCTGGGGTAATAGATGGTAGATTCAAGGAGGGACCAATTTTTGTGTATGGATGGATGCCACCAGAAGTAGGTCTGGTCTAGTAGAATAGCTAGGTAGTATGTGTGTAGGTGGGGGAGGTTTGTTACCCCTTTGTCGTAGGATCGTATGAGTAAATTGTTGGAGCATCTAGGTCAGGGGTCTGCAACCTTTAAGACATAAAGAGCCACTTGGACCCGTTTCCAAGAGGGAAAAAAAGACCAGGAGCCGCAAAACCATTGCAACATTTAAAACAAATCCGACACTGCATATATTGCAAAAAGCGCTCTGGTCATGAAGGGGGTTTAAGGGCCCAGTAAGCAAAGGGTTAATCAGGGCCACAGTGTATCGTCATAATCACAATCATAGCCTTAGGTCAGTGGTGGGCAACCTTTTTTTTCAACTGAGCCAAATCTCGCCAAAACCACGATTGAAATTTATTTTGAGAGCCACATTTTTAAAACTGAAAATACATCCCCCATATAGTAATTCATCCCCCATAGTAATTCATCCCCCATATAGTAATTCATCCCCCATATAGTAATTCATCCCCCATAGTAATTCATCCCCCATAGTAATTCATCCCCCATATAGTAATTCATCCCCCATATAGTAATTCATCCCCCATAGTAATTCATCCCCCATAGTAATTCATCCCCCATATAGTAATTAATCCCCCATATAGTAATTCATCCCCCATAGTAATTCATCCCCCATATAGTAATTCATCCCCCATATTAAGTCCCCAAGTCCCCCCTGTGTCAATTCACTTACCTTTGCTCCGCGCGTTCCTCTCGCCGTGTTCCCGCGCCGTTCCGGTGTAGCATGAAAATCTGTCTCCTATGAGGCTCTGTCCCCCTCGACGTATCTGCGCATGTGCCAGTTTCAGGCATTAGCAGCCGATCGGCGATCTCCGGCACATGCGCAGATACGTCGAGGGGGACAGATCCTCATAGGAGACAGATTTTCATGCTACACCGGTCTTCAGGGCGGACTGTGAGAGGAGCCCAGCGGGAGTCTAGCTCCGCGGGCCGGATTAAAAGGTCCTCCGGGCTGTAGTTTGCCCATTGCTGCCCTATTGCCTGTCACCCGGTGGGCAGTGTGCTCCGGAGCCGCAGCCAAGGTGAAAAAGAGCCGCATGCGGCTCTGGAGCTGCGGGTTGCCGACACCCGATCTAGGTCTTTTGAACTCCCAAATAAATTTAGAAGAGCATCTCTGAGCTGAGTGAAATTTCAGGGTTTGTATGCTGCCTATTTTGGATAATCCATATGTTCGTAAGGAGGAAATCTCTTTGGGAAGATTCTGTATAAATGTTTTATAATTGTATTCGTAGTGTTGGGAGGGGGTCAAGTTGATTCCCAAGTATGGGATTGAGTGTGTTGTCCAGAGATAGGGAAGTTCTTCAGATATTCGAAGTTGGGTCTGTTTAGGGGTATATAAATTAGAGATTAGGATTCATTGAGTTTATAGTAGGAGATATTGGTATATTGAATCAGTTGTTCTTTAATTTTATATAGAGATCTTGTAGGGTTTGTTACAATTAGGATGATGTTGTCAGCAAATAGGCTGATTTTGTGTTCATGGTCATTGAGTTTAATATCTGTTATTAGAGGATGCCGTCTTACTTTTGCAGCAAGTGGTTCTATTAATAGCGCAAATATTAGGGGGGATAGGGTGCATCCTTGTCTAGTTCTGTTTGTGATGCTGAAGGGGCGTAATAGAATGCCATCAGTTAAGACTCTGGCCAAGGGGGAGGAGTAGAGAGACATTATCGCTGATTGTATCCAACCTGAGATACCGTGTTTTTGTAAAGCTTGTTGCATAAACCCCCAATGGACTCGATCAAATGCCTTCTCTGCGTCTAGTGAGAATAACAGAGAAGGCACTTGGTTGTTTTGAAGGTTGTGTAATAGGGAGATTAGCCGTCTTGTGGCATCTGGGGCTTGTCGACCTGGTATGAAACCTACTTGGTCAGGGTGAATTAGGAAGGGAAGGATTGGTAATAATCTGTGAGCTATGAATTTAGCAAATAATTTAACGTCTGTATTGATGAGAGAAATGGGTCTATAGTTTTGGACGTTTTGTGGATCTTTCCCTGATTTAGGTATAGTTATTATGGTGGATTGCAACATCTCTTTAGGGAAGGAGCCTTTGGAGGCTGCTTCATTGAATAGATCAGCTAGGTGTGGGGATAGAGTATTAGTAAATTGTTTGTAAAATTTGTTGGTGTATCCGTCAATAGCTGGTGATTTGTTAAGAGGTAATGAACAAATTACTATTTCTATTTCAGAGGAGGTGAAAGGGTCAGATATGTTCTGTAGTTGATCTGTCGTTAAGGAAGGGAGATTGATTGATGAAAGGAAGGATTGTATATCCTCTTGGGATGGTTCGGGGGTATTGAGGTTATAGAGGGATTCATAGAATTCAGCAGATGTGTTTGCTATATCTAAAGGCTTGCAGAGAGGTTTATTAGATCTAGGGTGTTGGATTGATCTGATCTTAGTTTTAATTAGTTGTTGTTTAACTGCTCTGGCTACGAGAGAGGTCACTTTGTTGCTTAAGGAGTAATAAATTGCTCTAATTTTCCTTAAATTTAGATCATATTTATACATGAGTACAGATCGGAGTTTTTCTCTTTCTTTGAGATCGTCTGATGTTTGCTGCGTAGGATTGCTTTTGTTTGCAAGTTCCTTTGTTTTATAGAATTTCTTCGATCTGACATCATCTGCGGGTAGAGACTTGAGAAGAGATTTTAATGAGCACTCCTTGCATGAAGGCTTTGTATGTCGCCTATAATGTACTAGTGGAGATCTCAGGGGTTGTATTTGTTTAGAAGAAAAGCTTGTGAGCTTCAGCGATGATCTTCTTGTGATTGGGGTCTACCAGGAGTTGGGAGTTAAGTCTCCATGGTTTAGCAGGGGTCGATTTATCGTGAGCAAGTAAGGAGATAGTAATTGAAGCGTGGTCGGACCAGGTGATGGAGCCTATCGAGGATGTTGTTATACTGGAGTAGGAGAGTTGGGAGGGAGAATAGTATGAATAGTCCCTTTCTGTTCCATGTTGACATCTCCAGATGTCGTATAAGTCATGTTTATGAAGGAAATGGTTGAGGCTTTGTTTTGGGGATCTCTTAGTAGAGGTGGTATTCAGATGTACATTTCCCACTAAGTTGAAGTCTCCTAATAAACAGAGTTTTTCTGAGTTAGGGCCATATGTGTTGACCAGAGTGAGAGGCATGTCTTCTATCTTGGCTAGGAGAATATGGAAGTGCCCGCAAGGGTCTGAGTATTCTGCAATAAGTTGAAATTTGATGGAATCTTTGACGAGTGTCATCATATCACCCCGTTTGATTTTTTGTTATGGGATGCTAAGAATTTTGTTGAGAAGTTTTTAAGGTTGTACGCTGGTGTTTTGGTTGTTGCAAAATGTGTCTCCTGCACGAAAACGACATCAGCTCATTGGGCCATAATTTCTTTGGTCAGTAAGTATCTTTTGAAGGGGGAGTTGAGCCCCCTGGCATTGATTGACTTTATATTAATCATGAGTGTGTGATGATGGAGTGTTGTAGGCAAATGGTCGTCCGCGGTTGTGGTGAAATCTTGATGTGCTGATAGAGAGGTCTGCTCGGATCTTTCTGGGTTCTAGGTGGGTTAAGGGATAAGGCCTGGTTGAGTCGTAAGGCATCTGTTTTTTTTCCTTGTAAGGCACTGGTACAATGGGTGATTAGGAGAATATGTGTGTTGAGTATAGGTGTGTCATGGAGCCATAATGACTAGAGATGAGCGAATCGAACTAGGCGAACCGGAATTCGAGTCGAATTTCAGGAAATATTCGATTCGTGTCGAAACCGAAATTTTGCCTACTTCGGGTGCGCGAATCGAACATTTCCCGATCAGCCGGCAAAAGTGTCCCTGCAGTGAGCTCCGCTATTTCTGACAGTTCTCTGACAGAAGGAACACATGTTTAGCGGTTGAAACATTGTATCTATTAGTTTACATTTAGGATACAGATGTTTCAACCACTGTACATGTGAAGAAGTTGTGAGAGAACTGTCAGAAATAGAGGAACTCTGCACATACACTTTTTGCCGGCTTGGAATTATTCTTCTTTTCATCCTACTTCTTCTTCTTCTTCATCCTCAGAAGAAGAGGATGAGGATGAGGATGAAGAAGAAGAAGAAGAAGAAGAAGAAGAAGTAGGATGAAAAGAAGAATAATTCCAAGCCGGCAAAAAGTGTATGTGCAGAGTTCCTCTATTTCTGACAGTTCTCTCACAGCTTCTTCACATGTACAGCGGTTGAAACATCTGTATCCTAAATGGAAACTAATAGATACAATTTGTATCTATTAGTTTCCATTTAGGATACAGATATTTCAACCGCTGTACATGTGAAGAAGCTGTGAGAGAACTGTCAGAAATAGAGGAACTCTGCACATACACTTTTTGCCGGCTTGGAATTATTCTTCTTTTCATTCTTCTTCTTCTTCCTCATCCTCATCCTCATCCTCATCCTCTTCTTCTGAGGATGAGGATGAAGAAGAAGTAGGATGAAAAGAAGAATAATTCCAAGCCGGCAAAAAGTGTATGTGCAGAGTTCCTCTATTCTGCAGATACACTTAGAGGAGCTCTGCAGATACACTTAGAGGAGCTCTGCACATACACTTTTTGCCGGCTTGGAATTAATCTTATTTTCATCCTACTTCTTCTTCTTCTTCATCCTCATCCTCAGAAGAAGAAGAGGATGAGGATGAGGATGAAGAAGAAGAAGAAGAAGTAGGATGAAAATAAGAATAATTCCAAACCGGAAAAAAGTGTATGTGCAGAGCTCCTCTAAGTGTATCTGCAGAGCTCCTCTAAGTGTATCTGCAGAATAGAGGAACTCTGCACATACACTTTTTGCCGGAAACCGCTGTATGGAGTGAATGTCCCAGAACTGTCAGAAATAGACTATTTATGACAGTTCTGGGACATTCACTGCATACAGCTGTTTTAACCGCTGTATGGAGGGAATGTCATGGAACTGTCAGAAATAGACTATTAATGACAGTTCTGGGACTGTCCTTCAATGCAGCGGTTGAAACATTGTATGTATTTGTTTCCATAAATGGATCCATTTATGGAAACAAATACATACAATGTTTCAACCGCTGTATGGAAGGACAGTCCCACAACTGTCATTAATAGTCTATTTCTGACAGTTCCATGACATTCCCTCCATACAGCGGTTAAAACAGCTGTATGGAGTGAATGTCCCAGATCTATCAGAAATAGACTATTTATGACAGTTCTGGGACATTCACTGCATACAGCTGTTTTAACCGCTGTATGGAGGGAATGTCATGGAACTGTCAGAAATAGACTATTAATGACAGTTGTGGGACTGTCCTTCAATGCAGCGGTTGAAACATTGTATGTATTTGTTTCCATAAATGGATCCATTTTATGGAAACAAATACATACAATGTTTCAACCGCTGCATGGAAGGACAGTCCCAGAACTGTCATTAATAGTCTATTTCTGACAGTTCCATGACATTCCCTCCATACAGCGGTTAAAACAGCTGTATGAAGTGAATGTCCCAGATCTATCAGAAATAGACTATTTATGACAGTTCTGGGACATTCACTCCATACAGCTGTTTTAACCGTTGTATGGAGGGAATGTCATGGAACTGTCAGAAATAGACTATTAATGACAGTTGTGGGACTGTCCTTCCATACAGCGGTTGAAACATTGTATGTATTTGTTTCCATAAATGGATCCATTTATGGAAACAAATACATACAATGTTTCAACCGCTGTATGGAAGGACAGTCCCACAACTGTCATTAATAGTCTATTTCTAACAGTTCCATGACATTCCCTCCATACAGCGGTTAAAACAGCTGTATGGAGTGAATGTCCCAGATCTATCAGAAATAGACTATTTATGACAGTTCTGGGACATTCACTGCATACAGCTGTTTTAACCGCTGTATGGAGGGAATGTCATGGAACTGTCAGAAATAGACTATTAATGACAGTTCTGGGACTGTCCTTCAATGCAGCGGTTGAAACATTGTATGTATTTGTTTCCATAAATGGATCCATTTATGGAAACAAATACATACAATGTTTCAACCGCTGCATGGAAGGACAGTCCCAGAACTGTCATTAATAGTCTATTTCTGACAGTTCCATGACATTCCCTCCATACAGCGGTTAAAACAGCTGTATGGAGTGAATGTCCCAGATCTATCAGAAATAGACTATTTATGACAGTTCTGGGACATTCACTGCATACAGCTGTTTTAACCGCTGTATGGAGGGAATGTCATGGAACTGTCAGAAATAGACTATTAATGACAGTTCTGGGACTGTCCTTCCATGCAGCGGTTGAAACATTGTATGTATTTGTTTCCATAAATGGATCCATTTATGGAAACAAATACATACAATGTTTCAACCGCTGTATGGAAGGACAGTCCCACAACTGTCATTAATAGTCTATTTCTGACAGTTCCATGACATTCCCTCCATACAGCGGTTAAAACAGCTGTATGGAGTGAATGTCCCAGATCTATCAGAAATAGACTATTTATGACAGTTCTGGGACATTCACTGCATACAGCTGTTTTAACCGCTGTATGGAGGGAATGTCATGGAACTGTCAGAAATAGACTATTAATGACAGTTCTGGGACTGTCCTTCAATGCAGCGGTTGAAACATTGTATGTATTTGTTTCCATAAATGGATCCATTTATGGAAACAAATACATACAATGTTTCAACCGCTGCATGGAAGGACAGTCCCAGAACTGTCATTAATAGTCTATTTCTGACAGTTCCATGACATTCCCTCCATACAGCGGTTAAAACAGCTGTATGGAGTGAATGTCCCAGATCTATCAGAAATAGACTATTTATGACAGTTCTGGGACATTCACTGCATACAGCTGTTTTAACCGCTGTATGGAGGGAATGTCATGGAACTGTCAGAAATAGACTATTAATGACAGTTCTGGGACTGTCCTTCAATGCAGCGGTTGAAACATTGTATGTATTTGTTTCCATAAATGGATCCATTTATGGAAACAAATACATACAATGTTTCAACCGCTGCATGGAAGGACAGTCCCAGAACTGTCATTAATAGTCTATTTCTGACAGTTCCATGACATTCCCTCCATACAGCGGTTAAAACAGCTGTATGGAGTGAATGTCCCAGATCTATCAGAAATAGACTATTTATGACAGTTCTGGGACATTCACTGCATACAGCTGTTTTAACCGCTGTATGGAGGGAATGTCATGGAACTGTCAGAAATAGACTATTAATGACAGTTCTGGGACTGTCCTTCCATGCAGCGGTTGAAACATTGTATGTATTTGTTTCCATAAATGGATCCATTTATGGAAACAAATACATACAATGTTTCAACCGCTGCATGGAAGGACAGTCCCAGAACTGTCATTAATAGTCTATTTCTGACAGTTCTATGACATTCCCTCCATACAGCGGTTGAAACCGCTGTATGGAGTGAATGTCCCAGAACTGTCAGAAATAGACAGAAACTGTCACAGAACTGTCCTTCTTCTCATCCTTCTCCTTCTTCTCATCCTTCTTCTCATCCTTCTTCTCATCCTTCTCCTTCTTCTCATCCTTCTCCTTCTTCTCATCCTTCTCCTTCTGCTCATCCTTCTTCTCATCCTTCTCCTTCTTCTCATCCTTCTCCTTCTCCTTCTTCTCATCCTTCTCCTTCTCCTTCTTCTCATCCTTCTCCTTCTCATCCTTCTCCTTCTCCTTCTCATCCTTCTCCTTCTTCTCATCCTTCTCCTTCTTCTCATCCTTCTCCTTCTCCTTCTTCTCATCCTTCTCCTTCTCCTTCTCATCCTTCTCCTTCTTCTCATCCTTCTCCTTCTCCTCATCCTTTTTCTTCTCATCCTTCTCCTTCTTCTCATCCTTCTCCTTCTTCTCATCCTTCTCCTTCTTCTCATCCTTCTCCTTCTTCTCCTTCTTCTCATCATTCTCCTTCTTCTCATCCTTCTCCTTCTTCTCATCCTTCTCATCCTTCTTCTCATCCTTCTTCTTCTCATCCTTTTCCTTCTTCTCATCCTTCTCCTTCTCCTTCTTCTCATCCTTCTCCTTCTTCTCATCCTTCTCCTTCTTCTCATCCTTCTCCTTCTCATCCTTCTCCTTCTCCTTCTTCTCTTCCTTCTCCTTCTTCTCATCCTTCTCCTTCTTCTCATCCTTCTTCTTCTCATCCTTCTCCTCCTTCTTCTCATCCTTCTTCTCATCCTTCTTCTTCTCATCCTTCTCCTTCTTCTCATCCTTCTCCTTCTCCTTCTTCTCATCCTTCTCCTTCTTCTCATCCTTCTCCTTCTTCTCATCCTTCTCCTTCTTCTCATCCTTCTCCTTCTTCTCATCCTTCTCCTTCTCCTTCTTCTCTTCCTTCTCCTTCTTATCATCCTTCTCCTTCTTCTCATCATTCTCCTTCTTCTCATCCTTCTCCTTCTTCTCATCCTTCTTCTTCTCATCCTTTTCCTTCTTCTCATCCTTCTTCTTCTCATCCTTCTTCTTCTCATCCTTCTCCTTCTCATCCTTCTCTTTCTTCTCATCCTTCTCCTTCTCCTTCTTCTCATCCTTCTCCTTCTTCTCATCCTTCTCCTTCTCCTTCTTCTCATCCTTCTCAGCCTTCTTCTTCTCATCCTTCTCCTTCTCATCCTTCTCCTTCTCATCCTTCTCCTTCTTCTCATCCTTCTCCTTCTTCTCATCCTTCTCCTTCTTCTCATCCTTCTCCTTCTCCTTCTTCTCATCCTTCTCCTTCTCCTTCTTCTCATCCTTCTCCTTCTTCTCATCCTTCTCCTTCTTCTCATCCTTCTCCTTCTCCTTCTTCTCATCCTTCTCCTTCTCCTTCTTCTCATCCTTCTCCTTCTCCTTCTACTTCCTCATCTCCAAGGGCATTTAAATTAAAGGTACAGTGTTCTGCACTAATTTAAAGGCTCTCTGAAGCCTAGAAACCCTTTAAATAAGTCATCTTCGTAGCGGAGAAATTCGCATCGAATCGAATTTCACACTGGAATTCGCCGAATCAGCCGAATCGAATTTTTCATTTCTTCGCTCATCTCTAATAATGACTGGTTGTAGTAGGAAAGTGCAATATAGGAACAGGTGGGTAAAAAACTCTTGCAAAAAAGGCAAGAAACATGTGTAGTTTGAAAAACTACTGTCAAACCGGGGGTTAGAACATCAGGTAGGAACTTTGGAATCATAGTAAAGAACAGCCATGTGAACAAGGCTGCTATTTTTGTCTCGAAGAAGAAAAGAAATAGAGAGTTTCACTCTGCAAGTGCTGGGGTATGGTGGGTAACGCAAATTATTTGCTTGTTGCATAGGAGGGTTCAGGTCCAGTCTCCTTCCATATGATGGGGTTAAGTTTGAATGGTATGTGGTTGGCGGTCTTCCACCTGGAGTAGTTATGCCTTCATCAAGGCCTTGATAGTGAAAGTTCTTTCATGGTATTTAATGATAAGTTTGGTAGGGAAACCCCTCTGATAGGGAATGCCGTGGTGTGCTCCATCCCATACCTTGGAATTTTACTAATCCCATCCTATCATTCTCTAATTAAATCGATCCCTCCCCTCCCCCATCACAACAAGTCCCTTAAACAGAATCCTGGTACGAAACCCACATTTTGTGGGTTGGCCTGTATACGCCATCAAAATGTGCTTTCTTCCGAGCTGTTGTACCCATTGTTTTATCACGGTTACGTGATAGTTTACGTTTTTGGGGTTGTATTTGCGCAAAGTGAGATCACACAAATACTTATAAGTATAACATTTATTTAAGAAATGACAGATACAGATAACAAATGTAATAATATTAGAAAAAAAAATAACAAGAATACTTAACTAAAGATGCCTTTAGTTCAGCCCAATTACATGGCCTGGAACAGATAATCAGACTGTATATTCTAAGTTCTAGATATACAGTTGCAAGAAAAGGTATGTGAACCCCTTGGCATTACGTGGCGTTTTGCATGAATTGGGCATAAAATGTGCTCTGAACGTCATCTAAGTCACAACAATAGAAGAACACAGTCTGCTGAACATAATACTACACAAACATTAGATGTTGCCATGGTTTAATTGCACATAACATGTAAACATTCACAGTGCAGGGAGGAAAAAGTATGTGAACCTTTGGACTTAATAACTTTTTGACCCTCCTTTGGTAGCAATAACCTCAACCAAACGTTTCCTGTAGTTGCAGATCAGACCTGCACAACGATCTGGAGTCATTTTGGACCACTCCCCTTCACAAAACTGTTTCAGTGTGGCAATATTCTTGGGATGTCTGGTGTGAATCGCTCTCTTAAGGTCATGCCACAGCATTTCAATCGGGTTGAGGTCAGGACTCTGACTGGGCCACTCCAGAAGGCATATTCTGTGCTGTTGCAGCCATTGTTTTGTTGAATTACTTGTATGCTTTGGGTCATTGTCCTGTTGCATCACCCATCCTCTGCGGAGCTTCAGTTGGCGGACAGATGGTCGTACGTTTTCCTGCAATATGTCTTGATAAACTCTGGAATTCATTTTCCCATCAATGACAACAATCCGTCCAGGCCATGAGGCAGCAAAGCAGCCCCAAACCATGATGCTCCCTCCGCCATGTTTTACAGTGGGGATGAGGTTTTGATGTTGGTGTGCTGTGCCTTTTTTCTCCACACATAGTGTTGTGTGTTCTTCCCAAACAACTCAATCTTGGTTTCATCTGTCCACAGTATATTTTTTCCAGTAGTGCTGTGGAACATCCAGGTGCTCTTTTGCAAACTTCAAACGTGCTGCAATATTCTTTTTGGACAGCAATGGCTTCCTCCGTGGTGTCCTCCCATGTACTCCATTCTTGTTTAATGTTTTCCTTATTGTAGATGTGTCAACAAAAATGTTAGCATGTGCCAGAGATTTCTGTAGGTCTTTAGCTGAAACTCTGGGATTCTTCTTTACCTCATGCAGCATTCTGCGCTGTGCTCTTGTAGTCATTTTTACAGGACGACCACGTCTAGGGGGAGGAGCAACAGTGCTAAACTTTCTCCATTTGTAGACAGTCTGTCTTACCGTGGACACATGAACACCAAGGCTTTTGGAGATACTTTTGTAACCCTTTCCAGCTTCATGCAAGTCAACAATTCTTGATCGTAGGTCTTCTGAGAGCTCTTTTCTGCAAGGCATGGTTCACATCAGACAGTGCTTCTTGAAACCAGTAAACCCAAAACAGGTGTGTGTTTTTTAAGGGCAGGACAGCTGTCAGCAACACATCCAATATCATCACACTGATTGGAGTCAAGGTTGGCTCACTCCTGGCTCCAATTAGCTCTGGGAGAAATCATTATGCTAGGGCCTCACATACTTTTTCCTTCCTGCACTGTGAATGTTTACATGTTATGTGCAATTAAACCATGGCAACATCTAATGTTTGTGTAGTATTATGTTCAGCAGACTGTGTTTTTCTATTGTTGTGACTTAGATGACGTTCAGAGCACATTTTATGCCTAATTCATGCAAAACTCCACGTAATCCCAAGGGGTTCACATACTTTTTCTTGCAACTGTAACTTTTTCTCCTTCACCTTCTTTTTGTATTTATTATACGTTTATGCTTGAACAAAATTTCTTCTAATTTGTTACCTTGTCAATTTCTATCACCTCAATATAAACCAAAGTGAAAGAATGAACAAAATTATCAGAACTAATATTTCTCATGAAAAACATTTAAAAATATGTACCAAATAATAGAACTGATTACCACTTAGTGAAATTTAAGACTACTAAATTTTATAATATCCCAAGTAAACTTTGATCTTATAGGCCATTCATAAGAAAGTATTGCTTATAAACAGCAATGAATATTAGCATGTTGTTAGAGCTTGTTGTCCCCTGAGTGCATCACTCAGTATTGGTGTATTCTGGACCCTAATTCTTTTATCAGTTTTGACAATTTAGAAATAGATACTGCAGATCTAGATCTATTTGGCATCTTCATTTTACCTCCCCTAGGATAGCAGCTCTCAGGCCACCAGGAAAAGGTATATGTGAGGTGCCCTATGTCACAGTTTTAACAGTATCTAATGGGTTCAAAATGAAAACCTGGATGTATCAAGCAGAGCTATGAGGGTGAATAATGAGTGAGTGCCTGCTGAGGACAGGTAATCAGCAAACCAAGGTCCAGCCAACACAGGCACTCCCCTGCAAGAAATATAGAAGAGCATAGATGAACAAGACCAGTCACCCAACTCAAGGAGAGAGCACCAAGATGACCTGTCTTCAGAACTGGAAGATGCAACAAGTGAGACCTGTGAAGCACAGTTTCAAGAGGGGGTTAGTAAAGGAAATCAAAGCAGATTTAGACAATGTTAAGGGTTGTTTTAAGAATCAGGATTATTTGATTTGAATTCAGTTTTCAGTAGTGGGTGTTCAATATTTAAAGCTTTGGCCATACATCTATATTACCAAAACTAATAGATACATGTGTCCCACACAAAGATAGACTATCTGGGTCACGTGAGGTATACTAAAGCAGAGACACATGACAACAGTTATATAATTAATCCATAAAGCTCAACGTCTTCACAGCCTTTGTTAGGACCATAGGAAGGTCCCTGGTATTTATGAGGTTCAGATTCATGCCAAATATGGATTTGCGATTTCACATGGTTGAACCTTCTTAAAACCAGTGTAAAACCAGTGTGCACTGCATACTCTTTAAATCATGGTTGGCACTCTTAGAATGGTCCGTAATGGGGGGAATCAGATAAGCCAGCCCCCTGACTGGAAAATGGGGGACACACAGTTGCCATTTTGATGGTGCATGTTGGAACTTTTAGGAAGGAGATAGAGAGAGCTGACAATCTTTATAGGGAGAGTTTAGGAAGAGTTGTACTTAAGTTTGGTATCCTATGCTGTGAATTACAGTGGTGGGTAAAAATGTGTTTTGATTGTTCCCTGTGTTCGCAGATTGACTCACATAGCCTCTTGCTAAGACTACTGTTCCTTTAACAATTGCCTTTGCTTGCGAGCTGTTGGTCCACCCCCCCCCCCCCTCAGATATTTTTTGGTATTTTTAACTAGTTGCAGCCCGGGCTATAGCCAGATGGCGGCTGGGCGAACAGCGAGATCTGTCACCGGCCGTGTACCTCGGACACGGCCAATGACAGATCTGTGTACCGGCCCTGTTGCCAGTACTATGTGACCTGCTGTGACCAATCACAGCATGTCACATGAAAGTTGTATACAATGGATGGCTTCCTTTCATGCCATCCATTGTATACAAGTGTGTCTAGCTGTGAATGGTCACAAACAAAGAAACCCTGAATGAATCAATTTCATTCAGGTAAATGCTTGCTTATAGCAAAGTAATTCTTTGCTATAAGCATTATACTACTTTGGTCATAGTGCAATATGAAAAACAAATCTTAAAAAAAAGAGAACAAAATTGAATAAAAAATTCAAAATAATAAAAAAATTTAAAAAATTGTAAATAAATTATCAATTTTTTTTTGTACTGTCACCCGTCAGTGTCCCTGATCACCGCAATGTCAGTTATGATGACACAGTATGATGACACTGTACTGCACCGGTGACAGTATAAAAAAAATTGTGAAAATCATTTTTTTTAATTTTTTCATTTTCCAAAAAATTATGACAAACAAATTACAACTTCAAAAAACTCGCCATGTCTGTGATAAAATAAGCCAGACTGTCTACTTTGCAAAAAGGGGTCATTTGGGGGCAGGGGAGGACTGACCATTTGAGCACTCGGGCACTGCCCGAGGGCCCGGGGTCAGTAGGGGGCCCCATGAAATGCTCCTGGTACCTTTTTATAGGCTTTTTTGAGTGTGGGCAAGGACACAGGGACCCCATGATCCCCTATTGCCCGGGGGCCCCATGAGTTGTCAGTCCACCCCTGTTTGGGGGATATCTGTACTGTTCTGACATTTTTAGGCCTCCAGAAATTAGATTGGCTGTCAGTACTTCAGGATTGATCAATTTTCAGATATATCCCATAGTTTGTGAACGCTATAACTTTCCTACAGACTAAATAATAAATACTGATTTGGGTTATTTTCACCAAAGAAATGTAGCAGAATACATCTTGGCCTAAATTTATGAAGAGCAATTATTTATTTGCAAACTTTTATAAGAGAAACAAAGAAAAACGTGTTTTGTTTTTCAAACGTTTTTTGGTTAATTTAGCAAAAAATAAAAACCCCAACGGTGATTAAATACTACCAAAAGAAAGTTCTAGTTGTGTGAAGAAAATGATACAATTTTAGTTTGAGTACAGTGTTGCATGACCGCGCAATTGCATCCTCCAAACCTCTGTTAAGGATCTGTTCATTTTTCATTTTGTTCTCAAACCCAAATAAAAAAGCCCTTCCACAACTGTACAAAAACGTGAAAAATTCTATAAAGAGTGATTAGGTACCAAGCAAGAAAGTATTTGTTCCAGGTGTGTTAATCCACTTCTATAATGGCTGCAGCTCTTCTAACAGGGTATTGGATATCTCTGTGCACTAAAACAATAAACAAACAGAAGGCGCCACCATCTAAGTGTATCCATTTAATTAAAAACAGGTAAAAGGAAGGGTTAAAATACACTCCCAAGGACGAGAGTAAATGGGCATATCATCAGTCCTTATTCACTGCCCTTTATGTGTTTGTTTTTTTTATCATGCACATAGTATTAATTTATTCAGTCAGTTCCACCCAAATTATTTAAGCCATATCTGCCCATACTTAACTATCAATAGTATTCCATGTGTGCTTCATTTCCCCTCCCCTTCCTCTTTCAGTGCCTAATAAATAGCTATCCTTTCCTCCTTTTCCCTCTCATGGTTTCACAAAGGAGCGATTGTGGGCTCCGAAACATGTTTCCACCCATCATGCTTTGACGTCAGTACGTCCAGACGTCACTTCTGATTCCGTCCTAGCGCTGGTTTGCATTCCAGTGTGGCTATATTTGCTGCTGGAGGAAGACACAGCCTGTCACATGGACTTAATATGCATTCTGACAGAGTTCAGCTTTATTCCACCTATCCTGCAGAGCTGTTTTAAGGATACACCTCATCCATCCATCCACCCGCTGTCCACTGAGGCTTGCCAGTGAATAAGGGCTGATGATATGCCCAATTACTCTCATCCTTGTGAGTGTATTTTAACCTTTCCTTCCACAACTGTACATTTATTTTTTACACTGGCACAGGTCTCCCCGTAAATGTGTGCAGCCTATTGCATTAGGGTGACCAATCTGTCATAGACACCTTTCAGTCTCTTTAGTAGAAAAACTCTGCAATATTATTTATAAAAAAATACACTACCATAGAAAAATACATAATAAAAATCGTGAAAGCGCACCTATCACTCCATAGTGCAATCACAACACTAAATATCAATAAATGTATACCTGCTAACAATGAAGCGCTCCTTAATATAAATGACCAAATGTAGACTCAAATGTGCATTTAAATAACAAAGCTCATAAAGTACACAAACATCATAAATCATGTGCAGAAACAAGTAAAACAAACGTGAAAAAAAAATCCATATAGCATCCAATTAGGTTGTAAGTAAAAAAAAATTTGAGAACAGTCCACTATATCATCCAACTAGATTATAGGTGATCAAAAAACACCACCACAGTTTATGTGTCACAAGTAAAGGCAAGTCTTCCACAGTATCAGAAATCTTCTACCATGGACTTCCACCAAAGACTATCACCCACGTGCCCACTCGTGTATCTCCTCACCTGATGTGGTGGTCCAAAGCGCTTTAATCGCATAGGCAACAGGTCAGCAGCATCCAGGTCACATCTCTATATTCTACATCTGGTGCATAAAAATGCTCAGAGACACAGTATATGCAAAGAAGATCCAGGAGTGTAGTATGTCCAGTGACTTTTTAATAAAAGAATAAAAAGGAGTAATACTTACAATGCGCAGAGGCACATACATGTGTCTATTCACAGCATGCATATACACAGTGTAGATCTGGTAGATGGTGTCTGGGCCCTCCAGCGTGATTTCATCACACAGGTCCAACCTACCTCCAATGTGAAATGTCACTTTAAGTTGTGGAGTCCTTCCAATGATTAGTAACTGATCATTGGAAGGACTCCACAACTTAAAGTGACATTTCACATTGGAGAGCTGATAAAATCTTACAAACTCAAGCCAGACTGGCATTTTGCTCAGAAGGAATACTCAGGCACATGCTACAGGACCAGTTATGGGAGAGGGAATACTGTAGATTTGTGTAAGATTGTAAGCTGTTGTGCTGCACCGCAGGCTAGCCCTTACCGTACACCCATACACTGATTCCTGCTCTTTTATGGTAATAACAGGTAAGGTGAGGCAGCTTAGTTGTGCCCGCCAGTAGGTAAATGACTACACTTTCTACCTTCATCCATCAGAAGGCGCCGTGCTGTGCAGCACAAGGGTCTCAGCCTTTGGGCTGGGTGTATGTAAATTTATTGTATGTTTCCAGCATTTGTGGTTGTGTTTATTTGCCACATCTAAGTAAAATTCTGTTCTGGCAAAAGCTGGTGTTGGGTTGCTTTCCTTGTTCGTAACTTCACTGTATCCTGGGGAGCCCACCCTGGTACACGGCTTACACTATTATTTCCAAACACAACCACTATTAACTAAATAATCATACCGACACTATAGAGTGGCATAAATTGGCTGCAACACTTTTATTGGTTTAAAATAAATGTAATTCTTTAATAGCCATATTACAAAGTATAACAAATCAAATTAATACTTTCAATATTGCTTAGCCATAATGACTCAAGCAAATTATTTACATTAGCTTATAACAAAAGTCCCTTTGTGACACACCACATACAGTGCTTGTGATGGAGGGTAGCTCTTTTTGCTTTACCCTGGCCAACAGCAGCATTCCAATGGCAGTGGGCTCTTCATATACTGAGCTCCACTGCTTCCAGAAAATTCCTAAGAATCCCACTGGACAGTTTTTTACCTGTCCACAGATGTGCAGAAATATTTAAATGGCCAGTACAACCAAAATTGCAATACCTCTTAAATTACACATTTAGGCCCAAAAAAGACATGGGGGGAAAAGGGTGAAGGCAATCCCATGAAGGTGCACCCAAATAAATTTTGCCCTTCTTTTACATTCTGTGTCTACTGTAACCATGACAGCTCACAGTTTGGTAAGTGTGCATTTGATTAAGGTGGTAACACGTTTTGGTTATACAACATGGATCTGCTGGATGGTGGAAGATCTTTTTTATTTGAATATACAGTTTACGGACTTTGACTTAAGAGATACTTTACGTTTGGCACATTGGACATTGTTTATTTATTTGTACATGTCTGTTCTATTCACAGCAATGGCACCGCATCATTCCACAATATATTCCATCTAAAGGGATGCTGCGACTAGGTGGGGAGGGGTTAAGAACTTTAGTTCTAACATCTTTATTTCACTTTTGTACACAAGAAATTTTTACATTTTCTCCTGGGGGGGGGGTTATTTACTAAAGGCAGATATACTGTGCACTGCAAGTGTAGTTTCCCCAGAGCTTAGTAAAGGAGGTAAAGCTTCACTTTGCAAAGAACACCCAATTACATGCAAGGAAAATAGAAAACAGCATTTTTCCTTGCATATGATGATAGAAATCAACAGAGCTTCCCCTCAGATCTAAAGCAACTGCACTTGCAGTGAACAGACTGTTTAGTAAAACCCCAAGTCTTCATATGCTAAAAAAAACAATAAAAACATGAATCTTTCCTCGTGTATTAGAGGTTAAAGATTTGCAAAGGAATCTCCCAACAATACATTTTCTGATGTATTTTGTACTTCTGATGTATTTTGTATTTTGTACATTGCAGGAAGGTTGTGCAAATGAAACTATATTTTTAATAACAATACACAGAAATCACCATTAGTGCACACAAACACCACATTATATTAACCCCTTCCAGCCGGCGCCTCCTGTCCCTTTAAGAGGTTTCAGACCCAGGGAGGCTGAGGTGTGCATTTTGGTCATGTGACTGCCATAATTGGCTGTCACAGCACTCACATGCTCAAAAAGCTCCCAATCGCAAATTGCGATTGGGGGCTTTCCGTTACCCACTGGTGACTGAGCAGGGAGCACACAAGGCCTGAAGTCTTGGCACAATATTGTTTACATTTTGGCACACATATATGCCCGGCAGGAAGAGGTTAAAAAATTCCTAATAAATATTTCAAAAATTATTGCACCATCCTCAAATTGCTATAACAGAGTGCATTTTTAAAATGTTTCTGAGTCCTAATGGCTATTTAGATATGCCATTGTTGTTAGATATGTAAATGTTGTTAGAAAACAATGGCATAATGCAATTAGCCTACATCCGGGCTGAATATCTGCCAAAATCAGCTGATTAAGCAGACATGGGCCAACTTTTGGCCCAAGTGTACAGCTGCCTCTCCAACAGAAGTTGGTCTCACAACTGGTTAATGGAATCTTTTATTGCCTGAATAAATAAGGTGTATGTATTTAAGAAAACTAGAATCTGTCCCTTTCAGTGGATTAAATTAACCATTTACCCTTGTGAGGATTTACCCCCCTTCTTGACAAGGCTATTTTCTACGTTATGGCTCTGCAGCATTTTAACTGACAATTGCGCGGTCAGGCAATGCTGCACCCAAATGAAATTACATCCTTTTTTTCCCCATAAATAGAAATTTCTTTTTGTGGTATTTGATCACCTGTGCGCTTTTTATTTTTTGCGCTATAAAAAAATGGCCGAAAATTTTGAGAAAAAAACAATATCTTGGACTTTTTGCTATTAAACATGTTCAGTAAAAAAATTTAGAAAATCAAATTTTATCATAAATTTATGCCAAAATGTATTCTGTGATATTTCTTTGCTAAAAAAAAAATCCCAATACGTGTAAATTAATTAGTTTACGTGAAAGTATTAGCATTTACAAATGGCGGTATAGATACTGGGATTTTTTTTTTTGCTACTAGTAATGGGGGTGATCAGAGACTTTTAGTGGGACTATGGGACTGCGGCAGACATTCTGACACTGGGGGGAACTGACTTGGTCTCACTGACATCCCCAGTGACACCAATAGAATGATCAGTGCTAAAAAAAAGCACTGAGACTGTACTAATGGCACTGGGAATGAAGGTGTTAATATGAGGGGGGATCAAAGGGTTAACTATGTATAGGAAGTGTTTTACTAGGGGGTGTGTGCTTCACTGTAAGCACACTGTTCTGGATGGCTGTGCTGTGCTGTGCACAGCCATCCAGAGCAGTGTGCCCAAGCTGACAGGGAGGAAGACTGCTTGTAAACAAAACAGTCTTCCTCCCCGCCGGAGATGCTCAGTAATCACCGGGCACTGCCGGTACCTGGTGATTGAAAGACATGGCTGCGAATGGCGGCACCAGTAGGGCGTGCTCACGGCTCGAGCACTCCCCCTACCCGGAAATGCAAAATCACATGTATATAGATGATTTTGTGCACCTCTGATGCCCTGTAGCAGTATATCTGCTATAGGGCGGTGTGGAAGCAGTTAATAAAGGTATATTATTTGACTATGACGTAGTGATATATAATGCGATAGAGCAGGGTATACAATTTAGTTTACCTGACCCTTGCTCTACCTATATTGTATAAAGTAATATGTATGCAAGAAACTGTCAGCCAGAGGGCATTATGAACTACTTCATGAAGTTTTAAGTGTGTTTTGTTCTTAAAAAAAGGGAGACAGAGGTCAAAGGATTCTCTATTTTTGTGGTCTCCCTGCACCTAAGCCTTTTTCCATTTACTAAATTAGTATGTTATTTTCCACACTGAATTTCCATGTTGTAGTTGATACAAGTGGTAGCAAAGATAAGGACAGCTGCAGGTACTCAAAGGAGCAAGATATTGGCTGAAGAGAACACAATGATCTGGCAAACAGAAGGTGCGGAGACATGGCTTAAATCAGGAAGGTCTTGTCAGGAGCAAATCATTCAAGATTCACCAGACGCAAGATACAAGGTGAGGCTGTCCAAAAGATCAAGCAGGGAGCTGTCCAATATCTTGGGTGGCACAGCAAGAAGAGCTACATCCAAGCACAACAGAGGTTCCAGGTTCAGATCTAGACCCTAACACTCATTGAAATGTAAAACAGAGCTTCAGAACAGCATTTTGATGTTCTGAACGATGCTATGAAGTATAATTTTAAAATATATGTGTTAATTTAATGTAGCAACATTATTGTAACATTGTATTTACTTTGTTTCATTCATATGCAGATCAAAGGAATGAGCTGCATGTGCTGTAAGTTGAAGCAACCTTACAAGTAAAAAAAGTATTTTGTTTTTAAATTTGCTCCATTTTAACCCCTTATTAAAAGTTAATGAAATAATGTCAAACAACAGTGTTCAAATCTTGGTGCTCCTCAAAATCACACGGCGTCTGACACTTGATAAGGTGCAGCTCTCTACAGATCAGGGAATTTAGAAACTGTCAAGAAAAAACACAAGAGGGCACACTCTCCTTATGCATTACCATGAAAACAGTTATTAAAGGATAGATAACCGGGGGCGTATTTACCACAAGGCAACAAGGCACTTGCCTAGGGAGGCATTTTTCAGGGAGTCAGCACCTTCCCCCAGAAGAAGGGATGGAAGAAGGGATACACGCACCATGGGAACCAGGTGGGATCTGAGAGAGGCTGCAGGCTGCTTGATGGTGTATTTAGAGCCTGACTCTCATTCCCAGGGATGCCCGGAGCTATGAAGATGGGTGTCTTTCTCTCTATCATCGGGGGTCAATGTCAGGCTCTCTCCACAGAAGGAGGGGGGTGTTGGTTGGTGTCCGTGGGGGCAAATGATTTTTGTGTTGCTTAGGGCAGTACAAAACCTAAATACACCACTGTTGATCACAAATGGATACTCACAAGGAAACCATAAAAACAGACATAGTGCCAGATCTTTCATTCCCAGACAATGGGGTCCTGTCCCAGCAACTGCCCAGTTGGTTGATTCAGCTCTGAGGAAGGGAGTTCATCTCCTGAAATACATCAGGTATTCCAACTGGGCAGTTGTTGGGACAGGACCCCATTGTCTGGGACTGAAAGATCTGGCTCTGTCTGTTTTTATGGTTTGCTTATGAGTATCCATTTGTGATCTATTCTTTAATAAATCTGTCATCACAGTACTGCATGAGGGGAGTGTGCCCTCTTGTGTTTTTTCTTGACCTTATTAAAAGTTAGTTAAAGGATAAGTTCATCTACCTTTACAGATAATAAACAAATGGCAATTTTTATGCAGGTAAAAAATTGTGCTTCTGCTACTTTTTTTCTTAGGAGCTGGATAGCATTGCACTCACGATCAGCATATTGCGTGTGCAATGTTAGGCTCCTGCAGACTGTCAGTGTAGCTGTCTGCATGTACCTTCAATATGCGCAGCCAGTTTCTTTAGTCCAGAAAGAATCAGAGAACTATGAGGATGCTCGCCAGCGCTCATTGAGAACTAAAAAGCCCTCAGCCACAACTTTTTAAATTGTGACAGTGGGCACGGGGAGAGGATCCCCGGCCCGCTCTCACAGGAGGGGGGGGGTCTAAGGGAGAGCCACAGGAGCTGAAACGTGTTACAAGTTCCTCCTTAAACTTATATTTTAACCCTAATCTGTCCTAAACTCCTCCTTCCTCTTACCCCCTTAGTTATAATGTTTCCACCGTTTTTTTTTGTCAGTTCATATTTAACCTTTCTTTTTTTTGCTATGCTTTTTCATTCATTTTTTTTCGGTTTTGCAAACATTAACAAAAGTGAAAAATAAAAATATTTAAATTAATTTGTAAATATTTTTTGAAAGAGCCAGGGACCTGATGGTGTCACAACTCAATATTACAAGAGCTTCGAGAACATTTTATATTATTAAAGTTTATAATTCCTTGTCAAAGGCCGCCTTCAATTTTATTGGAAGCACATATTACTGTACTACCCAAGCCTTTTGTCTAATTAGCCAATCTTCCTTTTAAATATCGACGCAAACCTGTATGGCAAACAGGGCATTAAATATACAGCTTTGGGCCAGACACACTCAATGCAAGGGCCTTCTCCTGTCTATGGATGTGGAGAAGCCCTTTGAGCACGTGGCCTGGGACTATATGGCTGCAGTGTTGCAGGCAGTGGATTTCCACACTGAAATGCGCAACAGGATCTTGGTTCTTTATGCAAATCCTTCTGCTAGGGTCAAGGTGAATGGATTCTTATCAGACGCCTTATTATTCATAATGGAACAAGACAGGGGTGCCCACTGGCACCTTAGAGGCATTCTTTAGATGCATGTGGTGTGACCTCAATGTCAGAGGATTCCACATAGCTGGCAGAGAGCACAAATTGGTTGCATATGTGGGCAATTTACTGTTCTTTCTTCGGGACCTGCATATCTCGTTACCTAAATTGTTAGAGGCCCTGGAAGAATTTCTCTCGCTATCTATCTTTAAAATTCGCTTTATATAGACAACAATTTCTATTTGCATGAAAACAGGACGCGATTACTTATTTAGGATTAAAACTTCCTGCCAAACCAATACGATTATATGAGCATAACTACGTCCATGTGACAAAACTGCTTCTCAAGGATCTACTGTTGTGGGATCTCAAACCTCTGTCTTACTTTGGAAGGGTGGCAGTGCAGAAGATGAATGTTCTGCCCCATCTTCTTCATGTGATGTACTGTAAATGGTTCTGATTTTTCTTCCTAATTTGTTTTTCTCTAATCTGAGTAAAATGTGCTGATACTTTCTCTGGCAGAATAAGATGCAAAGGATCAGTCTTGCCTAACTTTTTCTGCCAAAGACAAAGGGAGGGATTGGCTACCCTGAGATACAAAAATACTACTGGGACATTCAGTTGGCAAGGATTGAGGACTGGTCGGTTCACTTTGCTTGTAAAGATTGGGTCCAGATACAATAGGCCTTTGTAGATATGCCTTCAGCAAGTATCCTGTGGACTCTCCGGAGTTTCCATTCAGCCACTAAGCATAAAAACTATATGTGTACTGCTTTGATATTATTGCTGAATAAACAGGCCCAACACAGAATTACTGATCCTGGAATCTAAAAATATATACTGTATATAATTTACATAAAATATGAACGAAATTGTCACATGTGTCCAGTCAGTTGGAAAACAATTTGCATGTGTCATTATTGTGTATACTGTATGTTAACTCACCTTGCTGTAGCAGTAGTCTTTCATACAAGCCCTTGGTTTTTCACTCATGACTAGAATGTTCTGAGAACACTTATTCTTTTACATGTCCTAAAGAGATCTTCCTGACTACCAATTTTTGCAAATAAAAAGGAACTGGAAGCAAATTTGCTCTCCATAGATTTCTCTAACATTGGGAGGCATGGAGATGGAACAATATCTTTAGGACATGTGAAAAGGAAATTTTGGTTGAGGCATAACTGACTGATCTTAAAATATTTTCAGTGCAAGACTGACATGTTCAACCTTGAATGAGATGGCAGTCTGATGTATGCCCACCTTCACTTACACTGGGGTGGAATGGTTATTGTAACAGGTGGGGTGGAGGATTTGAATCTGCATTTGGAATAGCTGCAGGCCTTGAAAGACCTTCAGCAAAAACATCTTCATGTCTCTGCTTGGCATGTTGCTGACACACATCTGTGATAGAACACTCAATTCACACCAGGGATAATATGTCAGTTCAGGACAGGCACAAAATATCTTCAAGCTTTGTATCAAGAGGGTGAAAATTCAATTTGTTTAGCTTACCAGTGCAATACTCTCTGAATGGTAGCATTCTCCAGTATTGGACTGGAGTTACCTGAAGAGCTCATAGAGGGATTTAGAAGCTCCATGGAAACACCAAAGGTGCCAAATATGGAATAAAGCTGTAGAAACCCTGCACCACCCCTCAAGAGAAGGCTTGTGATCAAAGACTTTAAAGACGCTGCATGTCTCAAAAATACCCTAGATGATTCAAATAAGATATTACTTTCAAAATTGCATACATTTATGAGACTTAGGGAGGAATTTGTCTCCCAGTGGAGCATATTGGACATCTTTTCTACAGCTTTTGCCTTCTTTAGGATTAACTGTGGGTATAGTGTTCTGACTTACTAGGTAACTATATAACTTACTATGAAGTGCCCAAGTAATGGTGAGTAATACATGAGTTTATCATTAACAACAGAGCTTGCTTAACCACTTCAAGTCTGAACACTTTCACCCCCTTCCTGTCCAAGCCAATTTTCAGCTTTCAGTGCTATCACACTTTGAATGACAATTGCGCGGTCATGCAACACTGCACCCGTATGCATTTTTTAGCATTTTTTTGAGACAGATAAAACTTTATTTTGGTGGTATTTATTCACCACTGTGATTTTATTTTTTTGCTATATAAATGAAAAAGTCCAAACATTTTGGAAAAAAAAGTGTTGTTCTTATAAAATTTTGCAAATAAATAATATTTCTTCAAAAATCTTTGCCAAAATGTATTCAGCTATCTTTTAGTAAAAAAAATAACCCAAATTAGTTTATAACCAAAAATTATCATTTATAAATGGCAACCCGCTTTGTCACTGTTCCCGTCTGGCCGTTTATGTACATGGGCCGGCCGGGAAGTGGTTAAACATCTGGATTACTTTTATGTACAGAAAATGTTGGAACCTCCTCTGCTAGTTCAAAATGTATTATTTAATATAAGCAAAATTTATGTTAGATGCATCTTGAGATAGTTTTTGACTCCTATTGTACATAATTTAAAGATGAATCTGGAACTATTGCTTGAACTTTCAGATATTCCTACACTCAGCTACAAGAATAAAAGAGGGATACTTTTTCATCGAATGTAAACATCTTTTTTCTTAGGTTATATAATAAAAGTATGTTGAAATCCAATTGAAAGACTGGAAAGGACAGTCCCTGCAACTTATCCTTGAGGCAAGCCAATAATAACTTAAGCTCATGTTGAATCAGTTCCACTGATTACAACCTTTTGAACTGTATTCATCAGCCAGTTATCTACCCACGTACATAGTTTTCTCCTAGTCTTAGTGTGTTAATCCTATGTAATAATCTCTGTTCATGGAACAGTGCCAAGTTCCTGTGCAAGACCCAAATAAATCACATCCAGTGTGTTATTAAAACACAGCCAAGATCAAACAATCACTAAAATCCACTTTAGAGCTAATCATCTGATAGAAGTAAATCAGTAATGGTAGGTTCTAAAAAAAAATCTACTTTTACACTAAACTACATTTTTTAATTCACATTTCTGGATATTGTTATATTATTGATATTATTATTTAAAATCATAATACTGTACTAATACTAATACTGTACATTATAGATATTAAAAATAACTAATTTAACTGAAGTGATAGCAAATCAATTATTGTAAACTGGGATGTTGCCCAGGTGAGATTGATATGCTGAAGGTGGAAATATATGAAATGTTGGTGCTTCTGTACCATTTTTGCATTCACCTGTGCAGTATGAAGACATTCAGTGGGTTTCCCCATTGTCCATTGTCACCAAGTGTCAGGACATATCGTCAACGGTTGTTTTGTGCAGGCATTGTCAGCACAAACACTGTCCTTCCAATATTACTAAATTTGCATACTTTTTGAAAGCTGGCAACTCAATGATTTATGGGAGATTTTGGAAACATATATATGTCCGTGTATGAACCAGCGGTAATAGATCGCTGCTCAGTTCTCCGGCATTCTCGGAGAACACAATTCTCCTGCGAATGCAGTTTATGAAGCAGTTCTCAGAACTAAGGGAGAACGGTCTCCAAACGCTAGAGAATGGTCTACAAACTCTGGAAAACGGCTCATTTTACTATAATCTCGCGAGATTACAGTAAAAGATCAGTTTACTAAGCAGAGGTAAATTATCTCTGCTTAGTTTTCGGTCCCTCCGATTCTCCAGCTCTGGGCTGGAGAATCTGGAGGGAGAAAACAGATCTCCAGAGAAGGGCTGACATGATCTCCTGAGTGTCATAAACTGTGAATGACCAGAGAATAGCTGAGATCTGTTGAATCGCAGCTATTCTCTGTGTCATAAACGGACACCTAATATATGAAGAGAGGGACGAGCGCTGGATATGATAGGATTCAAGCTGCTAGCATATAGGTAAACCTCGTATACCCCATTCATCAAAATTCAAATACAAAAAATGCAGCGCTTGAGTGTATAATACAGGGAATTAGCATGAATAACAGATTTAAATGTTCATATTTCAACATGCACCAGATTCCACATTCTTAAATTGTTAAAACAATAATCAGATGAGTAATGAAGATCTATCCGTCTAATCAAGGTGCATATAGTGATGGTGATGCTAAAATCATAAGTTCTGTGATGTATCCAAAGAAATCCGTGACTTCCGTGATAGGGGAATGACTGTATAATGCACTAACCAGATAGCGCAAGTACATGCGCATTGGAGTATAATGACCTACTCCTGGTCACAGCCAGATGGTCCTCAGCGTGAAGCCCTCAAGGACACCAGTGCACCACTCTTGCCGTCTCCTACCACCAGGGGGGGTGCGCCTCTTTACAGTAACACGAAATCACTTTGTATCCTCTATCGCCAGGATTGGTGTACTTTCTTATCAGGAGATCATCTCAGGGGCTCAGCAATAAGACCCAAAAGAAAGAAATCTTGATAGTGTAGTATTTTATTCAAAGGTAAAAAAGTAAGTAATACACTTACATGGTAATGTCCAAAAAGCTGATGCATAGAATCCAAAAAGATGGCCGACAGTCAGATGCATGAAACCAGTGGATAATAAATGGTGTGAGAGGTGTCCTTATCACTAACGCGTTTCGTGGCAATGGCACATTATCAAAGGGAATGTGCCTCTCAACCATGGTCCCTTATATATAGAGGACCTCTTAATTGTGAAAAGACGCATTTCCGCGTTATTTTAGCGCTACTGCGCATGCGCGAGGCTAAGACGCCCGCGCATGCGCAATGCAAGCCTCCCGCGTCATCGCGGATAACCCGCGCATGCGCAGATCGTATCCGGCGGCCATTTTATAGAAGACCAAGACTGCAGAGCCAGAGAAAGGGATCCACAGCCCAGATAAAAGAAGGGGTTGTGATGGGAGAGAACACACCTAGCACAATTGACAATGCCAGGAGATCTCAGCATAATAACAATCAATTGGGGATAGTGAGGAGGAGATAACTATATCAAGCAAAGGGATAAACCATGCCAAGTGCTGGTTGCAAATACTGAATCTTGGTGTGGTAGAACTACAAGTACCAGCCCCCTATATTCATGCAAAGATGCCAGGGGCCATCATTATAGATTATTAAAAGTTACACACAACACCAGAAATTCCATAAAAGGAAAGTTAAAATCGACAATAATTAAAAACACGATTACACACAGCCAATGCAATGCGCAAAATATAAAAAATATATAATAAGCGAACAGTCATATAGATAATGATAATCATATGATCTAATTATTACTGATGATCATAGACATAATATAAATGGTCATGAAACATAATGAAAATTAAAAATGAAATGAAATAAAACCACAATATCAAAATAGCCCCTAGGATATTCCCTAGGAAACTATGATTAAAACAAAAGCAACCCCATATGGATCACTGGGGGCGTTAATCCCTAACCTTGTGGGACATATCCACGTCAAAATTCGTGTACCAGTGGTAAAATGGATAATTAGGATAATTTGGATGACAACCAGTGCGAATAGTGTGTATTGAACAGAAAAGGAAGAATAAGCCCATCATCCAGCTGATTGGTGGAAGAGGGGGGGGGGGAGGGAGAAGCCCCTCGAGGTAAGATAATGATGTTATAAAACCATAGTTTCCCCCGGAAACCCTAAAGATACATCAATGTCGATAATATGTACATACTGGATATTTGTTGAGATGAAGCAAGGACAACCCAAAAGGAATTACCTGGTATCCAAGAAACAATTTATGTCCACATCAATATTTAACCCATGTGGGGCAAGTGTTCTTAATAAAAAAATCCATTTAGTTTCAAGTTTTGAAACTACTCTTAACTTGTTTACTCCTCTCCAGTGTTTATGTATTGTGTCAATTCCTATAAATCTCAAGCCATGTGCGTTCTTATTATGCGCTTGGCGGAAATGCAAGGAAAGTGAATGTTCCTTGAACCCCTTGTTAATATTCTTAAGGTGCTCCCTCAATCTGTCACGAAGTCTCCTAATAGTCCGTCCCACGTATTGCTTACCGCATGTACACTCCAATAGGTATACAACATGGGTACTATTGCACGTGATGGTAGATTGAATTTCATATGTTTTACCAGTTGTGTTGGAGTTAAATGTGGTTACTGGATATTTATGAATTCCATTATTAGTGCATAGCATGCATTTGTTACAGGGGAAGAACCCTTTCCGGTTGAAGAAAAAGGAAAGTTGTTTTGGTGGGTTAACAATGTTGGGGGCCAAGGTGTTTCTCAGAGGTGGTGCCCTACGGTAAGTGATTTCGGGGGCTTCCGGTAAATGACTCCCTAGCACCGGATCATCTTTAAGAATTCTCCAGTTCTTTCTGATAATGCTAGCTACATCCCTAAATTGAGTAGAAAAGTCAGTGATAAAAGGGCAGTATCTCTCAGTGTTAGTCTTTTGCTTAGTAATGATAAGACTATCTCTATTCATGCCCCCCACCTTGTCCCTCTCAACCTCGAGCATATTGGCGTTATAGCCTTTTTCAACGAATCTCCGTTTAAGGATCTCAGATTGGAGGACATAGTCCTCTTTTTTGTCACAATTTCTGTAGATCCGAAGAAACTGTCCCCTTGGTATGTTGCTCAACCATCTCGGATGATGACAACTATCTTTAGGGATAAAGCTATTCCTGTCTGATGATTTAAAATAACTCCTGGACAAAATTTTCGGGCCCTCAATGTATAATGTCAGGTCAAGAAAATTGATTTCCTGATTACTATATTGAAAGGTAAGTTTAATATTCATATCATTGAGATTCAATGTAGTAAAGAAGTTGTTCAAGGTAAATTCATCCCCTTCCCATAGGAGTAAAATATCGTCGATGTACCGACGGTAAAACAATAATTGTGGCCACTCTCTGGAATAGATGAGATCCTCCTCCCATCTTGCCATAAATAAATTGGCAAGACTCGGGGCAAACTTCGCACCCATGGCAACTCCAGTGATTTGTAAGTAAAATTTGTTACTAAACCAAAAGTAGTTGTGGTTCATGGTGTAGTCAAGAAGTTCTAGCAGAAATGCCTTTTGTAAGGTTGGTATATCGTTAGCTGTATTAAGATAATATTCAGCAGCGGCTAGTCCATCATCATGGTTAATGTTGCTGTACAAAGCCGCAACACCTAAGTTGAGTCAATGGAGTGGAGATGGGGTGGAGTGGAGATGGGGAAGCTGAAATTAAAATGGTTTGATTAAAACATTTTTGGTGGTAATTAAGGGGTTTAAATGGCTCCTGAGGGTTACAATAGCTCCTTTAAACTATCCTGGACCTGTTTTTGTGCAAAAATTGTACCCTCATTAGTTATACAGATGGTATCCTGGAAAGAGGTCCACAAAGACTTACTGATAAGTTATAAATACTGCAGTTAAAATAGGTGCACTGTCCCTTTCAGATATAATCAAAACCAATCAGCATGAAAAATCTAAATGTCAGGCGAACCACAAGTGCCAAAGACTGATTCAGATCCAGTGCTTCAAATTGATTTCTCTGCAAAATAGAACACTGAGCCATGGATAGGTGTGTAAGTTTACTTTGGATATTAAAAATAAATCAAATAGCATTTTTGATTTGAGGCACTCAGATGCAGTGTAGTTTTGCTTTATTCGTCTGGAATTCTTTCCAAGATACCACCTGAATGGTTTTCACTAGAGATGAGCGAATCGAACTTGGTGAAGTGGAATTCGTTTCGAATATTAGGAAAAATTCGATTCGCACCGAATCCGAATTTTAGCAAACTTCGGACGCACGAATCGAATTTTCCCCGATCAGCCGGCAAAAAGTGTCACTGCAGAGAGCTCCGCTATTTCTGACAGTTCTCTGACAGTTCCTTCACATTTACAGCGGTTGAAACATTGTATCTATTTGTTTCCATTTAGGATACAGATGTTTTTATTCGGAAATAAATAGATACAATGTTTCAACCGCTGTAAATGTGAAGGAACTGTCAGAGAACTGTCAGAAATAGCGGAGCTCTCTGCAGATACACTTTTTGCTGTACTGGAATTCTTCTTCTTTTCATTCTTCTTCTTCTTTTCATTCTTCTTCTTCTTTTCATTCTTCTTTTCATTCTTCTTCTTCTTCTTCTTTTCATTCTTCTTCTTTTCATTCTTCTTCTTCTTCTTTTCATTCTTCTTCTTCTTCTTTTCATTCTTCTTTTCATTCTTCTTCTTCTTCTTTTCATTCTTCTTCTTCTTCTTTTCATTCTTCTTTTCATTCTTCTTCTTTTCATTCTTCTTCTTCTTCTTTTCATTCTTCTTTTCATTCTTCTTCTTCTTCTTTTCATTCTTCTTCTTCTTTTCATTCTTCTTCTTCTTCTTTTCATTCTTCTTTTCATTCTTCTTCTTCTTTTCATTCTTCTTCTTCTTCTTTTCATTCTTCTTTTCATTCTTCTTCTTTTTCTTTTCATTCTTCTTCTTCTTTTCATTCTTCTTTTCATTCTTCTCATTCTTCTTTTCATTCTTCTTTTCATTCTTCTTCTCATTCTTCTTTTCATTCTTCTTCTTCTTTTCATTCTTCTTCTTTTCATTCTTCTTCTTCTTTTCATTCTTCTTCTTCTTCTTTTCATTCTTCTTTTCATTCTTCTTCTTCTTCTTTTCATTCTTCTTTTCATTCTTCTTCTTCTTCTTCTTTTCATTCTTCTTTTCATTCTTCTTCTTCTTCTTTTCATTCTTCTTCTTCTTCTTCTTTTCATTCTTCTTCTTCTTTTCATTCTTCTTTTCATTCTTCTTCTTCTTCTTTTCATTCTTCTTCTTCTTCTTCTTTTCATTCTTCTTTTCATTCTTCTTCTTCTTCTTTTCATTCTTCTTCTTCTTCTTTTCATTCTTCTTTTCATTCTTCTTTTCATTCTTCTTCTTCTTCTTTTCATTCTTCTTCTTTTCATTCTTCTTTTCATTCTTCTCATTCTTATTTTCATTCTTCTTTTCATTCTTCTTCTCATTCTTCTTTTCATTCTTCTTCTTCTTTTCATTCTTCTTCTTTTCATTCTTCTTCTTCTTCTTTTCATTCTTCTTCTTCTTCTTTTCATTCTTCTTTTCATTCTTCTTCTTCTTCTTCTTTTCATTCTTCTTCTTCTTCTTTTCATTCTTCTTTTCATTCTTCTTTTCATTCTTCTTCTTCTTCTTTTCATTCTTCTTCTTCTTCTTTTCATTCTTCTTTTCATTCTTCTCATTCTTCTTTTCATTCTTCTTTTCATTCTTCTTCTCATTCTTCTTTTCATTCTTCTTCTTCTTTTCATTCTTCTTCTTCTTCTTTTCATTCTTCTTCTTCTTCTTTTCATTCTTCTTTTCATTCTTCTTCTTCTTCTTTTCATTCTTCTTCTTCTTCTTTTCATTCTTCTTTTCATTCTTCTTCTTCTCCTTCTTCTTCTTGTTCTTCTTCTTCTTCGTCATGCCCCGTGACTGCCCAAATGAGTGAAGTGTGTGGTGATTCTAAGATCAACGGCACTCATCTGCATGTCATACTGACTGACAGTATTATTTCTCTTCCCCAGCAGACTCCAAGGGCATTTAAATTAAAGGTACAGTGTTCTGCACTAATATAAAGGCTCTCTGAAGCCTAGAAACCCTTTTAATAAGTTAAATTCGCAGCGAATAAATTCGCATCGAATCGAATTTCTCCCGCAAATTCGGCGAATCAGCCGAATCGAATTTTTGAATAATTCGCTCATCTCTAGTTTTCACTATAATCAGTGGGGACTGAAAAATATGCTGCATACTTCTGTTCAACAAAAAATAAAATAAAATAAAATGTAATAGTGATAGTACACATAATGATTACATAAAAAGGTAAAACAAAAATATTAAGAATACTGTAGGATCTATTTATCAAAGATTCATTGGGCAATTCATCCCAAGATTCACCAGGATTCATGCTCGTGCTGCTGATGGATGAATTTTGTTAAATAGAATGTTGCTGAGGCAAATGTCATCAAATATGTAAAGTACAATAGAGGCAATAAATAGAAGATTTAGAGTAAATGTGTAAAATCAAATTGTTTCCAAAAAATTTGGAAAAGTTGGGCAAATTGCCTAACAGCCTAACAACGATATAACCACAAATAAAAATCAACTGCAATAAACATAATTAAAAAAACCCACACCCTCTAAATAAAGAAAATAAAGGATAGAAGTTTTCAAGCATATTTAACTTTAGGTATGGCAATTTTTACCCATGGAAGCTGGCCAAGCTACTGCAGTGATCCCCACTAGTTTCTGGGTCTTGTACCAATCAGCAATCCTTCTGCATAATGAACACAGGAAGTGCTCGCTTAGCATAGGAACCATTCAGGGAATACTTTGCATTTTCTCAATGAATGCAACTTGTCCTCCGATTGGATTAAGTGGAGACTGTGACATCACTGCCACAATCTCTTCCAATCAGAAAACACTTTGTTTTAATTCAGGGAGAATTTGGTGTTCCCTAAATGGCCTCCATGCAGAGTGAGGAACTTCCTGTGTTCACAATGCAGTGGGGCAGCTGATCGGCACGGCTTGGTGCTGTAATAGCTGTGTCTAATATAGTGATTTACAGCTTTTATAGGGATTTCACAGTTACGACACATACATACTAACATTGGTCCAAGCTGTACCAATGTAATCATGTACAAATTGTCACATCTAAACTTCAGCTTTAATTTCACTATGGTATAATTTTGACGATGATGAAATCTTTAATATCACGGCAAAATCAATTTCTCCATAATAACTGAGCTCATCTCTGGCCAGAAACAGTTAAGTGCATAAGACGAACGTACAGGCATAGACAATGAAGCATAGCTGAAGTACTCATGAGAAAGACAAGCTGAAATGGGCAATATGAAGGCACCACAAAGTTTGATTACCAGTCTTGAGTGCTTGAGGTAATTGTTCATGCTTTCTGCATTTATGAACAGTTAATTATAACTTTTTAAACTTTGTAAATGAAAAACAATTTTTCTTTTTTTTTCTTTTTTTTTAATTAGGACAAGATGTCAGTCATGGACTCAAATATCGGTTTGACAGCAGCTAGCATGCTTGAAGAGATGATGGAAATCACTGGTCAAAACTTGGTTAGAATGGAAGCTGATGATCATTACAAATTCATCAAACAGCTTGGAAAAGGGAAATATGGCCAAGTAACCTTAGTTATCCATCGCCAAAGAGGTAATAACAAGTCACGTATAATTACAGATATTCATAACGGGAGACTTGTCAATAGCTAAATTAAATTCACTTGATTTTTCCACTAGATCAGTGTGATATACACAGAATTATCCACCTTAGGCATTCAAACATTCATAATTCATATATGGTTCTTTGCATACTTGACAAGGTGACCCCATAGGTAGATTTAACCCCATCTTTTATTATGGGGACAAGGATAACATTTTTAATTTTTTTTATCCCTTCCTCTGTCAATGACAAGGTCAAAAGGACAAATTGTGAGTGTGAATCTTCCTACTGGAAAAACAGCAATAAACACTTTCAAGGGATACATCCAAGAGGGACTGGGGACTTCAATACTTGTTAATACAGAGTCATAAAAGGTAGAATGACAATTATTCAACATGCTCACTGGGTCTGGCTAGGCGGCTCTCTGCAACCAGAGATACCCTCCAATGAGCACCCAGAAATGTCACTCAGTGCTTAAACCAAAAGAGGGGCACCAGACCAAATTCTGTTTTATCTGGAACTCCTTTTGGATTAGGCTCTGAACAATAAAAACTTGACTGGGGTTATAGCACTTCAAAACAAAAAATTGGCTTTAGATATAATAATATTAGCCCTGATCACTGTAATAATGGCACTGGTGATGTCAGTGGCAGTTAGTTCCCCCCAACATCAGCTAGTGTCAGACTGACCACCGCAGTGTTGTGAATGCTGAAACATTTACACAAACCAATCAATATACACTTTTTGGGATTTTCTTTTTTTACCAAAGACATGTAGCAGAATACATTTTGGCTAAAATGTATTAAGAGACTTGATTTTTTTATGGGATATGTTAAAGAAGAAAGTAAAAACTTTTTTTTTTAAGATTTTCGGTCTATTTTCTATTATGTAATAAAAAATAAAAAACCCAGAGGTAATCAAATACCACCAAAAGAAAGCTCTATTTGTGTGGAAAAAAATATGAGATATATGAGATCCATAACCACATTGCTAAATATATAATAACAGAAGTATAAAAATTCTCTCAATAAAGTACAGTATCTCGTGAAGTACATATAGACATGACCAGGGGTGGACTGACAACTCATGGGGCCCCCGGGCAATAGGGGATCATGGGGCCCCTATGTCCCCTATGTCCTCACCCACACTCAAAACCACACCCAAAAAAGCCTATGAAAGGTACTAGGGGCATCTCATGGGGCCCCCTACTGACCCTGGGCCCTCGGGCAGTGCCCGGGTGCCCGAATGGTCAGTCCGCCCCTGGACATGACAGGAATCTAAGCAACAAAACATAAATGATAAAGTCCTAATAAATATCCTCTCTTGGGTAAACAACAGTCTGTGTATTCAAATACAGAAACTTCACTGCTGTGTACCAACACCCTTAAGAAGTGGCTGCTCAGCTTCCAATCAGACCCATAACCTCATATACGTCTTACTCACTTAGTGGAAAAATTTCCTCACACTGGCTCCTGTTCTTCCTTCTTTCTCATCAAAGGACGCTGCATAGGTTCTCCTCATCAGTCACAAAAGCTCTAAAGTAGATGATAGAGAAAAGCGACCACCAATAGTGTAGTAGTAAAAAATGTTTTATTATGATAAAAGAATACCAGAACACATAGAGATAAATGAAACTCACTCACAGAGTTCTGTGTGCCTACAAGTCCTGGCCAGGAGCGGACTGATCATTTGGAAACTCGGGCACTGCCCGAGGGCCCGGGGTCAGTAGGGGGCCACATGAAATGCCCCTGGTACCTTTTTCATAGGCTTTTTTGAGTTTGAGAAAGGACACAGGGGCCCCATGATCCCCTATTGCCTGGAGGCCCCATGAGTTGTCAGTCCATCCCTGGTCCTGGCTGTCAGCTTGTAGTTTTCAATGAACTACCACAGCACTGTGGAGCACCGTGGTAGTTCATTGAATCTTCATGTCAGTATATGTGCTTGCTTGTACATCCCGTACGGCAAGCAGACATTCTGACAGGTCTGCAGGAGTCCTGCATGGCATCAGCGATCTACTGCTTGCTGGTGCAATGCTTTTAAGGCATCTTTGGACAAAAATAATAATCACACATTTTTTTACCTGGAAAAAAAATGTGCATTTATTATTTTTGTTCAAAAGGTGAACTTACCCTTTAAGTAATTTTCTAGCAAAAAAATACTGATTTGTATATGTAAACACAAGTGTCAGAAAAGTCTCATGCTTACAGGTTTCCAGACAATGCTGTTTTTATTTAAAATTCGATTTTGCCAAATCTGTCCTTACAGTCATCAAATGAATTTTGCATTAATATAGCAAATACTAAGAAGAATGTGCACGATGTATTGTGATGTGTAAGAGAACACCTTTATTTTCTGTATATAAAAATACACAAAATAATTGCTGAAATTATTTAAAAGCTAGTCTTAACTAACATTGTAAATATGTGTGGAGTTTCACTAACAAGATGTATTTAGTGGAGATGTCATGTTGTCTACATGCCACTATCATGCATGGCTTTCACAAATTAGAAAGACTAATGGATTCCAAGCACGCACTTACTTCTGTCTACTGCTGTGCTCTACATGAACCTAAGATCAGTTTGCAGTGCACCAACTCCATTCCTGTCACCAGAATTCCTCTGCATTTCACAGTCTCTGTGCAGTTCCATCTGCGTGGCGTTAGATTCATGGCGAAAGCAAGATAGTAGCATATGTTGGAAAATATTTCAGCAGTTTTGATACATCAAGAGTAGTATATGTATGGTACTTTTTTAACACCTTACTAATTCTATCTGTTGCCTTTCTTAACACAGTGGCTCTTTCCTCAGTGTGATCCTACAAAGCAGCTTGAAGTATAGAGCCATATTTATACAGCGTAATATGAAATGCTCACTCTGATTAAATTACACTCTGACATGTAGAAGCAGGTCCTAATTTGTGTAAAGGTCTCACAGGTCAGGGTTTAGAGCCAGCAGGGGTGGTTTATGGGATAACTGCACTTTTAAAATACATTAGCCCTTTTAATAACACATATCAAGGGGCACAGAACAATATATAAATATAACCTTAGATCTCTACCTTTTTATTTCTCTGGTTTGAGAGCTGCAATCAAAGGCTCTGATGAGTGTAAATCATTGCTCTGCTTACATGCTATCTGTTTGCAGTCTGTACTTATTGACAAGGCAATGTAGGAAGACACACGTCTACTAATCAGGACAGAGGACAACATGGAAGGCAACCTGCTCCACTAATGTGTTTATTTCATTATCTTCAGTATCAGGAGGCATACATGATAACTTTTTTTTTCAGTACTCTGCTTTTGAATTTATTGAATAAATATATTAGAAATTTCGATAAGAGGGAAACTTCTGCATATGCTTGGTTTGCCCTGCCCAGTCCTTATCCCCATGCTGTCAGATGTGCTTGCAGCTCCCTCTCTATCCTTAAATGTATGCTCTATATACACTCACTGGCCACTTTATTAGGTACACCTGTTCAATTGCTTGATAACACAAATTGCTAATCAGCCAATCACATGGCAGCTGCTCAATGTATTTAGGCATCTAGACGTGGTGAAGACAACTTGCTAAAGTTCAAACCGAGCATCACAATGGGGAAGAAAGGGGATTTAAGTGACTTTCAACGTGGCATGGTTGTTGGTGCCAGACAGGCTGGTTTGAGTATTTAAAAAACTGCTGATCTGCTAGGATTTTTTTGCACAACCATCTCTAGGGTTTTGCAGAGAATGGTCCGAAAAAGTGAGAATATCCAGTGAACGGCAGTTGTGTGGATGAATATCCTTGTTGATGTCAGAGGTAAGAGGAGAATGGGCAGACTGGTTTGAGATGATAGAAAAGCAACTCATGTCAATATGGACTAAAATCTCTGAGGAATGTTTCAACACCTTGCTGAATCTAGGTCATGAAGAATTAAGGCAGTTCTAAAGGCAAAAGGGGGTCCAACCCGGTACTAGGAAGGTGTACCCAATAATGTGGCCAGAGAGTGTATATTACTGCTGGCCAATGCAGACTACCAGCATGCTGAATATTAAATTAAAAAATTACAAAAAAAAAATTTTTGGACCTACAATGGCAGGTTTGAAGCTACATGGAAAGGAAAGAAAGAGGTAAAATGTTATATCTGAAAAATGGCTTGCTGTCCTGTCCATGAATATATTAAAAGAGATAATGAGGCTAATTCACTAAAGGAAAATAGGCTGTTAAATTTCCAAGGGGGATATTAATTTTTTAAGGGAATTTTCCCTTAGCTAAGTGAATGTGGCGAAAATGCACTTTGCAAAGAATACTTAATGTGTCACGGTAGGGGCTCAGGCTTGGAGACCAGTAGTTATAGCAGGTGAGAGGCTCCCAGCAGCCAGCAGGATAAGTATACAAGCAAATCACCCTGGAGGATGATGTGGGCTCATTCAAGGTGTGGGGATCTAAGCACTAACCGGTATTCACTAGAGCTTCTGATAGTGGATATGGGTTTTGTTGCATGTTAGTAGCAGGTCACAGTCGTCAGGATTGCCCCACCAGGAGAGTGAGTAATCTGGGGTAGATTAGCAGATACAGCAGGTAGGGATCAAGAAGCATAGCTAGTAAACAAGTCAAAGGTCAGTAACAAGTGGTTGCAGGTTGGAATCAAGCAGAAGCATAGTCTGGGAACAAGCCAAAGGTTGGTAACAAGTGGATGCAGGTTGGGATCAAGCTGAGTCAAGAAATAAGCAAAAAGTTGATTACGAGTGCTTAGGGCGTCAAGAGCCAGATACTGACTGGAAAGAGCACAATTATCTGGCAAACAGGAAGTGCAAAGGCATGGCTTATATAAGAATTTCATGGGAGGAGCAAAGAGATCAAGGTTCACCAGAAGCAAGGTACAAGGCGATATTGTCCAGGGAGGTGCACAGTATCTCAGGTGGCTCAGCAAGAAGAGATACTGACAGACACAGCAAAGGTTTCAGGTTCAGATCCAAATCCTGGCTGTACTCCCCTCCTCCCAGGACGCTCCCTGGACATTTTAGGGCCAGGTTTGTGAGTAATCCTCTGGTGAAATTCTTTTGTTAATCTAGGGGCATGAACGTTCTCAGGTTCCCAATAATTTTATCTGGCCCATACCCTTCCCATTGAGCCAGATATTGTAATTTGTTCATAAAGACCCTGTAATCAAGAATTTTCTCAACCACAAATTGTTTCTTCACCCTGTACCTCAACAGGTAGTGCAGGTGGAAAAATTCTTCCAGAAAAAGGATTTTCATGAAATGGTTTGAGTATTGACACATGAAAAACAGGGTAAATCTTCATATTTTCAGGAATTTTTCAGCAAAAGGTGATCAGGCTGATTTGAGCAGAGATCTGAAAAGGTTTCATAAAATTTTGACCCAGCATAGCATATGGAACATGAACTTCAAATTTTTGGTAGATAATCGAACTTTGTCACCCACATAAAAAGTAGGGAGTAATCTGCAATGTCTGTCAGCTGCCTTCTTGTAATATTCCAGAGCCTCCTTCAAAGTATCAATCAGTTTCTCCTGAATCTCCTGTAATATAGTTAATCTGTTGGTAACAGCAGGAACCGGAATAGAGTTAGTGAAATCATGAATAAATACTAGATGATACCTGGCGTTTAAGCAAAATTAAATTAACAAAACATCAAAGGAACTGCTCTAAGTTTGACTAGACCTCTCAGTCTGACCATTAGACTGAGGATGTTACACCTAAAGCTGGGCAAAAGCTTTTTCTAATATTTTAAGTAAACTGTACTCCTCTGTCAACCCCCACATCATCAGGAATTCCATGTAGTTTAAAGACTTCTCAAACCATCATCTCTGTAGTTTGTTCAGCAGAGGGTTCTCCCTTAACAGGTATAAAATAAACCATCTTAGTGAGATAGTCGACAGCTTTCATGATAACGGTCATCTCTTTCGAGGGAGGAAGATTAACTATGAAGTCCGTAGAAATAGACCCATGGTCTCAATGGAACAGGGAGTAGTTGGAGCATCCCTAAAGGAGATGTTCAGGGTGTCTTACTGCTTGCAGAGGTCAGACACAAGGTCACATAGTTTTTGGCACATTTTGTGTAAGCAAGCCACCAAAAGGAACACGATAAAAGTTCTTCCTTCTTAGAAACCCCAAAATGCCCAGCAAGTTTAGAGTCATCCACCAAACTGAGGGCGTCTATCTGAACCAATTTAGATACATAGAACCTTTATGCTTGAGTCTAAAAGCCATTCTTGTACCCAAGGTTATTGTCCTTAGGAGAATGATTGAGAAGTCTGTGTTTCCCATACTCCTCTTTGAGGAGACTCAAGAATATCTTGGAGTTTGTGGCCCTAGGAAGTTTTCGTTAGACAAGACTGTACATTCAGAGTTGCCTTCCTGGAGTGGTTCAGACAACATCCTCGTAAGAGATCAGCCTTACCATTCCTTGACCCAGGTTGATGTAAGAAGATAGAATTGAACCTGGAAAATAATAGAGACCAACATGCTTCTCTAAAAGGCAATCTTTTGGCAGAACAAACTATTTTCATTTTTTTTTATCAGTGAGAACAGTTACAAGATGATTAGCCCTTTCCAGCATATAGCTTCATTCAGAAAAGGCTTCCTTATTTGCCAGCAGCTCTTTATTCCCAATGTTATAATTCCTTTCGGCTGAAAACCTTAATTGAGAGAAATAAGCACAAGTATGCAATTGCACAACTTTTCTCCTTTTTGTTGAAAAAGGATAGCTCCCACGGCAGAGTCTGAAGCATCCACTTCCACGATAAAAGGAAGTTCAGGATTGAGATGCACCAATATTGGTGCAGCAGTGAAAAGAGTCTTTAACTTACTAAAGACAGTGTGTGCCTCAGGTGACCACACCAAGTACATCCCTTTCTTTGTCAGCTGAGTAATTGGTGCTATCACATTTTCTGTGGAAGTTAGTAAATCCAACAAATTGTATTTCTTTAACATTGCTATGGGCAGGCCAGTCAACCACTTCTTTGATATTCTTGGGATCCATGCTCACACTTCTGTAGAAGTAATATATCCCAAGAACAGGATCTGGGTTCGTTAACACTCACATTTTTCCAGTTTGATGTAAAGTCGATTCTTCCTTAATCTTTCTGTAATCAATGCACGGATGCAAGGTGAAGCCCCTTTTGTAACAAAGAACAGGGCTGCCCCTACAGGAGACATTGAGTATCCCTCTAAATTCTGATCAAGCCACTGTTTCAGCACTTTTTCAGTTTCTGAAAGATTGAAAAGGCAAATAAAAGGTATGTCTGCCCCTGGGAGCGTACAATGGAACAAATACAGACAGCAAGGAGGTAATAGATCGGCATTCTTTTTATTACAGATATCCTGAAACTCAATGTATTGAGGAGGCAGGTTACCATATAACTGGGTAGCTACCACATCAACTTGTAATTCCTTAATTGGTGAAGAACTTGTGCAACAAGTTTTCTACAATGTTCCGCAATAGGGTTGTAAAATTTATAGTGCTTTCAAGTTAATGAAGGGATTAGGGGTAGAAAACCAAAGAATGGCCAGGATCACTGAAAATTTGGGTGATGTAATCAGCTGAAAGCTGATCCTCTCATGACTGAAAGCCTCAAATTGGAGTACCAGAGGAACTGTTTCTTGGGTAACAGGTCCTGACGATAATGGTGAACCATCAACCATCTCCATATCAAAAGGGGCAGAGTTATTTCTTGTTTGGATGTTATTTTTGTGGGCAAATTCTATGTCCATAATGTTCCCCCAGCCCCTGAATCTAGCATAGCAGAGGAAGGAATTTCACATCCCTTGGTAATAAGTTTAATAGGGATTACAAATTCCTTCAATCATGTGCAAGGAAAATTTAAAAAAATGCAGTTTTGCTTGTACATGATTGAATGATTATAATCATTCAATTATTATCATTCAATGATTATAATTGAATGATTATAATCATAAGGTGAAGCTCTGCTGATAATTATCAGCAGAGCTTCACCTTATTTACTAACTAAAGGAAATTGCCTTGCATAGTGAACAGCCTAAAACAACCCCAATGAGTTTTAAATTCAGTTATACTTTTGAGATGAGGACCATTAAGTTGCTAAGTATCCTATACTATTTTTTATTAAAAGGGCTCTAGTGCTAGGTATCATTTTGTATATGTGCCTCAGTCCTAAGACAAGTGCTTTTTGGAAGTCTTCCAGGATGATGTGCCACTGACTACCCCAATGATTGTTTTTCTTTTGGAAATTGAGAGTTTTCCTTGTTCCTTTAAAAAGGATAGTTTACAGCATGAAGGAAGCTCAAGTCACCAAAACTGTGAATTGAACTATACAGTCGATGTTTATAACATTCTGTCATTTAATGTTTAATGACAATTTTAAAAAGGCCTAACAAAGTGGGCTGAATTCTATAAATACAATGCAGATGTTATTCTTCAACCTCTAGGTTTTTTTTCTGTAGTTGGCAGTAATTTACGAAGACCATAAAAGGTGGTACAATGCAGGTTCTACATGTTGTTGCAATCTTTTCCATTGTATCAGAAGGTATGAATCCTCGACTGCTGTTAAAGAAGGTTAAGTGTAATTTCACTCTCGTGTTGAAAAAATAGGCAATTGTGTTTGGGTGATTTATGTAAAGTGCAAGGATTTTACCAAACTTTGGTGCAAACCTTTTTTTCTGTTTTGAAGTATTAGCTGTTTTCTTCACCATGTCCTCTCCAGAGTGATTCATGAGTGGAAGGATCTGGTTTGTTAAAACCACCTGGTGAAATCTATATTGCACACTTGGGGAGTTCCTCAGTATCTCACCAATACTGAAATTCCTATTGCAGGGGGTGCCTTAAATTTGACTTGCATCTTAAAGCAGGTATCTGAGAAAATCAGTGAGGCAGTCATACATGTATATAAATATGACAAATATATGCAGCGCTAAAGGATGTAAATAATAATGATACAAAGATATAAAATCAATCATAAAAAATTGTGAGCGCTAATGGAGCGCATATATAGTGATGAGGTGATAAAAAACATTTGATGATGACCTATCAAAATGTAACGGAATCAAAATAGGCAAACAATGTGACAGGAGTGAATTAGTTCATTCGAATAAACATAAACATATAGCAGATCCAGGGAAAACAATGATCGGTGTTCCGTGCAGCTGAGCTTCAGTGACGAGGACCAGTAAACTTATGCACTTACCAGAAGCGCATAAATAATGAGCATGTGTATGATATATCCTTTAAGGGGTCATCTGTGTCTAAGCAGGGGCTGCGGGGTCATCAGGCATAACATGGATACACAGGATGGTACTGCTTAAACACACTCTGCTCATATCACCTCCAAAGACAGCTTCAAGACATCAGCCAGTATATAGCTCCAGATACAGGGATTTCCACCTTAAGGGGACTCGTAAACAATGAGCCAAAGACAGATGGATGCCAGTAGGGTAGTATTTTATTAAAATATAGGCAGAAATCCAGCAAAGGGATGAGCCTACCCAGGACGCCAAAACGTAACTAACCGCCCGTGTATGCGCGAGCACGCGCCGTAATGGGCCAATGCGCATGACGAGCCAGGAGGAGGGAAACATGTAATCCCTCTAGGTACCAGCTGTGCGAGGTAAAATGGCTGAGCATAAACTTCCATCTATAAACTGCAACAGTTAAAAGTGATGTAAAAATATGTTATTATTAAAATAATGAGGCCAGTTGGCTTAGATTGATTGTAGCCATTTAGCTTTCATTTGTAAGCAGGAGTTCTGTATTTTAAACATTTGCAGCTGGTATAAATCAAATTATTCATTAAAATAATATAGTAGGCATAACATAGCTGTATCTTATGAACAAACCCGGTTAGTCAACTTGACATTTTCCGAGTCTATTTCAGATGTATTTCTACTTCAAGAAAAGCAATGTCAGCCTAAAGAACAGCTCAAATCTAATTGGAGAGCTGAATATTGTCGTAAGAATATGAACTGATAAAATCTCCAAATATTGCCTTCCTCTGGATCAACTGTGGGTATAGGATTATAATTTTTTTCAGCCAAACTATGTAACTATGTAACAACCATTTACACTTTTATTTCTTTTCTTTTACCAAAGTTTTTTTTAGGTTTTATAAAATAATATACAGTACAAAGAAGAGTTAAGTTGGCCAAACATTCCAAAGGTTTCAAATTCATTTGGTTCAGCAGGGACAAGCCGAGATTTTAGATTCATGTATGGGAAAGCTGAATGTACCCAAGTTGATCCATTAATATACTGGGGCACAACCAGAATGTTGGATATTTTACATGTGATTACTGTCGGCGGCTATAGCTGCTATCAGTGATCACTGTGTTCTGCAGATGAAGAAGGCTCCCCAGACACCCCTGTTAGCAGAACACAGTAGTGCTGTGGGAAACATTTCCTCATCGACACTGACTGTGTTGATGGGGGAAGCAAGTGATTTTCTTTCCTTCCACCCACGGGAACGGAGGTCTGCATAGGTACATTCAAATGTACTAAATGATTTGGATTTGGACAGAAGATTTGGATTTAGTCCTAGTGGACATGGAAAAAAATAAACATACATACTCGCCTCCAGGCTACAGTTGTCTCCCGCAGGCTGGAACTCCAAGAACTGAATGATCATATGACTGCTGATCTTTCAGTTCTTGGTCTGCTTAGAGAGGAGAACAGTGACTTTTAGTCATTGCTCTCTGCTGTGCCCCTCCAGCACTGAGTGCTGGGCTGAGGAGCGGAAGGGTACAACTGGATTTGGCTGAGAGCTAAAGCCAGCTGTCAATCAGAGAGTTGGGTGGATGCCAACAATATGGTCTCCCTCTTTCCAAAGCCTGGAATGGTTCTGTAAAGTAAGGTGACAGAGAGCTTTAGCTGATTCTGGGTCACAGGAGAGAAAGGTCAAAAGTAAGTGTAATCTTTTAGTAAGATTTCTGGTAAACCTTTGTTTGAACTCCGTAAAATTGAGGGAGGGTTGTGTCCATGATATTGCTGTTTTTTATGTAGCTAGTAATGTAAAAGTAGCTAAAGCTGCCCAAACGTCAACAAGGATTATAATTTTCTATTTAAAAGAACCTCCCATGGGTTTCATAGGAGACTGCAATGCAGAAAGATTCTAAAGAGATTCAAACTCGAATCCACAATTTTTAGTACTTTGGGAACATCAAATACTGTATGTAGCACAGATCCAGGAGAGGCATATCCCCTGAAGCATTTGAGGAAGCATCAGGGACATATTTTGCAATTCTGTCAAATGTTGAGTACCAACTCATTTAAACTTATTTTATTTATTTTTTATATATATAGCGCCGTCGAGTTATGCAGCGCTTTTACATATATATTATACATTCACATCAGTCCCTAACCCTCAAGGAGCATACAATCTAAGGTCCCTAACTCACATTCATACATACACATACTAGGGCCAATTTAGACCTGATCCAATTCACCTACCAGCATGTCTTTGGAGTGTGGGAGGAAACTGGAGGAAACCCACACATGCACAGGGAGAACATGCAAACTCCAGGCAGGTGGTGCCGTGGTTGGGATTCGAACAGGTGATCTTGTACTGCCAGGCAGCAGTGCTAACCATTTACCCACTGTGCTGCCCCTAAACTTTATAAGAGTTTTCAAGAGCCATAGTGTTTGAGGAGCTTTTGACAATGGTTTGCAAAATTTCATTCCAGCCAGCAATATTTAGCGTGCTCTCTTAGTCTGCTCCTATTTTGTTATGTAAGGAAATGTTTTAGGGGAGTTTGTAGATTTGAGGTCCCTATACAGAGGGGAGAATTAGGCCTGTGAACTGGGGGATGGTAGAGCAACTGTCTTCAAAACCTGTTAGCTTTACTTTCATAGAGGTCCAAAAGTTGGGATTGGAATTCTTTTAAAACCTTGACAAGACTTAGCAAACATATTATGTTTAGTTCAAAAGGAGATTGGTGTGAATTTCCGCTAGATGCAGCAGAGACAATTGGCCAGCATTGTTCTAGGTTTGCTGCCTTTTGGAAAAAAATTTTTGTTTGGACTATAAAGTTGGTGTTCTGCTATATCCGTAAGGCAGAAATTGAAGCTTGCAAATAAGCTGTGGGAAAGGGTTTTATTTATTGCTGGGGTAACTGATTTTAAATCAGTTTTGAGATGTAGTTCATTTCACATTCTCTCTGCCTTTGAAAGGCTATTTGGATGACATAACCTTCCGGAAACATTTTATATTCTTATCAAAGGCAGTTGGAGAAGTGGTCAGGCCGGATTTGATGTATTCCTTTGTTGTAAGCACACCACAAGTTTAAAAGGCTAAAAATCAAATGTGGCTTACGGTCAAAGTTAAAAACTATAATAAGAAAAGAGCTTTTATTAAATATAAAAATGAAGGAACGCTATCATCGTTTAAATATTACAAAGAATATAACAGAGTATGCAGAAAGGAAATAAAGGCCACAAAAATTGAAAACGAACGACAGATTGCAAAAGATAGCAGAACAAAACCCCAAAAGTTCTTCAAATATATTTATAGTAAAAAGGCCAGGTTCAAGCATGTAGGCCCTTTACAAAACAATCTAGAGTGGGTGACAAAGAGAAGGCAAATGTATTAAATACCTTCTTCAGTTCTGTGTAAACAAAGGAGCATGGGGGAGCTCTTGTCCAGAATGGGCATGGTATTGATACAGCTCCAGATGATCCACATTGGCTCACAATTGATATGATCCAGAAATATTTAGATAGAATAAAGGTGAATAAAGCACTTGGACCAGATGGCATATACCCATGGGTCCTTAAAGAATTTAGCTCTGTAATTTCAAAGCCATTGTTTCTAATTTTTAGGGACTCTTTAATGACTGGCATAGTAACACTGGATTGGCGTAAGGCCATTGTAGTACCAATATTTAAAAAGGGGTCAAAATCTTTACCAAGTAATTATAGACCTGTTAGTTTAACATGTATAGTTGGGAAGATACTGGAGAGTTTAATAAAAGATCACATAGATGAGTTCTTGCTGGAAAAAAAATATTTTGAGCAACAGACAGGGTGGATTCACGAAAGATAGAAGTTGTCAAACAATTCTGATTTCTTTTTATGAGGAGGTGTGCAAAACCTTGGACACAGGGGTGGCGGTGGGTGTGGTATACTTGGATTTTGCAAAAGAGTTTGTAAAATCCGTATGTAAATGGATAGAAAACTAACTAAAAGATCGTGTTCAGAGAGTAGTGGTTAATGATTCATACTCTGAATGGTCTAGGGTTGTCAGTGGTGTACCCCAAGGTTCAGTGTTGGGACCCTTACTTTTTAATATATTTACAAACGATATAGGGTCTGGGATTAAAAATACAATTTTAGACTTTGCAGATGACACCAAGCTGTGCAGTGGAATAATGTCCTTACAGGATGTCTCCAACTTACAAGCCGACCTCAATGCACTGTTTAGTTGGGCAGCTATGTGGCAAATGAGGGTTAATGTTGATAAATGTAAGGTTATGCACTTAGGGGCTAAGAATATGCATGCATCATACATATTAGGGGGGTACAACTGGGGGAATCAATGGTGGAGAAGGATCTGGGAGTTCTGGTAGATCACAAGCTTAATAATGGCATGCAATGCCAAGCTGCGATTTCTAAAGTGAGCAAAATCCTCTCTTGTATTAAAAGAGGTATAGACTCCAGAGAGAGAGATATCATATTACCCCTGTACAAATCATTAGTAACACCTCATCTGGAATATGCAGTTCAATTTTGGGCATCAATTCACAAAAAGAACATTGGGGAACTGGAGAAAGTGCAGAGAAGGGCAATCAAACTGATAAGAGGCATGGAGGAGCTCAGCTATGAGGAAAGATTAGAGGAACTGAATTTATTCTCTCTTGAGAATAGAAGATTAAGGGGGATATGATCAACATGTATAAATACATCAGTGTTTCATATAGTGAAACCGGTGTAGAGTTATTCGCCCTGAGGTCATCACAGAGGACAAGGGGGCACTCTTTACGTCTGAAGGAAAAGAAATTTAATTTCCAAATATGGAAAGGTTTCTTCACAGTAAGAGCTGAGAAAATGTGGAATAGACTCCCTCAAGAGTTGGTTCTGGCCAGCTCAGTGGATCGCTTTAAAAAAGGCCTGGATTCTTTCTTGGATACACAGAATATAACTGAGAATAAACAAACAAGTTATTTGTCATTTTTGTGGGAACACATTTTAATGTTAGCAGCAGCTATCTCAATTCAGTTTATTTAATTTTCACTTTGTTATTTGTTGGATAGCGCAGGGGTCCACGCACTTTTTTATTTTTTTACAGAATATAACTGGTTACTAACATTTATAGATAAAGTTGATCCAGGGAATATCCAATTGCCTCTCGGGGATCAGAACTTTCTGATCCCCCAAGAGGCAATTGGATATTCCCTGGATCAACTTTTAAATTATTTCCCATGCAGGAGCAAATTGAATCATGCTTTGCTGGGTTTTTTTGCCTTCCTCTGGATCAACTGTGGGTATAGGATTATAATTTTTTTTTTCTTTATAATGGTTGAACTGGATGGACTTTTGTCTTTTTTCAGCCAGACTAACTGTGTAACTATGTAACAATATCTAGGTGAGATAGTGATGTGTCCCTTAGTAACCAAGGGGAAGGCCCATGTTCCGGTAATAGGGATCTACATGTCAGCACCACCAGGTTGTGGTCCAACAAAGGAAAGAAGAGGCTATAGCCATAAAGAACAGTTGGGTAATTGCATGTTAATTGCAATGGTTTTGGAACAGGATATTCAGAAATGTCATATAGATGTTATGATCAAATGTCTGCAAACTTTTGGCCATATAATGTTTGTAAAATACTACCCAGAAAACAGAAATGACATACTATTTTATGATGTTATAATGTTCAAATTAAACTGAGGTGATTGTAGCCGTATTAGTGCATTTGTGACAGGAACAATTGAGTACTGTCCGTGATACTTTTTATATTTGCACTAGCATACAATTTTGAGGACAAGCTTTCAGGGAATGTCCCTTTCTTCAGGTCTAAGCACCCGAAAGCTTGTCCTCAAAATTGTATATTAGTGCAAATAAAAAAAGTATCATGGACAGTACTCAATTGTTCAAATTAAACTGAAAATTTTTTGTAACCAGGGTTAATATATATACATACAGTAGAGGCACTTGCATAGGATGAGCAAGAGTAGTATATATTGTGTGTCGATCTCAGTCTGCTACAGGCCCCAGAAATTATGCACTGTACATCAATATGTAATTTGTATATGTTATGTAATCTAAGTTAAACATTAGCTAGATCACAAGTTAATGTATTACATGGAAATGAGCACAAGAATTGTGCAGCAAGTAGTAGTTTATAATAGCCAACCTTTAAAAAAAAACTCTCACTTTTTTATTTATTTTTCAGGAACACCTATGGCTTTAAAACTTCTTCCAAAAACTTTAACCAAGAGACAAAACTTCCTGTATGAATACTGTGTGGCTCTTTCCCTATCTACTCACCCAAATATCATTGGCATGTTTGGAATTGCATTTGAATCATCTGAACAATATGGTTTCCTATATGAAGCTGCCCTGCAAAAAGATCTTATTTCCATTATAAAGCCAAGTGTAAGATATTGTTATATTTCTGATGTAGCATTTTTATTGTGCTATAATATGCATATCATTTGTAATATATAATTCTATTATCATAATTGATCATATGGGCAATCAAGAAACATTGGGTAAACTACAGGGAGGAAGAGCAATATGTAATCAAGGATAAATAGCTCAACCATATAAATGCTTAGTCTTGTACACTGGAAAGGTGCTCTGATAAATAAAAACACTGAAACTAAGTATTAAAAAAATGCTTTAACAAATATTCTAGCAAGTACATTCCATATATGAATAAACTGTCCAACAAAAAATAAAAATTTATAAGGCTGGATGGGAAAGTTTTCAGATATGAAATACAAAAAAAACAAATAAGTTAATTCCCTTGAAGTGGTTGTAAACCTCAAAAATGCACATTTAAAAAGCACATCCCACTATAGTGTGTACCTACCTGAATCCAAAGCACCGAGTCTGGTTCTTTTCTGATCTCTCTTCCCTTTACTATCTACCTTACTTACTGCTAACAAATTAAGTCAACACCACAGCCTCCAGAGAGATGACCCACCCCTCCTCCAGCACACAGCAGATGACTCATTCCCTCAACTATACGTTTCTGCGAGCCTGTGTGTGTGTGAATGGTCACTTTCCTCCCATCAGTTCTCAGATTACACTCAGCTCTGTGCTCTAGCTCTGCAGTAAGTGTGATGTCAGATCCCTGCCGCCTGCTTTCTGCTGCTGAGAAAATTCCTTTCTGTGTGTTGTAAAAGACTGTACAGGACAGACGACTACAGGAAAACAGGTAAAACGTATGCAGGAGAATTGGTGTTTCATCTGTAGATAGTCACTGGGTATACGTAAGGGTTTAAAACCACTTTAAGGTTAAGAGTACTGATATTTCATATGTACAGTAGCACCCTCCTAGTTAGCTAGAAATGTCTAGAAGCAGTGGGTGGATCTGAGGATTGACTGTCCTGAACTCTTAAAGGATCCTGGCCGTTCCTCAACAAGAGGCTTGGAAAGGGGTTGGGACAACCTTTAAGCGTTTCTGAGTGTAAGGGATTTCCGGTGAGATCCCAGGTGGGCTATTTAAAGAGTGCCTCTGCCCATGATAGGTACTGACTGGTCTTCAGCTCCCCCGTGTCCTGCTTGTTCCTGTGTGATTCCTTTGTTGCTGACCTGGCTTGTTCCTGACCTGACTCTGATTGCTCTCCTGATTGATACTGGTTCCTGACTTCAGCTCTGCTTCTGACCTTGGCTTTGCTTCTGATTCTGTACCGTGCTGTCCGCCCGTTGATGACCCTGGCTATTCCTATGACATTGCTCCTGTCTCTTTCCCTGGCTACCTGCCTTGCTCTGGTGCACGCCTGGCAATCTACAAAACCCACTCTGCTTGTTACTACTGTGCCTGCATCAGAAGATCATCAGTCTTCCAAGGTCATCATCTGCAAGAGCTGCAAACAACATCTACTGGCGCTCTTGTCCCCCTGGTCCCTAGACTCCCTCTGTTCCAACTCCAGTGGGGTCAGGGCTAGTGACACAAGTGAGGCCGACCTCATCTTTTTAGTCTCCCATCAGGTACGTGACACTGAGCCAGCTCAGCTGCAGGGGAAAGTTTGGGTGGAAGACAGAGAGGAAGATGTGAGGCTGAAGACAGGAGCCTGTGAGGGAGCCCAGATGGAGAGAAGGGGCCACCTACAGGCAGTGGAGCTGGAAAGGAAGAAAGCTCATGACTTCACTGGCCCTCAGAGCGAGGACTACCTGTACAGCAGGGAAGGAGCAACCTGGATAGAAGGCCTTGTAGCATCCACCAATCCATCATAGGTACAGGAGAGGATCTGAGCGAGTACCCCTGCACCCCCTTGGCGGATAGGGAAAGTAGCACTTTGGTGGGAAACCAGATTCGCCACCTACATGGGAATGTACATTTCTTAAAGTGACAGGGATACCTCCAGACTGCTGGGTGAAGGAAGAAAAGTTTATCTAGGGTCTGGGGTGGTACATTAAAAAGATGCTGGCTAGCACTCCAACAGAGTCTGTGTTGCAGTGGAGGCTTGTAAATAGTTCCAGAAAGTTGTCCTCAGTTCATCAGTTCCTTTGGGCATCCCATACACCTCTAACCCTATCCCAGTTCAAATCCCCTAATAAAAATAACAAAAAAAACAAGCTCAAGGACTGATCTCTGACTCTGGATGCAAGTCTGTGTGAACCTGACTTTGCAGGACTATAGGGGGACCCGAAATCTCTTTTACAACTCCTAAGGGGGTAGTGCTACACATAAATGAAATATAATGCATGAAATAAAAACTGCAAAAAATAAATCAAGTTTTTAAAGACTCCAGCTAAAAAAACAGACTGCTAATGCTAGTAAAGCAAAAAACATTTACAGCTTTAACAATTCTAAAAAGAAGACATTTGATAATACAGAGGCTCAAAATCATAACTATGGAAAAAATACTGTAAAGCACAAAGTCAAGACATTAATTGTTACTAATATAACACATGAAGAGGTTAAATATAGTATTAATGTATTGCTACACATTTTATTTAACTCCGGTATAAAGTAAATAAAAGACAGGCTTCAGCTCCAATCCCTGCCATCAGTCATGCCCCTCTAAGTTATTTCACATTGGGTTTAATCATAGAGGGCATAGAGGACACGTAGAGTACACAAAGAGGTCCAGTTTCGCTTAACTAAAAATAACATAGATAAAGAACCTATCTGGGATGTCATCCATGCTATGATAGATAAAAATTAGAAAGCCTCAATTTTCATAGATTTTCAATTGGTATAGCCCACATGGCCAGAATACAATTGGTGCCATGCCATTATTTAAGAAGTGTAAAAAGCAAGAAAAAAGTAACTTCTGGCCAGTAATCTGGACACCAGTCATGTTTAACTAACATGATCAGTTTGCATGAATAAATACTATTAAATAAAAACTTTAAATACTTTTAAATTTGGACTGGATGTTGGAAATGCTAATGATGTGATTTATTTGGACTTTGCAATAGTATTTGATTTTGTTCCTGTTGTTCCCAACAGTCTGGTACCAAAGTTGAGCATGCAAATGTAAGGGTAATGTTTGTATATAAGTAAAGGAAATGATAAAAAGGAAGACAAAAAGTAATTTTAAATGAAATATGTTTAAATTGATCTATGGGACATGCTTGATTGGCCCTAGTTGTTTTCAATCTACTCTTGATATAATACATTTAAAGAATTGAATTCTGAAAACTATGCCTAAAACGGCAAGCAGATCCCACAACTCTATTATATAAAATCTTTTTTTTATTTTATTTGTTTAATAGATTGAGCATGGATCAAAAGCATGTAATTGAGTGTGGGATTGGTTAGCTCAGGGCAATGGGGCAAAAAGGTGTGCCCATCAATACTGGGGGGTGCTTTGAAACTTTGAAAATGAACCCCCAACATTTGGTATGGTAAGGTTTTCCTCTTGCAAATGCACTTTTGTGACTTTGCTGGAAGGATATCAAAGTCCAACCATTTACAGGTGATGATACACAAGTGATTCAATTATCAGTTTTTAAGTTCCTAAGAAAGTTAAACTTCTGTGGACATTCTTTTCCATCCTGTATCTTATTTGTGTTTGCACTTTATGGTAGAGATTTGCTCCTAATGTTCCAGGATGTGTCAGCAGTGGAGAAACTACTTTAGAAACCTGGCTGAGAAATGGTGTGATGAGTGCTACATATGCTTCAACAGACAGAACTCTCAGACCTTACCATCATTTCTAAAACATCAAATCATACAGTGAAATGCTGTGCAACTAGTATTTCAATCCAGAAGATCACAGGAGAGATTAGACCTTGGCGTGAATCCCAAGGTGGCTCTTTGAGAAAAAAATGACAACCTGTCAATAACAGATGAGTTCAATTAACGGAAATCTCATACATGTGGCTCTGCTGCCAACCATTGCTGGTCTTTCTGGGTGTAGATAATTACTCAGTAGATATAAGTGCACCACTTCAGATGTTGATGGAACAATAGAAATGGAATTTGGCTTCCATTTTTTTTTTTTGCTTAATTGTGTGTACCATCAAGGAACGTATTACAAATAGACTTCACTTAGATACATGTTCAGCTGTACATGCAAACACACAGTATATTTTATATATTTATGGGTGGCAACTGTACTGTTATAAATCATGTACAGGAGACAAGTCTAATAGGATACATGCACCCATTAAAGTAATGTAACAACTGCCAGATTTTTTTCAATGCTCTTACTGGTAATAAAAATAAAAAATTATGGGATCAACAGTTCTGGGTTCTTTCTTATCTGTATATATATATATATATATATATATATATATAGAGAGAGAGAGAGAGAGAGAGAGAGAGAGAGCAAGCAATGTGTACAATGCTTTTATGTACAGGCCCCCTCACATCTCTTAAGCTGATATTAAAGGCAATTTTTTTCAAATAACAAACATGTTATACTTATCTGCTCTGTACATTGGTTTTGCACAGAGCAGCCCTGATCTGCCTCTTCTCTGTCCCCCCTCTGGCGCCCCTGGCTCCTCCCTCCTATTGAGTGCCTGCAGAGCAAGCAGTTTGCTATGGGAGCACACAAGCATGCTCACTCCCAAGAATGGACACACAGAGCAGCGTCTCGTCCCCCGTCCCCTCTCTCTATTCATTGGCTCACTGGCTGTGATTGACAGCCAATGGCTCGCACTGCTGTCTCAGTCAATGGGGATGCAGAGTCCCCAGAGAGTGGAGGCTCTTGTTCACATGGTTGGATCGCAATGGGGCTCAGATAAGTATTAGGGGGGCTGGTGCACACAGAAGGTTTTTTACCTTCATGCATAGAATGCATGAAGGTAAAAAACCTTGAGCATTTACAACGACTTTAAGGGTGTACTGTGTGAACTTTGTAATCCTTAATAACATAGGACAGCAAACAGAAGAAAGTATGCTATAGGCAGCAAGTCTTTCCATTGGAAGTACACATATGACTCCCGTTTGCTGTTGTAAACATTTGAACAATAGTTCCACATGCACAGATATTTCAAATATTCCATCTGGCAAAACACTCCGGGCTACAACTCAAGAGGTGAGACAAATACATAACGAGATTCCAATGCACAATGCCAACACGCACATTCCTCTATAAATGACTGTGTACGTAAGCAGGTGCTGTAACGACCATTGCCTGAACCAAGGACAGTCAAAGCAAAAGAACGTCACCAGCACACCTTGGATCTCCAATATAGGTCCAAAGCTTTATTCATCGGTCACATTGTTACAGCAAAAGCAATGTTTTGGAGCCTCACAGGACCCCTTCATCAGGCATATGACAATGCACAATGAGGACACAGCAGGCCTCCTGGTCAGGAAACTTCCAGATAGTGTCTTCCAAGCAACAATCATCCTCACATGAATCAATAAACAATCAGCTCTAGTTGTGTGTCTGTGCACAATTCTCACCCTCTGAGCTCACTTACTGGCTCACTCTATAGGTGCAGCCATCATTGAAGGTAAAGTCAGCATGGTGCTCCCTTATACCTCCTGAACGTTGGACTAATGGCCATGTGTTACCTTAAGCATGAGTGAAATGATATCTCTTTTTAAATCTATGCTTATAATTAGAGCGTGGACTCAATATTAGCTTGGAATATGAACATCCAGAGACTTTGTTCATTGTTGACACAATAGACCTGCATGCTATTTGCCATTATAACACAAAGCACAGTGACTCTGCACAGGGAATTGTTATAACTTCAAGGCAAGCTGCAGCTTGATCATTTAATGCTACCCTTTTCCCAACATTCATGGAGATGTCTAATTGGACAATATTTGCACATTTGGTGGTGTTATCAACAGACTATTAGTCAATTGGATGACTACAACACATAATTAAAATTATTTTCAGCGGTTTGCTGTCCCAAAATCAGTGTTGTGATGTGAAGGGCTTGTACAAGAAAGCATTACAAAGTTGAACATTGCTAAATATAAATGCATATGCATATAAGAATGCAGGACTATTTTTAGCATGTGTATTACATTTTTTTCTATAAAGGTGTATGTTTAAGCACTTACAGTATACACTGTTTTTCTCAGTTTTCACTTTAATGGGCGCCTACATCCATTAGACCTTATGATGGATAAGTTGCCCATGAGCCTATTTTGTTTATGAACAGATGTCTTATTTTTTTACAAATTTTTGCTAGTTTTACCAATCACCCTGCTTTAGAAAAAGAGTATGGTCAGCTCAAAAGAGGATTTTTCCCTCCCTTTGGAGAATTGTTTTTTCCTGGTATGCCTCCATGACTGGATGTGAAAGAAAATCTGCCCAATGGAATGCATACATAAAAAACCAAACAGATGATTTAAAGGATAAGTTCACCTTTTTGGACAAAAATAATTAATGCACATTTTTTGCAGGTAAAAAAAATGTGCATTTATTATTTTGTGTCCAAGGGAGCCTATAAAGCATTACACCAGTGATCAGTAGATTGCTGATGCCATGCAGGTCTCCTGCAGATCTGTCAGAAAATCTGCTTGATGTACGGTTTGTATGCACAAGCAGATATTCTGACAGGAAGAGTCAATGAACTACCATGGCACTTCACAGTGCCGTGTTAGTTTCTTGGAAAACTACAAGCCCACAGCTGCTAAGGCTGCTGGGACTTGCAGTTCATTCATTTACGGAAGTCTGTGAATGAATGATGCGGCTTTGTGGGCTGCATCAAATCTGACAGATAGTATGGAGAACCTTCTCCCTGTACTATCTGTCAGAGGGAGGGGGGGTGGCGGGCGAGGCTGCAGCTATGGCAATATGTTACAAGTTCCACCCTAAAAACAAGTGGAACATGTAGCAAGTTCCAAAGGTGTATTTAGCCTTTAAACATTCCTTTATCTATCAAATACTAAAACAACACTTTAGATTCAGTATATTTTTTATTAATTTCAGTTTAAAGAACTCAAAATGTAATTTTAATATAGATTCTATTTGGAAAATTAATTTCAGATTAAAAAAATTGAGCTAAGTCAGGCTGACAATTACATTTCACACCCTTCAGTTATTGTCAAATTACTGTAATTTTTGTTGCTTGTGTGTTTTAACAGGAAGGAGTACCAGAACCAATTGCCAAGAAGGTCACCAGTCAGCTAGTGAGCGCCCTTGAATTTATCCACAGCAGAGGCCTGGTTTATCGAGATGTAAAACCTGAAAATGTGCTTCTTTTTGGTACAGATTGTCAAAGGATCAAACTTACAGATTTTGGTCTGACTCGCCCTAAAGGCACCTTGCTTAAACTTGTGTCTGGTATAATTCCTTACACGGCACCTGAATTAAGCAACTCTCAGAATGGGGAGGCAGTTCCCATTGATTTTACTCTAGATACATGGGCCTTCGGAGTTCTTCTCTTTTGTTTGATGACAGGATACTTTCCTTGGGAGAAAACACTGCCATCTGACCCATTTTTTGAAGATTTTATAATGTGGCAGCAAACTGGCAGTCATGAAGAGTTATCTTGGCATTGGAGGAAATTGACATTTGAGGCCATGGATATGCTCAGGCAGTTATTGGCACTGAACCCTTCTGAAAGGAGTTCAGTGAACAAAGCTTTACGATATCTGAACCATCCATGGATAGTGGATAACTGGAAATCATTGCAAGAATTAAAATAATTCTTCTGCTTTATACATTTCTTGATACAGGCTTGTTTTATGATAGCATAATTACATAAATGTCAGAAATATAGTTAGTAGAGAATACTAACATATATGCCATTTCTTATTTTGGGTACTTCAGTCTATTTCTTGACCAAAATCTGCCAACTTTTCCAGTCACAGACAACACTTTAGTTGTAAAACTGCTCTTTTACTCACCAGAGTTTGAAATACATTAAGAGTTTACTGATTAAGTAACATGCCCTGAAATATTTTGGATGGCATTCTGTTGTTTTACTGTATATCAATGAAGGTAATGCCAGTTTCTTAGTCACAAAAATCCTTATAGTGGAAGTAAAAGAAATCTTTTCAATCAATTTATTGATGCTGTAGGTGGCTGATGCTGCTGGTGGATTATGGACTGAAGAGGGACAATACTCAAATACCATCACTACTTTCATACTATTAATCACTACCATCAAAGAACATCAGTTTTAGGAAGACACACTAGTCAGAGCACTTCCTACTAGTTTATTACAGAATGGATAATTGTGATAGGTATGTCACAAATATTAAAGCAGTGGACCAGAAAGCACGGCAGGAACCATTTTTTTTTCATAAGGATGGTAATACTAAATGTAGTTTTCTTTCCATTTTCAAATACCTTTGAATCATTATATAGGCAATATTGTACACTAACAGTAGCTTTGCCTGTCTACCAAGTTTTTCTGTAGAAAATAGTGAGTTCCCATTTGACTGACAGTATGTATGTCAAATGTCACCTTTGGTAAAATGTTTTACAGCTGTTTTGTAACATTTAAATTACCTAATAAAATGAAGACATGCATTGCATTTTAGTGTCGTTTTAGTAATTTGTTTCCTGCAATCCAAGTTACTAATTTAAAATGGAAATAGATACCAGTGTTTAGTAAAGCAGTATCCATGAGGTGACAATAAACCCTTATTAGACTTCACACTTCTATCTACAGCAAAACAAAAATGAACTAAGGCTGGCCATACACTATACAATTTTCTTACAGTTTTCTGGCCAATTTCTGCCCAATTTCCTTTAGATTTACCTTCCACTATGTAGTGCAAGGGCCTGCTTAATTAGATACAAGTGAAGTTGTTGTTTAGGTTTGACCTCATATTATAAGTTTTTTGGTAAATCTAAAGAAAAAATCTCAGGAAAATTGTATAATGTATGGCCAGCCGTACAGTAAATTCTTCTAACACACAGTCAAGGTGTGAGTGATAGTATCTCTATAACCGTAGGTATGTTGTATTGGTTAATTCTCAATCCTACATAGAAACTAGCCAACCACTATGATTTCTAAAGGAAAACATTTTATTATCTATGGCAACAAGGCAAGAAGGTTGACTGACATTTTCGGTATGTTTAGAGCAAGTCACAGAGCACAGCTAAACAATGCCTCCTCTCTTTACTTCAAACTGCACATGAGTAAAGACACTTGGGCTGATTCAATAGAGAATTCATGAATATTCACACAATAAATTGTGTGAATATTCGCTTCATTGATAAGTTAAAAGCAAATTACTGTTCTCTTTAAATATCCAATCATGTGCAGATAAAATAAATAAATATACTGAAATTACAACTAAAACGCCCCAAAGATAAGAACATTTTTACGCAAAGTATTTGCATAAAACAGAGAGGCATAGCCACATTTATACTACTAAATAGGAATCTGAAAAAAGAGTATCTTAAAAAGTCTCTTACTTACCAAATATTAAACAGATAAAGTTTGCATATAATATTATTATTTAAAAAAGTTCAAACTTTATTAACCATAAACCAATAAAAGAAATGTAATATGTGGTTAATTTGGAAGAAAAATTCACAATCATTTGGACTTATCATTCCATATTGAATAACATGTTTTCCTACTTGATGGCTGTTTATCCTTCAAGTCTGTCCCTGCCTGAACAATAAGTAATAATTGCAGAACTGAAAATAAACCTTTACAAATAATATGGATCACCATACACAATCAGATCACCATCCAACTATTAGTGTTAAAAACATATACTGTATATTTTCCTTTCCAGTCCCTTTACTGTATGAGATTAATCCATGACAAGGAAGCATTCTACAGGTGATCTCAAAAGTATCCCTCTGTGTGGATTAGAAAAATTGCCAACTCACCAGAAATAGAGACTACCTTTTTCAAAAGTGCAGCATCAGTGCATTAGACAGCGATTTCTGTGCTAGCATCCCAGTCCTTCAACTTGTAGAAGACAGATTCATCTGTTCATCCACTTTTATATTTTGTGCTCATAATACATCCAAAAATAAATAAAAACTTTATAGTGCAGTATTCAACGTAATCCGCATTCACAAACACCTGTGAATCCAGCATATTAGTATGACAAAGTGCATATCTACAAACTGATTTTTTTTACAATGACATATAGTATTTGTAAAGGTTTATTTTCAGAGCTGCAACTATTATTTATTAATTTGATTTAAAGTTTGTATACAGTATTCACCTTTATTGCAAGCAGCTCATATAGATTCTTTTTGTTGTAGCGCTGGCATTCTTATATTTTTCTTTTTGTTCCTTAATGAGCTTTAGCTCACAGAAACAACTGTTTCCTCACTTACATGGTGCCATAGCAGGATTTTCCACAACAATCAGCTCTTAAAGTTGTACTTTTCCCATATGACCAGTCACTATTTCTTTGCGCTATGAATCCAATCTATTGTTAGGTATCTACAATCTTCCTAATACTAAGGTTATATTTTCTTTCACCTTTCACACAACTATTCAAGAAAATAACAGAACCTTAAGGGATCCTTAAACTATCTTCACAAAACTGATCCTCTGCATAAAATCAGTATCAGTAGTTACTCTTCATATGTCTAGATTTGTGTAGGCTACCTATGTTATGGACCTCATATTGCCCTAAAACAGAAATGGCTTGTAGGATACTGGAAACCAGACCAGGGTCTAGGCACAGCCTATGTGAAATAATTTGAACCCTTTTGGTTGTTGTGTTGGTTTACTACTCATTACTTATGTCCCAGCTGGCTTTTACTTAGGTTGCACACTATCTGATCAGAAAGCATCTGGTAGTTTCACTTTGGGTAGCTAACTAGCATGCACAGTTATAGAGAAAATGCATCTACCTTAGCTCTTTCACTTATGTCTGGTAATTGTAAATACATTTCACACAATGTGGTATTAAAGTGATACTAAAGTCAAATTTTTTTTCCTAAAATAAAAAAGATGCTATATTTACCTGCTCTGTGCAAGGATATTACATAGAACTGTCTCTTATCTCCTCATCTGATTTCCCCTGTAGACACTGTCCTCTCCTGTTCTTCTCTGAGTGCCCTCTCAGCAAGTCATGTGCTGAGAGGGCATCTATACAGGTGCGCTCCCATGTCAGGCTGTGTGCACCCATAGACAAACACAGCTGGGCTCAGCCATGCCCTCCTGCTTCCTCCTCACTGGACTTGACTGACAGCAGCAGGAGCCAGGTGCTGCCTATGTGTCCTGTGAGAAGAGTAAGAGAAGAGAATGAGGGTGCATATGGGCACAGTGCTAGATCACTGATTAGCTCAAGTAGGTGGTGGTAGTTGGGGGGGGAGGGGCAGAAAAGAACAGCTAGTGGAAGGTATTTTACCTTAATGCAGGGCATGCATTAAGGTATAAAACCTTTTGACTTTAGAACCACTTTAATGCCTCATTTAAAATATACAAGACCTTTATTGCTTATTATAAACTTTACCCAAACATAATGAGGCAAATTCACTAAACGAGAATCTTCACTAAAAAAATTGTGTGAATATTCCCTTCAGTTATCTAATCATGCAAAAAGCAATACCTGTTCACTTTGGAAACCCAATCATGCGCAGCAGCTTTTTACATGATTATGTAAATGAACCACTTACCAGAGGATTTACCCCCCTTCCTGAACAGGCCATTTTTTGTGATACGGCGCTGCATTATTTTAACTGACAATTGCGCGGTCATGCAACGCTGCACCCAAATGAAATGTATTTCCTTTTTTCCCACAAATGTAGCTTTCTTTCTGTGGTATTTAATCGTCACTGCATTTTTTTTTTCACTGTAAACAAAAAACGACTGACAATTGTGAAAAAAAATATATATTTTTGACTTTTTGTTATAAAACATATCCAGTAAAAAAATGTAAAAATCAAATTTCGTCATAAATTTAAGCCAAAATGTATTGTACTACATGACTTTGCTAAAAAAAAATCCAAATACATGTAAATTAATTGATTTATGTGAAAGTTATAGCATCTACAAATGGCAGTATATATACTGGAATTTTTTGTATACTAGTAATGGCGGTGATCAGTGACTTCTAGAGGGACTACGGTGGGCATTCTGACACTGGGGGGGAACTGATTAACTGTCACTCACATCCCCAGTGATACTAATACAGTAATCAGTGTTAATAAAAAGCACTGACACTGTACTAATGACACTGGGTAGGAAGGGTGTAACATCTGGGGCGATCAAAGTGTTAACAGTGTGCTATGACTGAGTGTGTTTTACTATGTAAGCATGCTGCTTTGTTTTGCTCTAATATGCAGAGCAATACAAAGCAGCATGCTGATGCTGACAGGGGAGAGGTCTGTGTTGTTTAAATGCAGGCCTCTCCTCTGTCAGAGTTCCTAAGCGATCGCTGGGTGCCAGCAGGGAATCTCCAGCCGGGACCCGGTGATCGACAGCTGTAGCCGCCAATGATGGCGCGGGTAGCGGTTATGAAAATATTCACATATTTCTTTTCATTGAAGATGCTCAACTTCTTTAGTTAATAAGGCCCTATATGTTTTCAAAAAGTACATTTCTTTGGGGGGGTGTGGCAACCGCGCTGCTGAACGGAGCTATGCTCAGCCACCGGAGAATACAACCTTCCCTGGAGCCCTACGAACACCCCACAGCGGCGGTTTTGGCCCCATCAGTTTTGGGCAACCTCTAGACATGCCCGAATGTGCCATAGCCTGGCAAGCTGGACGGCTTTTTCTCTAAGCTCTGGTCACCAACAAAATGGCTCCAACGGTGGTTCACAACTCAGGGCCGTAGCTGCAGTGGGTCCCGCTGTGGGAACCCAGACAAATCAAGGGGGACACACTCTACACTCACAAATAGGCTCACCTGCTTCAGGAGTATCAACAACCTCTACAACAAGCCCAGCTAAATCTAGGCCACAGAGGGACTCCTCAGATGACACCTCTGGGCCCCTGGAAATAATGGTGAGTGCACAGGCCGCAGAACCCCCTCCTCATGGCCTTATGAGGATCCATTTGCAGCAATCACCATCTCAGACCTCCCAGTATCAGACACCATGCTTAAGAGCATGTTAATCTCACTCAGGGAATTGCTACAACATGATATGAAATCATGCCTTCACCGCATACAAGCTGACATACAGAACATTAGAGACAGAGTGGATCACATAGAAGACAAAATGTGTGTCAATGCTGAATCTTTTAATACACTGGTTGATGCACAGTCTGCACATGCAAATAAACTGATGTGGCTGAAATCAAAGGTTGCAGATCTAGAAGACAGGTCTACAGAATAACTCAAAACTTAAACATCCGGGGAATTATGGAATCAATTCAACCAGCGCAGCTACCACAATTTGCAGTGACCTTTTCCTAGCTGTCCTACCCGCACTTACATCAGCGGATCTCACAATCAACCAGATCCACAGAGTTCCCAAGCCTAACTACCTACCATCACAAAGTCCCACAATGGAAATCTCCGCAATGATACCCTCTCCAGGGAACCTAAACAACATTCAGAACACTTCTCACTGACCGGCTATCTGAGCGTTTTCCAGCTTGCTCAACCCCTGGCTTATAAAAGCAGTAAGTTCTGCCTTAGGACATTTTTTTACCATAACTTATCCTTATTTCTCTACACTGAGACTAGTTCAAGTTTGAAAGTTTAGCCTTACTCTTCTATAGCCTGTTAGACCTGAGTCAATAGAGCTCAGGCATTTCCTCTTTTTTCAATATAAATTTGTATGTGTATATATACAAGTATATAAGTATATATATATATATATATATATATATATATAAAATTTATCTTCCTCATTTCATACCTACAACCAGCCTTGAATCCATCGACAATGTTTGAAAGTGACTATACCACTGCTCAAGACAAAATGACTACCTCTTATGGCAACAAGCACTCTGCCTCCTGCCCATACTGTAGAGCAACAGGTGAAGCATTATATTATCTGCTTACAACTATGGGTTATAAAATCTTGTCTATAAATGCCCACGGGTTGAATCACCCCTCTAAATGTTTTTCCTTATGCTGTGAAGCACGAAATACCCATGCTGATATATGTGCTCAAGAGACACACTTCTATCTGAATGTTATTCCAAAATGCTCACACATGGATTTCCCACATATCTACTTAGTACAAACTGCCCTTCTCACCATCAATAGTTCTGTGGCCTTTAATCCTAAAGAATCTATGGCTGACCCCGAGGATCGATATGTAATCTTATTATGTGATGTGAACAACTGTCCTTACACTTTAGTTGGAGTGTATGCACCAAATTACCACCAACTACGCTTCATGTGCAAGTTAATATTCAAAATAAACAAAATGAAATATTGTAACCTCATCTCCTATGTGGAGATTTCAATACATCAGTAAACCCTCAAATTGATAGCACATTCCCTGTGCAGAACCATTTGCCTTCTCTACAACCGCTGCTGCACCAGGAGGATTTATTTGATGTCTGGCGCTGTCTACATGACAGTGAAAAAGAATACATACTTCTCAGCTAGACATAACACATATTCTAGAATTGATATGTTCCTATTTAACAAATGGCTTTTGCAAACCAAATAAAACTAGAAGTGTTCTCCTGGGACTTTGTATGGCAAAAAACACAATGAGTATACAAAAAAATGTATAAAGAAATATATAAAACTGTAATCTTTATTACAAAGAATTGACATGATAAAATGAATCAAAAAGATTCGATGTGGTGTATAAAATCCAATAATTAATACATCACATATCAACATACACAGTGTGCATAAAACCTGACAGCCTGTGTTACATCAACTGGCAAGTGGGTACAAGGCCCAAAGGAGCTTGTACAGTGATGTTGTTCAGACAAACCTAATGCATTTCAGAATTCTCATTTCTCATTCTGGGGGTATCTGAGGTGATTGTAGCCGTATTAGTGCATTTGCGACAGAAACAATTGAGTTCTGTCCGTGATACTTTTTTTATTTGCACTAACAAACTATTTTGAGGACAAGCTTTCGGGGTATGTCCCTTTCTTCAAGGTCCAAGCAGTACTATAAAAATACAAATCACAAAGTTTCAGCAGAATGTTAGAAGGGATGAAAAAAAAAAAAGAGGCTAGAGATAAGAGACAGCAAAAGCGGAGGGGGGGGGAATACTACACTCACGCAGAGGGAATCAAGCTTGAGATGATAGTCATAAAACTGTTGGATAATGATTGAGGAATCCCATGTCCAAATTAAGGCCGTTATCTCTTGTGTCAAATAGAATTATCATTCTTAGTTCAAAAGTTTTTCTTTCCTGAATGGATTTGAAATTTCCTTTAAGAGCTAAAATATTGAGGTCTCCCATTGTGTGGCCTGGTTGTGCGAAATGGTGTCCTACAGGTGTGCAGAGGTCATCTTCTTTATGTTCCTTGATGGTATGTCTGTGCAAATTCATCCTTGTTTGCAACTTCTGTCCTGTTTCACCAACATAAGATCCTTTGCTGCATTTTCTGCACTGGATAAGGTATCCAACATTACTGGAGGTGCAGCTGTATGATCCAGAGATATTGAAGATCCCTTTTGAGTGTCTGACACTTGTTGATGGATTGATTTGGTTGAACAGTTTGCAGCGTTTTTTATTTCAGGGTTTGCTTCCATTATTTGTGACCTCATAATCAGAAGGAAGTTTCCTACTGATTAGTTTATTTCTGAGGTTGGGGGGTTGTCTGAAGGCCAGTATTGGTGGTTGCTGGAATATTTCTTTCAGCGTTCCATTCTGTTATGATGGGTTGTAAATCTTTGATTATTTTTCTTATTCCTTTCTAGTGCCGGGTTGTATGTGGTTACTAGAGGTACACGGTTGTTTTTTTTTTTCTCTTTGTACTGAAGCAGATTTTTTCTTCGGGTTCTCAAGGCTGTGTTTATGCTGGTGTTGATAGTTTTGTCCATGTAACCTTTCTTATGGAAGGAGTCTGCTAGTGTCCCGAGATGTTTATCTCTGTCTCTTGGGTCAGAACATATTCGGTGGTATCTGTTGGCCTGACTGTGTATGATGGCACGTTTGGTGTGTTGGGGGTGGAAGCTAGAACTGTGGAGGTAGTTGCATGTGTCAATGGGTTTCCTGTATATTGAGGTGTGAAGTGCATCATCCCTGATGTATACTGTGGTGTCTAGGAAGTTGACGTGTGTGTTTGAGTATTCCATTTTTAGTTTGATTGATGGATAAAAAGTGATGATCAATGAGTAAAATTTTTTAGGTTTTCTTCACCTTTTGTCCATATGATGAAAATATCATCAATATAGTGAAAGGATCTGTATGGTTTCTGTTCCATGCTGTTCAGGAATTTTTCCTTCAGGTCAGCCATAAATAAATTGAGGTGCCATTTTACTTCCATACATATTTACATATTGAGGTGCCATTTTACTTCCCATCGCAGTACCCATACATTGAAGATAGATGTCTTTATTGAAAGCAAAGTAGTTGTGTGTAAGTATGAATTCAATGAGCTGTGTAACATCCTCAGCAGTGTATTTGTGGTTTGGTGAGGATGATAAGGATCTGTGACATGCAGCTAATCCATCCTTGTGAGGGATATTACTATACAGGGATACTACATCCATAGTCAATAGAAGTGTATTAGATGGTAATTGCTGTATGTTGTTGATCTTGTTCAGAAAGTCAGTTGTGTCTTGCAGGAAACTTGCAGTATTCATGACTAACAGTTTTAAACATTTTTCTACAAAGCCTGAGATTTGTTCGGTGAGTGTATTCATACCTGTTTTGATGGGTCTTCCTGGATTTCCTGGCTTGTGAACTTTGGGCAGCATGTAGAAGTCCCCGATTTCTGGATGATCCGGAATCGCATTTATAAGTTCTGAATGTAGGTGGGCTAGAAGTGTTTTAATGAGACCTTTTAATTGCTTTGTAAAGTCCTGGGTCGGATCATAATCCAGTTTTTTATAGTAAATGGCATTTTCCAGCTGCCTCTGGCCTTCACAACAACTGCTCTCCCTTTATCCGCTGGTTTGATGGTGATGGCCTGATTATTGCGCAAATCGTGTATAGCCCTTCGCTCTAGTGGTGAAAGATAGTACAGAATGTTCTTTTGCTGAGTGGATATCAAGGATGTAGCTCGCAATCTGAAGCTATCAATATAGGTGTCCAGTTTGGGGATGCGTCCTTGTGGAGGTGTGAAGCAGTTGTTCTTTTTCTTTGTGTAGCACTCTATTGTCCTAGGATTACTTTCATTATTGTGGAAATATTCTTTGAGCCTTAGTCTCCTGAAGAAATCCTCCAAATCTGACAATAATTGTAAATTATCCAATTAGGTGGTTGGGCAGAATGTAAGGCCTTTGGGGGTATCTGACAAATGCAATAGAAGCCAAAAGTAATAGGAATATATGAATATTTATTCTGGCTTGTAGGGTAATGTGTGGCTAAAAAGGGGGCTGGTTGTAAAAATCGAGATAAGAATATATGTTAATATATAAAAAAGTAGGCAAACAGGTACGGCCCAAGAAAAAATATCACCAAATACATATATGGGCCCAGCTCTGAGGAAGAGGCGTGTCCTCGAAACACGTTAGTCTGTTGGAAGTCCAGGGTTCCCATTGCGGATGGCCATGTAGTGTGGATTGGACAGTGCTGTTCTTTACAATGTGCTTTTGACATTTATGTCATTTGTGAGTACGATACCTATTTTTATTTCTTCAGTAAATGTTTTCTACGGTAATGCACTAGGCCGGTGTGCCCTCTGTTTGTTTTCTTTATATCCAGTGCATTTGAACTACCCCGGTCTGTTGAGGGCAGCAAGGAGTGCACATTCCAGGACATTCGAGATGTAGCCATAGCCCTTGCTGAGTCCATCCCCAAGAGCAGGAGTATTTGGCTTTGCTGTTTTCATATATGGGCCCATCTAGGGACAAACTAGGTCTCCCATACAGGAGGAAAGCGGAAAGAAACGTTACATCAATTTGAAATGCTCACCAGTAATGCCTTTGTGTGTCTCACATATAGCTACCTCAAGAATCTCCAAGACGAATATAAGTGCCAAAAAGCTGATATAAATAGAAATGGCCTAATGCTGAGGAACCAGTCAGCAACTATCCCTGTTTGGGACCAGGTGTACTGGATAATTATATCCAACAGTATTCCCCTCATGGTGCTGCGTGGGAGGCATTATGGCCGCCATTCGTGGTCTCTCGGCCTGATGAGCGCTTGGTGCCACCCTGCCCACCTGCGCACTGGCACCACACAAGTGTGATGACTTCACGCGCATACGCAGAGCACTGCAGCATGCATGCAAGGCCGCTGGCGCACCAAGGATAAGACCAGCAGCCCATGGAAACATGTACTGATACCCTAGACTGGGAGAGTGAGAGCGGTTACTACTGACGGATGATGGTTTTTCTATATCCACGGACCGCATTCTCATGTGTTACCGACAATAAAAATATTGACAATATTTTCATCTTATGGGAAGGCTCTGCTGGTTTGCTGCAATAATGTGTCATGGATATGAACATCAATTTAATCTCAAATTCACTATGGTCTTCGACAGATCTTCCATCACCTTCTTGGATGTTTGCATCCATAGATCTGCTGAGAGCTGCCTGTTGAGTGAACTTTATCATTAACCCACATCAGGAAATACTATTTTACATGCAACCAGCTTTCATCCTAAAGCACTAATCTCTTCCATTCCTTATAGTCAATACCTGCCTCAAAAGAGCCTATAAAAAAGCATGTTTATCTACACGCCATGATCTTCTTTTTTCTACCAAACCAAAGAAACATGATGACACTTTGCGCATTGTCACTCAGTATTCGACACAACATTCGCAGGTCAGACAGATTGTACAGAAATATTGGCATTTTCTTACCATTGACCCTGCTGTGACTTTTCCCTGTGGTTCTTGCTCCCAGTGCAAATTTATGGATACACATCGGCAGGTTCAACTTCCCAATAATCAAATTTTTCTTCCCAGACATTATGTCAACTGTATGACCCCAGGGGTCATTTATTTATTATCATGCGAATATGGGTGCTTTTATGTTGGCAAGACCATGATACCCTTTTTGTGCAAAGTCTACCAACATGTGAACAGTATGCGCAAGGGTGAACCTGAGTTGCCCTTGGGCCAACATGTGATATCTGTCCATGGAGGTGTCTTTCCATGTATAACATTTCTGGGATTAGACCACATCCATCCGAACCTGCAAGGGGGGGACTTTAATAAGACCCTGCTACAACGAGAATTAAGGTGGATTTACCAACTTAATGCTACTAATCCACCTGGCCTAAAGGAGACCTTCAATTCAAACCATTTTTTGCCTGGTTTCCGTTCTGGGGGATGTGAAAATTATTTGTACTTTTTAATTTACTTCTAGTAAATTAAAATATTTACTTCTAGTAAATTATTTCTTATATATTAAAACACACTAATCAGGAACCTTCATCTGCACTGAATGTTGGCAAATGTCACTATTAGAGATGAGCGAATCGAACATGGCGAAGTGGAATTCGTTTCGAAGATCAGGAAAAATTTGATTCGCGCCGAATCTGAAAATTAGCAAACTTCGGATGCACGAATTGAATTTTCCCAAAAATGGCGGCGACATGTGTGGCGACGGAGCGGGGATCTCTGGGAAGGCGCGCAGACAAGGCGCGCTGACCCATAATGCATTCATTCATGACATGTGATCGCATTAGCCAATCAGCAGCCAGCCAGCCAGCACTGTGTAATGGTGGAGCTATAAATTGCGGCCATCTTAGAATTCTCCATTAGCCTCCGGTCATTCAAGAGAGACAGACCTGTCTGTATTAGGGACAGAGTTAGGGCCACAGAGACTTTAGGGCCACAGAATCGTTACTCAGGGACACAGAATCGTTACTCAGGGACACAGAATCGTTACTCAGGGACACAGAATTGTTACTCAGGGACACAGAATCGTTACTCAGGGACAGACACAGAATTGTTACTCAGGGACACAGAATTGTTACTCAGGGACACAGAATCGTTACTCAGGGACACAGAATTGTCACTCAGGGACACAGAATCGTTACTCAGGGACACAGAATCGTTACTCAGGGACACAGAATCGTTACTCAGGGACACAGAATTGTTACTCAGGGACACAGAATTGTTACTCAGGGACACAGAATCGTTACTGAGGGACACAGAATTGTTACTCAGGGACACAGAATCGTTACTCAGGGACACAGAATTGTTACTCAGGGACACAGAATCGTTACTGAGGGACACAGAATCGTTACTCAGGGACACAGAATCATTACTGGGACACAGAATCGTTACTCGGGGACACAGAATCGTTACTCAGGGACACAGAATCGTTACTCGGGGACACAGAATTGTTACTCAGGGACACAGAATCGTTACTTTCTGCTTCACAACCACTATTGAATTAAAGAGTATGTCAGACAACACGCAGAGGAGTGGCAGAGGAGGCAATGTTTCAGGAGCGAGCAGACGTGGCAGCAGAGGAAGGGGTCGAGGCAGCACTAGTCGCAGCCAGAGGCCAGTGCTCCCGGTGTCATCCAGCGGTCGTGTCTCCACCGACAACCCTGCCGTCATCGATTGGTTGACTCGGTCGTCTTCCTCTTCCCAGGTCACCTCTGACACCTACAGCCAACGGTCGGCAGATCGTTGTCGACAGATGGCTGTCTCCGCGCAAACTGAAAATCGGAACCATGTTGACCGACAACGGAAAGAACATGGTGTCTGCTCTGCGTCAAGGAAGGTTGTGCCATGCGCCATGCATGGCTCACGTGTTCAATCTGGTTGTCAAGCGGTTCCTAAAATCCACCATCCCACTGCAAGACATCCTTAAAATGTCACGTAAACTTTGCATGCATTTCAGCCATTCCTACACCGCAAAGCACACCCTCCTTGAGTTGCAGCGGCAGAACGGAATTCCACAGCATCGCCTGATCTGCGACGTTGCAACAAGGTGGAATTCAACCCTACATATGTTAGACCGCCTTTACGAACAGCAAAAGGCCATCACCGATTTCCTGATGTTACAAGCGGATAAAGGTATTCCCCTGTGTAACTTAGATGTCAGCCATTGGCAGCTCATGCGTGACACCTGCCGCTTGCTCAGGCCCTTTGAGGAGGCCACGCTATTCGTGAGTCGGCAGGACTATGGGATGAACGACGTCATTCCTCTGTTGCACGTCCTGGAACAAATGCTGTTAACAATGGCTGGTCAGGGTGCGGTAGACGTGGCGCACAGATCTCAACGCCACATGACCCCTGTGGGGGCAGGACAGGAAGAAGAGGAGGAGGTAGAGGAGGACATTCGTGCTCAGGAATTATTGAGTGAAATGGGTGGTTTTTCCACTCAGCGGACAGGAGTGGAGGAGCAGGAGCATCTGGTAGAGGAGGAGGAGGAGGAGACAGAGGACCCAGACGCACCGTGGCAGTATGCTGTGGAGATGGAGGCAGGGAGTCCCTCGCATTCCTTGGCATAAATGGCCCATAGCATGCTCGGTTGCTTGCGTAGCGACAGCCGAATAATAACCATCAGACAGAGGGATGACTTTTGGCTGTCCACCTTGTTGGACCCTCGCTACCGTTCAAAAATGGTGGCCTTTTTCACACCTGCTAAGAGGGAGGCCAAAATAAAGTACTATAAAAACCACCTATGTAGTCAGTTGGTCTCTGCCTTTCTGCGCCAACGTCCATCCTCAGACACTGTGGGCCCTGTGCGCTCGCGTTCCGCTGCCATGGCAGCAGGGGAGGGGTGGGGTGGTAGGAGCAGTGGCAGCTCCACCAGCAGCGGCTGCCTCAGTCTGCAGTCGATGATGAGTAGCTTTCTTCACCAGCGCAGTGAGGAAACTACTAACCAGCCGCAGCATCAGGTGGACCTGGAGCAGGACCTCAAACAACAGGCTCGGGCCTACTTGGACAGCACCCTGCCAACCGAGGTAGACAATCCCCTTGACTACTGGGCAACGAAACTTGACCTTTGGCCCCAACTAGCTGAATTTGCCCTTGAAAGGCTGTCATGCCCGGCCAGTAGCGTGGCATCGGAGCGCGTGTTTAGTGCAGCAGGAGGTATTGTAACTCCGCGGAGGACACGACTGTCCACCCAAAGTGTGGAGAGACTCACGTTTGTGAAAATGAATCAGGCGTGGATTAGTCTGGATTTCAAACCACCAGTTCCTGACACAACTGACTATATCCGCCATGAATCATGCCCCAAACATGTTATTATTTTTAACATAGGCCTCTGTATGGCCTTCAATTTAAGCTGCTTACGCTTCGCCACTCTGCCATGGGCCCCTGTACCACCTCCTCTTGCTGCTGCCAGGTCCAGAGTGTGTCATGGGTCCCTGTACGGCCTCCCATTGCTGCTGACTTCATCGCCAGACTCTGCCATGTGCCACTTTCAGGTCTCCTTACACTGTTGGTGGGTTCCATTTTGTGATAGGGTGCTGTATGGCCTTCCATTGCTGCTGCCTCCACCGCCACCCTGCGCCATGTGCCTCTGTCGTCTGCTCACGCTGCTGACGGCTTCCGCTTTTTAACCGAGGCCTGTGTTTGGCTTCCGAATACTGCTGCATCCACCGCCACCCTGCGCCATGTACCTCTGTCGTCTGCTCACGCTGCTGACGGCTTCCACTTTTTAACCTAGGCCTGTGTATGGCTTCAGAATAATGCTGCCTACACCGCCACCCTGCGCCATGTGCCTCTGTCGTCTGCTCACGCTGCTGCCAGGTCCATACTGATTCATGGCCCCCTGTACCGGCTCCTCATGAACGTGGTTCAGCGGGTTTGCATCACTTAACGGCAAATCGTTGACAAACGCTGGGACGTTCAGTGTTATGCGCATTAAGCCAGACACCAAAGGGCAGCACAGACCTGTTATTACTCGCTCAAGCATGGCTGAACAAAACCAGTCTCTACCACAAATTGGACCCAGACCTGCCCAGGGTCTCGTAAGTAGATTGCACGGAGGAGTAGAGTTCGTTATTGGAATTAACTGTGAGGGACTTTTAAACCTAGGCCTGTGTATGGCCTTCAATTGAAGCTGCTTCTGCTCCGCCACTCTGCCATTGGACTCTTGATAGTCGACGACTATCAAGAGTCCAATGGCAGAGTGGCGGAGCAGAAGCAGCTTCAATTGAAGGCCATACACAGGCCTAGGTTTAAAAGTCCCTCACAGTTAATTCCAATAACGAACTCTACTCCTCCGTGCAATCTACTTACGAGACCCTGGGCAGGTCTGGGTCCAATTTGTGGTAGAGACTGGTTTTGTTCAGCCATGCTTGAGCGAGTAATAACAGGTCTGTGCTGCCCTTTGGTGTCTGGCTTAATGCGCACAACACTGAACGTCCCAGCGTTTGTCAACGATTTGCCGTTAAGTGATGCAAACCCGCTGAACCACGTTCATGAGGAGCCGGTACAGGGGGCCATGAATCAGTATGGACCTGGCAGCAGCGTGAGCAGACGACAGAGGCACATGGCGCAGGGTGGCGGTGTAGGCAGCATTATTCTGAAGCCATACACAGGCCTAGGTTAAAAAGCGGAAGCCGTCAGCAGCGTGAGCAGACGACAGAGGCACATGGCGCAGGGTGGCGGTGGATGCAGCAGTATTTGGAAGCCAAACACAGGCCTCGGTTAAAAAGCGGAAGCCGTCAGCAGCGTGAGCAGACGACAGAGGCACATGGCGCAGGGTGGCGGTGGAGGCAGCAGCAATGGAAGGCCATACAGCACCCTATCACAAAATGGAACCCACCAACAGTGTAAGGAGACCTGAAAGTGGCACATGGCAGAGTCTGGCGATGAAGTCAGCAACAATGGGAGGCCGTACAGGGACCCATGACACACTCTGGACCTGGCAGCAGCAAGAGGAGGCGGTACAGGGGCCCATGGCAGAGTGGCGAAGCGTAAGCAGCTTAAATTGAAGGCCATACAGAGGCCTATGTTAAAAAGTCCCCCCAGCAGCAGCGTGGGGAGACGACTATTAGTCGTCTCCCATTGCTGCTGCCAGGCCCGTAATCTGCCATGGGCCCCCGTACCGACTCCTCATGCTGCTGCCAGGCCCGTAATCTGTCATGGGCCCCTGTACCGCCTCCTCATGCTGCTGCCAGGTCCAGAGTGTGTCATGGGTCCCTGTACGGCCTCCCATTGCTGCTGTCTCCATCGCCACACTCTGCCATGTGCCACTTTCAGGTCTCCTCACACTGCTGGTGGGTTCCATTTTGTCATAGGGTGCTGTATGGCCTCCCATTGCTGCTGCCAGGCCCGTAATCTGCCATGGGCCCCCGTACCGACTCCTCATGCTGCTGCCAGGCCCGTAATCTGTCATGGGCCCCTGTACCACCTCCTCATGCTGCTGCCAGGTCCAGAGTGTGTCATGAGTCCCTGTACGGCCTCCCATTGCTGCTGTCTCCATCGCCACACTCTGCCATGTGCCACTTTCAGGTCTCCTCACACTGCTGGTGGGTTCCATTTTGTCATAGGGTGCTGTATGGCCTCCCATTGCTGCTGCCTCCACCGCCACACTGTGGCTCCACACTCTGGTTTTGGCCCCGTGACTGCCCAAATGAGTGAAGTGTGCGGTGATTCTAAGATCAACGGCACTCATCTGCATGTCATACTGACTGACAGTATTATTTCTCTTCCCCAGCAGACTCCAAGGGCATTTAAATTAAAGGTACAGTGTTCTGCACTAATATAAAGGCTCTCTGAAGCCTAGAAACACCCTTTTTACACGTTAAATTCGCAGCGAATATATTCGCCTCGAATCGAATTTATTCCGCGAATTCGGCGAATCAGCCGAATCGAATTTTTGAATAATTCGCTCATCTCTAGTCACTATCACAGATTTATAAACAAACCCCTATCTATAATGATAGATAGGTAGATACCACCTGCCTTCGGACTCTGAAGTCAGGAGAGCACAGTAAAAATGAACAGCAATGTAAAAATAAAAAAAGCAATAGGAGAGAGCACCCATGTAATTTTTCAAAATTACTATCCTCCAGTAAAACTTCCTCTTTTCTATTAAGCAGAGAGAACTCCATTGAGCTTAACCAATGGAATGTGCAGCAGTGTGCGCAGAAAGGTGTAGTGTAACTGAAAGAGGATAGCCATATTTACTCTTCCTTTTAAATTAGCCCCTTAATGTTACATCATTTCTAAATAACAGGAGGCATGATAGAAAAATTCATTTAAAGTGACTATGTTCTTTGCCTTGTAAATGTTGGTTCCCTGGCTGTTATGCTGATACCCTGGGCTTCAATGCTTTCTGAGTCTCTCACCTGGGACACGTATAGTATTAAGAAATTCTGTTACTTTTCTGATGCTCATTTACAGCATTCTCGTTCCAGATCTGGTGTCTTAAAAGTATTGAAGCCAGACATGGCCAGTGAACTAGTATTTTCAAAAGAGGGCCAGCAATGGCAGCCCCTACACAATCTTGAGTTTCTACATTATAGTTACAGTACTCATTTGTTTCCCTAATTATTTGTGCTTGATCATGGTACTAATATAGAGAGTTACACATGTCTATATGTTAAACTGTCTGGATTCTTCACCTTGACAGATTTATAAGAAAAAAGTATAAAACAATTGGTTTTGCTTTCTTTTTATTAATTTAACACTTTAACTCACAATCATAACATGTTTGTATCATACTTATACATTTTAAGCATACACTTGTAGCATTAAGAAAGAAAATAAAGCAACTGCACATGTTAGCAATAAATACCAAATGTTGATATTTACACATTATGGCACAAAATGCAGGTGTAGTGCCTAGGTACAATACTTTATTCTTTCTTGGCATTATGGACTTACTTGAAAATAGGCCTAATCACCTTTATTTTAAAGTAGACATGACTTATAACAAGTGATTCAATAGTGCATCCAATAATGACTATACAGTATATAATTTATGGTTCAGAGATCAATCTGTCTTTGTTTTAATTTTTTTCTGCCTTTAAAAAAGTTATCTGGCTGCAAAAAAGTGAAAAAAAAAACCCCAAGCACTGCAGTTCTAAAGTACAAAGGCCCTATGCTTTATGCAGGGCCAAGGCTATTGAAGTTGGTGAGAGGATGAAACTTATGGACATATGTTTTTTGACAACCTAGTTAGCTATGTATCACAGTAAATCGATAGTTTTCTAAACAAGTTTTGTAAAAAATGGAAGAACAAATGTATATTATTCAATCATTTTGTATATAACCATTTTATTGAAGAAAATATACTATTTAGCTAAAATACACATTTATACTGTATAGGCAAGTATCCCTACAATTTACTCAAAAGTAAGCAATAACAGTGGATTGTAGCACCATTCTATTGCATAGAAGCCACTCTGTGCAAGACAAGAGTCAGAGTTCAGTTTTTAGTGAATGTCAAATTTTACAATGCCCTGACAACTGAACCCTGGCTGGACATGGCAGTTCTTTATGGTCTATGACATTTCAAAGAAAATTATCAATGACTGCTTTTTTCTTTATACCTATGGAACAGAAGCATATTGACAGTGAATCCCCCTGCACCAGACATTAAAGACCCAAGACTGTTTCCTTACATTCTCTGTGATGATTCCTGTCTGATTTACTAAACTAGTAGAGATTGGTCACTTTGCAAAACGGAGGTTCGCCTAGCTTAGTAAAAGCAGGTTGAGCTGTGTTCACATTGAAAATATGGATAGAGAAATGAAAAAAAAAATATTTGCTACCACATAATTGAATAAGTGACCACTGCTTCACATATTTACTTAGCTGAGTATATATCCACTTTTTAAAGTGGACTACTCCTTTATTGAATCAAGCCATTAGAGTTCCATTGTAAAAATAATGAAAACTATTGTCTCTAAATAACAGCCACATGGACCTTGATTTAGCAGAATAATTTCTATGTATCATAACACAGACAATTGTTCTGTGCTTAATAAAGCATAAAGTATTCTGTTGTGCTAGCCTTCCACAATGTACTATAATTACAATAGGCTTGAGTTCTGTATTTAAATTATCCCAGAAGATTATGTTATTTGCTCTATGGCAATTTATTGGGTGAGAGGCACAAAAATGGCTGCTTCAAACTCTATAACCAAGACTGATCCAAGCAACTAATTGGCAAGAACGAGGATGTAATACTGCAAGGATGCTCTTAGGATGTGTTAGGGAATTTCATGTGTTGTAGTTATGTTACAATTAGTGAAGACTTTTGAGTGGTGGGCATTATGAACAGGACAGCATAGTTTCACCAGCTAGAAAGGTGAACTGTGTAATGATATACTACTGGGGAGCTGTATATGATCGACATAACGAGTATGATAGGTAGATTACTTGAATTATAAGTCTGAGAATTACGGGCCTGTGAATACTATGGAAATAAGCATGTTGTCATTTGCAATTTAAGGGATCTATAGTTCATTTGATTAAACAGCTCCTAACTATCCTAATGCTAGATGTACTTATGGCCTTATTCTGTAAGGCAGTACAAAGTCGGGAAGGTCAAGTAAAAAATAAACAGATTTTTAAAATTATTGCAATCATCTCAGGCCATATAAAGGGAGAAATTACTTGATTAATGGAAGGGTGGGATATTCAGATTAAAGATATTTAAATCTGCTATATGTGTAAAAGTTGATTCTCATTTGTTGCTTTGGATTACTGTAATTTGCACAGTCTCATGCTCTTTGCACTGCTTCATTAAATATTGTTATATTTTGGATTGATTTTTATAATAACTATTACTCTAGCTGTACTTTTAATTTTAAGATATATCAGAGAACCACACCACTACTTCAATATGCCTTAATTGTAGATACAATATGCTGTCCTGTAGATATGGTGTTTGATGTTGTCATGCTTTGAATAAATGTATAGTCCTAAATGGATTACTGGGTGTGTTGGATACTGTAGAAGGCCCGGCTTCTATAAGAAAAAAATCCTAATTATTACCTAGTAAAATGGAACCCTAAGTATCACTGTTGTATAATATACATTTTATTATAAGTACACCATAGTGTGGGATAGCTTATATCAGCATGGCCACTGTTGTAGAACTGCTAAAGTGTTTGCTAGCATACTGTACGGAAAATCTGGAGACCTGAGTTTGGGTCTCAACCCACAAATAACATTCCGTTACAGTAAACATATTGTGGATATTGGGTCATATCACATTACAACAAGTTATGAAAAGAACTTCACATTCTAACAGCTTGAAAAAGCTTGTTCAATTTTATGTTTATGTTTACTACATAACACAAGTGTGCAAGTTAACTACTTAAACCAAGACCTTCAAAATTAAACACAGAAATAATATCTACTATATATTAGAATAGACAGATATTCTTTATACATTTGTATTAGTGACATGTTTATGATGAGACCACTGTACCAGAAACCATTAAATATTCAAGCTTTTTTTAAGAAGTCTGTTGGGTTTTTTTTATTATGAAAACTGTCTATATTTGAGCCTTTCAGTCTTATAGTACAAAACTAGTACAATCTTTAGACAGAATTCAGATTACCTTCTGCCTCAGAACTGAAAAAAAATGACTACAGATACTACAGATAGTAATCCATAATATATGTTGGGTGCACAGTCTTCCAAATGTAGTTCACAATTTGATTGACTGAAAAAAAATATAAAAATATAATTATACTTATCTAATGAATCTAGTTCACACTGCAGGCTTTTACTAGATCTCTTTTAAAGTAAAGAATAAACCAATTGATGCTGGAATGTCTCGAGAGACGTTGTAAGGTGGTGTAAGAGAATTTTGATTATGATATTAGCTCAATATGAGTGTAGTTTTAGAAAAAAAAGAAAGTTAAATTCGGTTCTAAGTCATTAACTTTAGTGTGGCAACTAGGTAGCAATTCTTTTATTTGCAGTATTATTCATGTCAGCTGCTTAATATTTAAACATTTAGCTCCACTTTTTATAATTTGGTTCCTTGGCTTCTTATGTCACAGCTATTGTATATGAAATATATATTGGCTGAGCTGAAAACATTTGCATATTAGATATGTGGAACCTATAAAACAGAATGTTTTGGACTACCAAAGTGCACAGTTACAATTACTGTTATCATTACTTACCCATTGTAGTAGCTATCAAGAAAAAAACTTGGTAATATTATTTGTGGTTTCAAAAGACCTGTAGACCTAAACACATATCTTCTTGTGACTTGACAGAACTTGACCTCAAGATATGCTTAGAGCGCCACTCAAAGCCAAGGACACTGCTTCCATAAACCACGGGAAAGAAAGTGCGCAGACATGTCGATGTGCTCATCCAGAGCACCATGTGCAATCAATGAAAGAAGGTGACTCCTGACCAACCAGCATGACATGACAGTAAGGACTAAGTATGACTAAGCCCTGGTGGGTGGGGAGAAATACATTAGAGGGCATAGTTTCTTAGTGAAGACATGTAGGCTGAAGCCGTTCCTTTCTGTAGTGTCATGCTGGCTGGTCGGAAAGTGGCACTTTCTTTCACTGATTGATAGAACTTGAAATATACATATTGTATTTCCATGTGCCATAGAGCTAGAAGAAACTGTCTGTTCCTTATAGTCAACCATATCAGACTTGAGAAAGGCAGAAGAGAATATGAGTGCTTGCCCCCAACACTAAAAGATCACATGACAGACACACCCAAATTAAATTTAAAGAATTTAATGTAAATGGCAATCTATTACTATACATAAGAGACAACTTAAATGCCAAATGGTATTTTAAATATATCTTTTCTAAAGCCAAGACGTATCTTCCCATTTTAGATAGAATAGAGGTGGGTTAAAATCTCTGTTTCTTTTTTTTGCCATTTGTGTCCCTTTGCATAGATTCTTCTTCACCTCTTGTACTGTAGACACAGCAGGAAGTGAGAGAAAATCATTCCAAAGTGAAGGAAATGCCCTCTTATACATTTGTCACTGGAACAAAAGTCCACATCGGAAGATTTCTCTTCACCTACTGCTCTGGTAACAACTCAAAATTTGGATTTGCTATCAGTTTCAATTCCTGTGAAAATATTATTCAGGAGAAATACATAAAGATTCTAAACCTTCACAACTCTATTCAAAACTAAAGGCACAAAAATGTTTGCTTTACATATACTTTAGGGGTATATACTGTGTAAAAATGTATACATTTATATTTATAAATTAGATGTGACATTCACCAAACATTCACTGCAGATGTATGTTCCTGGTGCATGTATTTTAAATTACTATGACTGATTCACTCACAGTGAATATTTGGTGTACGTCATATTCACTGCTTTATAAAAATGCCCCAAGTTTGTTTGTTCATTTTGACAAGAAAATGAACTAGCACACGACTGGTATATTTCTTCACAGCAAGAGAAAAGGAAGTGCATTTAAATACTGGATTTATTACTGCATTACTTCAAAACCCAATGTTTTATTGCTCACTTTTGTGTACTTCAGGAACTAGCCAGTAGTATTCATCTGTTAACAACAAGGATAACTAATATCATAATATACAGTAAATAAAATGTGTATTTTAAAATAAAGATCATGCTTTTTTTACAAAACTCTTGTAATAATGTATTTAAATGTGTTTACAGAAGGTTTCAGTGCCTACACCTTATTCCACAACTCCATAGATCTTTGTTCACCTCATCTCACATGATACATTTCTTGGACATAAACGAGTCATCTAATACAAAACCAAGCCAGAAAAAAAGATGTATTTATAAAAAATTGGGTGAGGTCTGGGATGCAAAATATACAGTAGATACACAATCAGTCCGTAAAATGAATCAAAGCAACCTGAAACACTCCATATGGCCATATCAATGTTCAAGAGGTTATAGTTACAACCATTTATTACTTGAAAAACCATAAACACAAACTGCATGTAGTCATAAAACATTTTTAAATGTCTTTTTCCTCATGACTTGAAAATGTGTTTTCCTGGGCTATATGTCCCCAAAGAATGACTTGGGTAATTTCATCAGAAAAAAAAACCATCAACTGCTTTTTGGTAATTGTTCTTATAAATAAAATCCAAGCATACATATCTGATGTATAATGCAATATAAGAGCCAGACACGGTGTACTGTTGAAGTGCTTGATACTGTAAAATAAGAAAAAATAAAATTAATAAGTAGTATTGACAGTAATTTCAGTATGACAGTATGCAATTGACAGTAATTGATAGTATGCAATTGTACTGCGTGTCGGCAGATCGCATGCAGATTGTGAAGTAGCAGATCAGATGGAGATCTGTGTGTGTGTGGTGGAACAGCAGACCAGTCTGCAGACACACGTTTGGGTGGTGGCAAGCTACCATTTGTTGTGTGTCCGGTGTGGGGGTGTGTGGACAGTGGAAGAGTGATTAACACTGGGGTTCTAGCTTGTAGGATAGCTGGAGGAATCCTAGAAGGGTGTGCTAATTGCTAGACTGATAGGATAAAAACCCTTAGAGAACACCACATTGTATATAGGACTTGTATCTGCCTGTGTGTGGTCAGCCAGCTGGATTGGAGTGTATTCTCCCTCTAGTGGTGGCCAGAAGTGGTGTGGGCTGTTAAAGTGTATCACAGCTAGTCTTATATGCTCAAGGTCCCCCTCATTGCCTCTTTACCCCAAGTCACGGTGCATGCCTCGGTTAGCTAGTCTCTGTGGGTGTGCTTTTTTATCCGTGACAGTAATATTTTCCAAAGCCATGGTACTCCATAGTTTTGTGGGAAGGGTAGTGACTGGGGGGACAGAAGGTCTATAAAACACAAAGAAGAAGTTTATCAGAACTGCCCCCAACAAGCAATCCATCAAAATGACTAGAGTTGACTGCCATGTCTACCAAGTGTTCATTAGAGACTGACAAATTAGGAAGGAGGAAGACAGTTAGCTACAGTAGAACTGGGCCCTGTAGAAAAAATGGAACACAAAGGATATGTCCTTAGCTTTGTCTCAAAAAACTAGGAGTATAAAGCAAAGTAACCAGATGGTGTCTCTAAACATGATGACTAGGAGTGCAAGGTCATAGCACTGGTGCCAAACCTTATTCTGGAGAGTCAAAACACCATCAAGTAATACCAAGGATGGATAGATTCCGGCAGGCTCTAGATTCTGTGATTAGATCTCCTGACATGGTTTTCAGCACATTCCAGTTTGTAGTGGAGGTCTGTATTTCTATATTGAGGCTTCCAATCTGTGCTTCGTGCACTTCTAGCACTGTTGTGGTGTCATTCATTCTTCTCTTAAGTTGTGCAATGTGAGATACCAGTTATCTTACCTCTTGAGATAATTGATTCCTGATCTGCTTTGAGCTGACATCCAGTGATGTCTGCAGAATAGTCTGAAATTTGTCCAGTATGGAAGATAAACTTATCACTTCCCTCTCTAATAATGAGAAGAGTATGGACAATTTATTGGAACAGTGATCTGGATTACACAGGGTGCTGTTGCTGGTCCAGCTGTGTGTAGGGCTGATGGGCATTATTTTGTGTGACCTGCAGGACAAGGCCTCACATGTTGGAGATTCGAGATTTGGCCAGACGGGGCCATGGCTTCCAGGGAGTTTGGGCCAAGTACAGGGGATGAGAGAGCAGCTCAGGCTTGAAAAAGGCTCAGCTTGTAGCTTTATTGATGCAGGGAAAACATAGCTAGATCAGGTGTGTTGCTATCTATGGCTATTTTAGTTATTTTTTATCTATAAATAAAGAGTGCGCTAATTATTCACAACAAATGCAAGGATAAGTAATAGAAATAACAAAGAAAATCCATAAATATAAACATAAGTCCAGCCACCATAAACAGTGATAATAAAATATCAACTTAATGTCAATCTTGAAACAAACACCCATATGCAAATCCGACACCAGATGAAATGAATACACTCACCAGAGCTATATGCTGATTAACTTCCCTAGCGGTATGATTATTTCAGCTTTTTGGTGCTGAAAGCGGTACCATTATTTTGCATGGAAATATGTAGTTTTTTTATTGTAGGCTGTAATTTTTAGGAATAACTCACTGAAATCTGTCCGAACAAGAGTCTATTAAACATCCCGGGTATGATAAAATTTGAAACACGAAATCATAAATTATAATTTAATAAATAATCATAAAAAATAATAATATAATAATAATACATTTAACCTCCTTGGCAGTATTCCCGAGTGTAGCTCGGGGTAAAGTTTCAGTACCAAAAGCGGCAACCCTGAGCTCGGGCTTACCATGCAGCGTTGCTCAGGGATTCCCTACAGCGCTTACCTTGTCCTTTGCTCCCGCGATGCGTCCCCTGCAGCGTCCCCGGCCATCTCCTCCGGCCGATGCCGGCATCTGGCTTACGTGTTCCGGTCCCTGTGACGTCGGGACGTACGGGAGCCGGAGCCAGCGGCAAATTTGAAAATTTTTAAAAAATGACATTTTTTTAAAAACGATTATTCCATAGCAAAACATTCCTGTATCAAAGCATTTCACATACATTTTGTCCCTACTGCTTTGTCCTGTGCCCTGCCTGCATTTTGACTGTTCTTTCTGCCTGGAAACTTAGAAAAGTCCACGGCGTCCAAAAAGCGTCCCTTTAGGTCAAAATCGGTTTTAGACCGGCTAGAGAACAGCGATAGTAAATCACTTTTTTTTTTTGGGGGGTGGAGCCTGACTATGGCGGCTCGGGAGTGTGTGTAGCAAGCACTCTCCGTTAGCCTCCCCTCGTTTATCCTCCCCATGAGGCCCCGTAGATAGAGAGACCAGCAGCATGGAGAGGGATCAGCAACTCACCCTCTGAAGAGAGATCGCGGAGGTCCGGGGACGGTTGGGCTGCTGAGACCCAGGAGAGCGCCAGAGAGAGAACCGGAAGGAGGACGCCTTTGGGTTATCCCCTGACGACCGCCGGCGCCTGCAGAGGAGGTGTGGAATTGTCGGGGAGACAGTCGGAGCCTGGACCCAAGAGAGAGCCGGGAGAAGGACGCCTCGTGGCTTCCCCTGCTGTCTCGCGGTGGCCTCGGAGGAGGAGTAGGGTTGCCAGGGAGACGCCAGTGAGACGGCCGAAGCTTTGGAGCGGCGTTGACACGTGGGAAGCCGCAGAGGAGCTCTGGGAGCTCCGAGTGTGAGAGAGAGAGAGGTGCCCGACATCTGACATCTGAGCAAGTGGGTGAAGAGATGCTGGGTAGATATTGTATTGCCCCCACAATATAATATAATATATTACAAATATTTATAGTTGCCCACCATCGTCCTGTCTCCTCTATTCACCCACACCCCAACACTACCTATATACCATATCATATCAGCTCTGCAGTTTAATAGTTTTATATTATCACCTCCTCAAAACGGCTAAAACCTCCAACTTCCACATTACTCCTGTTTTTTCATTATGTTATCAACTCGTGTACCACCTTCAATTTAAGGAGACATGTGATGAGAAGACAAGCTATATGAGGTATATGAGACCCTTAGGAATCCCTTCAAGAGGACATTAAAGGACATAATTACAGAGGAGGAACGCTCCTGGAGTGGAGTTCCAGCGTGGAGGGTGAGTGATGACCGCTGGTCTTCCTGCAGGTCCTCTTTAATACTCTATATATATTGGACTTGTATATCAGACTTATATACACATTGAGTTTCCGCACTAGATTCCTATGTACCTATAATAAGACTTTGCATTAAAAATTTAATCTGAAGAAATATGGGATTCCTAGGGCGGGTCTGAAGATTGGGAGGTGTAAGAGAACAGGAGTTCCTTGAAATAAGAGTAAAAAGTTCCAAAAACAACATGAAAGGTAAAAATACCAAAGGGAGTGGGCCTAAGAACACCCAAACTGGTACGATTAAGAAGTATGTGTCACAAGGAAATGTTACCCCAGAAAGATCTCAAGGAATAAGTGAAAAAAGTGATTTGGAAATAAGCTTGGATAATAGCCCGAGACTCTCCCTGGGCCCAGTATATAATAGTCAATTGGAAGGCATTGAACCGAGAGAACTTGAAAGAGATATGCAAATACCTAATAAAAAAGAAATGGCGGAAATGTTTAAAGGCTTGGAAAAATCAATAAAGCAAGAGATGGGGATGATCCGAGAAGACTTGGGACAATTATTAACTAGGGTGGAGGAAATAGAGGAGAAGGTTTATGCCCAAGACCAGGTCATCCCTAAATTAGAGAAGTGGATAATGGAAGATAGAAAAGAACAAAAGAGATTGCTTTATATGATGGAAGAACAACAAAATAGAGAAAGGAGAAATAATTTTAGAGTAAGAGGAGTCCCGGAACTGACACAGGGAGAAGATTTAAAAGAACTAACTGCCAAAATTTTGATCTCTATAATGGACAAATCGGATGAGGAGATGCTTAAATTGGACGAAGTATACAGGATTGGGAAGTATCAACAAGAAAAAGGGGTTGAAAAACCAAGGGATATAATTGTTAAACTTCATAACTACAGAGATAGAGAAGAAATATGGAAAAAGATTAAAGGAAGAACAAATATTACATACGAAGGAAAAAGTATCCAAATTTTTGCAGATTTAACAGCAGAGACTCTGAGAAGGAAGAGATCACTGAAACCCCTTCTAGAAGTGATGAAAAAACATAATGTGAAATACAGATGGGGCCGGGACACAAGTTTAATTGGGTGGAGGGATGGAACTACAGCTATATTGAGATTTCCGGAAGATATGGAAGAATTTTGTGATAAATTGAGACTGCAGAGACAAGAGATACCTGGATGGGATGTGGGGGAGGGAGTGCTGGACAGTGGTGGGTCAAGAAAGTGGCAGCTGGTTGAAAGAGGAAATAGAGAAACAATAGATAAGGGGATACCGGGGAGGAGGGGGGGAAGGTGAGCGGTCATTGTCAGAGTCGAACCCTTATAGAGGGATCAGAGGTGGAAAATGATCCGTGGGCACAGGAGGCCTGGGGGGGATGGGGAGAGGGGAGGTTGGGTAGGAGGGAGATTTCAGGGGGGGAGGGATAGGGAGGATGGGGTTTTTAGGGGTAACACTCTGTATAATGGGCGAGAGAGAGATAGGAAAAGAGAGAAAGGATAAGACATGAAAGATGGAAGATCTCCGATTTATAACTTATAATGTAAAGGGATTGAATTGCCCTGGGAAGAGATTTAAATTATTTAAGGAGCTACAGTATAGGGAGGCTTCGGTGGTATTCCTGCAGGAGACACACCTAGAGATTAAGTCAAATATAAAGTTGTACTCTAGAAGTTACCCTACATGGTTTTATGCGGATTCCCCAATCAAGAGAGCTAAGGGAGTAGCAATAGGGTTTGAAAAAAAATGTAAGGCTGGAGATAGATGAGAGAGAGGTTGATCCTGAGGGAAGATTTCTGTTTTTAAAGGGTAGATTACAAGAGCAAGAATGTACAATTGTAAATATCTACTGCCCAAATAAAAGACCAGAAGTTTTTCTGAAGGGTGTCCTGAGAAAACTGATGGCCTTTAAGAAAGGACGTTTGATAGTGGCAGGTGATCTGAATTTTTGTATGGACTCACAAATGGATACGACATCTTCTGTGCAAAGAGATGGAGGTAGAGCTCTGAGAATCCTGAAGAGGGTGATCCAGGAGTGTCAACTGGTGGATATTTGGAGAGTGATTCATGGAAAAGAGAGAAATTATACCTTCTTCTCTAAAGCACACGAGATGTACTCCAGATTGGATTATATATTAGTAGATCATCAGCTTATAGATTTGGTGGATAAAGTAGAAATTGAGGCGATGTCTTTTTCGGATCATGCCCCTGTTTCATTGAAAATGAGGTGGAGTAGACGATTGACAGGAGGGATAGGTTGGAAGCTGAACGAGGATCTCCTCCTGGATCAGGAAGTGGATCAAAAAATTAGAGAAGAGATTGAAAGATATTTTCGAGAGAATGAGACAGGGGAGGTATCGATGGCTACAGTGTGGGAGTCCCATAAGGCTTATATAAGAGGTATCCTGATTGCGTCTGGGGCAAAAAAGAAAAGGGAAATAAGAGAAAAATTTACTGGGCTGTTAAAAGAAATAGCTGAGTTAGAGCAAATACATAAAAATAAAAGATCAGAAAAGATAAAACAGAAGGTGATAAAAAAGAAAGAAGAACTAGAGCTATTGCTGGAGGAGGAGAAGAGAAGAGTCTTTAATAAAGTTGCAAGTGAGAGATATAAATGGGGAGATAAACCAGGAAAATATTTAATGAGAGCTTTGAGGAAAAAGAAAAATAGAAATTATATTGAGAAAATAAAAAACCCCAAGGGGGAAATGGTTTACTCTACTAAAGAGATCATAGAGGTGTTTAAAGAATATTACAGCAAGCTATATAATATCGCCTCCCAAGACCCAGTAAATATAAATGGAAATGAGAGAAGAGAGAAAAGAAGGGAATATTTAAAAAATGCAGGTTTACCGAAGTTAAAGTATGATCAACTGAATTCCCTTGACTTGGAAATTACACAGGAGGAAATAATAAGAGCATTAAAGGACACTCCGACGGGGAAAAGTCCGGGCCCAGATGGATATACAGTGAGATACTATAAAAAATACAGTGACCTGTTAATACCCAAACTGAAGAGATATATGAACGCCCTGGGAGGAGAGATGGAGGTGAGAAGGGAATCTTTACAGGCCCATGTGGTGCTGATACAAAAGGAAGAGAAGGATCCCTCTCAGTGCTCTAGCTTTAGACCGATATCACTTTTGAATATAGACATCAAGCTATATGCTAAGGTCCTAGCAAATAGACTAAAAGATCTCATGCCAGAATGGATTCAGGGGGACCAGGTGGGTTTTGTCCCGGGGAGGGAGGGCAGAGATAATGGCCTAAGAACTCTGTTGCTTATCCAAAAAGCTAGAAAGGGGAAAACCCCGGTAATAGTACTTTCGATCGATGCTGAGAAGGCATTCGATAGAGTAGATTGGAGTTTTATGATGGATACCCTGGAAACTCTAGGAATAGGAGTAAGAATGAGAGAATGGATAGGAAAGCTGTATAGAGAGCCCTCAGCGATAGTAATGGTTAATGGAGAGAGGTCGGAACCTATCAGAATGTCAAATGGAACTAGACAGGGTTGCCCATTATCTCCATTGTTGTATGTATTGGCATTGGAACCATTATTGGCAACTATTAGGAAGAACTTAGATATAAAAGGAGTGCAGATTGGGGAAGTCGAACATAAAATAGCTGCCTATGCGGATGATCTTTTGTTTTATGTGGGAAATCCTAGGATAACACTCCCAATTCTAATGAAGAGCTTAAAAGAGTATGGGGAGTTATCAAACTTGAAAATTAATCCAACCAAAACTGAGATCTTGAATGTAAACCTTTCAAACAGTGAAAAAGAAAAAATACAAAAAGAATTCCCCTTTATATGGAAAAATAGAGAGATAAAGTATTTGGGGGTGAAACTTTCTGCCTCATATATAAACCTGTATAAATTAAATTATATCCCACTCTTAAATGAGATTAAGAAGGAACTAAGGAGATTCGAAGGAGGTAACCCATCCTGGATAGGCCGTATAAACCTGATAAAAATGATAATTGTACCAAAAATCCTCTATAAATTTCAGATGATTCCAATCAAAATTCCGGAGGCCTTTTTTAAAGTAATAAAAAAGATGTTAACAAAATATATATGGAAAAATAAAAAACCCAGAATATCATATGACTTGTTAAATAGAAATAAAGAGAGAGGAGGCTTGGGAGTGCCAGATATTAAAAGGTACTATAAAGCAGTAGTCTTAGCGAGAATCTATGATTGGACATATAATTATGAGGGGAAAAAGTGGGTTCAGATTGAGAATGAACTAAGCGGAGTTACCTTGAAGAGAACTATTTGGGCACCAGCACAATATAGGGGGTTAAAAGATACCACGAGTGTTTTTACATTAAATGTTTTTAATGTTTGGGACAAATTGCATAAATTTATGAAATGGGATTTTAACTCACAACTAATACCACTGAGGAATACGGATTATTTTCCCCCAGGCAAGGAGGAAAGTATAGGGAAATGGATTAGAAAAGAAGATATCCAACTGAGAGACATAATGGATGGACAGGAATTGAGAACACTTGGTGATTTGAAAGGGGATAAAAGGGAACTTTTTATTAAAATAGATGAATGGAAATATTATCAATTAAAACACTTTGTCAGAAACCTCCCAAGACCGTTCAGATCGAGAGAGGATTGGAACGGCTTTGAGAGGTTGTTAGAAACACGAGGTGATGGTAGGCAAGGCACCGCAAAAATTTATAAAATCCTCACTGAGTTAGACACTTACACAAAACCAATGTATATAGGTAAATGGGAAAGAGATTTGGGAATAGAGATTGACGAGGATAAGCAAAGGAAAATATACAGATTAATACACGAGAATATAAGTATGAGAGAGGTGGAGGTAAATTACAAGTGTTTAACGAGATGGCACATCACACCGAACATTGAGTATAAGATATGTGGGGAAAATTCACTAGAGTGCTGGAGGGGATGTGGAAAAATAGGCACCTTATATCATATATGGTGGGAGTGCCCAAAAATTCAAGGTTTCTGGGAGATGATCGTTCAATTAATTGAGAATATCTCGGGGATAAAGATAGGACTGAACCCAGCAGTATGTCTCCTACATAGTACAGAGTTATCAGTAAATAACTACAAGGATTCGGGTATATGGTGCTATCTAAGTGCGGCGAAGGGGTTGATACCTAAGTTTTGGCATAAACCAGAGGTGCCGAAGATAGAGGATTGGGTGGAAAGAACTAATCAAATTTATAAGATGGAGAGACTGTGCTATATGCAGGAAGACAGGATGGGGTTGTTCAATAAGAGGTGGAGAACATGGGAAGAATTCATGGTGAAATATATGAAGTAACTATGTGAGAAAGATAGAAGGATTCGTACCCTATATTCGCGTATGAAGAGGGATAATAGAATTATGCAGAGTGGGTGGGTTTATTTTGGGGGAGGGAGGTTTTTTTTTTTTTTTTTTGGGTGGGGGGAAATTAGATAGTGTGGGGGTGGTAATTGGGAATAAAGATTGATAGAAATGTTATTAAAGATATGCAAATTTGTTTGTATGAGAACAATGATGAAATGTGCAATATATATGGAAAATAAATAAAAATGTTTTTGGTTTGATTATATTATTGAATTAAATTTTTTATTATTATATTATTATTTTTTATGAGTATTTATTAAGTAAGTAATTACTAAGAATTGCAGGCCTACAATACGTAACACCAAATTTCCATGCAAAAAAATAGTACCGCTTTTGGTACAAAATTCCTGACATAATCATACCGCCAGGGAGGTTAATTCAATAATATAATCAAACCAAAAACACTGAAATTTGAAATATAGCGCCAAGTTCTCACATTGCTGAGCAAAGTCGCAAAATCGACGCCATGGACTTTTCTCAGTTTCCAGGCAGAAAGAATAGACAAAATGCAGGCAGGGCATAGGACAAAGCACTAGGGACAAAATGTATGTGAAATGGGTTGAAACAGCAATGTTTTACTATGTAAAATTTGTTTGGAAAAAAATGAAATTTTTTAAAATTTTCAAATTTCCCGCCGCCGGCGGCGCCCGTACGTCCCGACGTCACAGGGACCGGAACACAGAAGCCGGATGCCGGCATCGGCCGGAGGAGATGGCCGGGGACGCTGCAGGGGACACATCGCGGGAGTGAAGGACAAGGTAAGCTCTGCAGGGACTCCCTATGCAGCGCCGCATGGTAAGCCCGAGTGTAGCTCGGGGTTACCGCTTTCGGTACTGACATTTTACCCCGAGCTACACTCGGGAATACCACTAGGGAGGTTAAATTATAAACCAGCATGATAGCATTTTGCTCTGGGAGTGATGAGCTGCAGGATATCCCAGTAGAGGAACAGCAACCAATAGCGATCCAATCAGCACATATGGAACAGCTAGGCAACACATATGGAATAGCTAAGCAGCAAACGGTCTTCCAATAACATGGGCTAAGCTCGAGGAATCAGAAGAGACATGATGGTGCAGTACGTTTAAAACCAGTAAAATTTTATTAGTAAAGTATAACACTCACAAGGAAGGTGTCCAGCCAACACCAGCAATAACAGCCTCTATAATAACACATCCACGAGGGAAAAAACCAAGGGACGAACCTCCCACACCGCGACCTCAGAGCCGGCAGCTGGGAGGAAGCTGTCGGCTGTATAGCATAAATATATGGAATAATATATTTTGGGCACCATGTATTGTTTTTAGAAGCTGGGCTTCCTCTATTCATATGATAATTAATTTGTTTGGTTCATGGAGGCTAGTGGAAGAGAAAGTGATGTTGGCAATAAGTAGACATAGGGAAGAAAGGACTTGAACACAGTTATGTGCTTTACACAAACAAAGCAGTAGTCTTGAGAACTGAGATAAGCAAAGAAGGGCAGTCAAGGAAGACTAGAAGAAGGGATTTCACCTGGGGTGTCAGTAACCCAAGTTAAGTACTATAAAACCCAAGTTAAGTAACGTTTAGTGTATCTCTTTTGAATACATTGTCAATGCTAAGGACAGAGAGCTCATGCATGTGTATAATATATGCATATTTGTAATACTCTGTATGTTGTGTATTGGTTCCCTAAAATTGTGAGGAGTTTGTATGTACAGCATTCTTGTTTATTAAAGAACATGAATATACTACACAGGCTGTTATGCTTCCTTGCTTTACTGCAAAGTAACCTTAAAAGACAAAGCAAAACATCAAGTCACAACTCTCACCTAGACAGCACATTGTGCAACGTAATAATAATAATGAGTATTAACAATGAATAATGACTAATGCAAAACCAATATTTATTTAGCCTTTCTCCAGACTAAATTTGTATTACATTATTACATTCATTCACGCATTGACAGGTTCCCAGGATACATGCTACTTTAATAACTAAACTGCAGCATGCCTAGGTGCTTTTTCTTGGTTACAGATTTAATTCCAGATATCTCTTACCTCGACAGCTGCGTCCATCCTCCTGCAAGGTCCCTGTAACACAGCTACATATAGGTCCATCTAGTCTGCTTGTACAGATTTGTTCACATCCCCCGTTTTCCTCACACCAGTCCAAACCTATAATGCAAAAATAAGAGCATCTATTCTCATTAAAACACCTTCCGATAATTCTACATTCAGTAGCCATGCATAATCATCAGCATAATGATTTTTGAATTAAACTCTTTCATTATATATGCTTTTCTGCACACTAAAAATAAACTGAGACCTAACACTTTGTCTGAGTCTACCTCAAGAGTATGTAACCCACCGAGTACAGAGGTCAGGAATATGTACTGCAAGAATGCAGGGGTCAGAAGTGTGTAACACAAGGACATGGTGTATGTAATTCATTGAGTGAAGGGGTCAGCAGTACATAACACAGAGCGCAGGCGTTAGGGTACATAAAACAAAGAGTGCAGGGGTAAAGGGTACACAATGAACAGAGTGGAGAGGTCAGGTGTAAGCAATGCACAGAGTGCATGGGTCAAGGGTATGTAATTACTCCCTCTCAATTCCCTGTACAAGCCAATCATCTCCTCAAGCTCAAATCCCTCCTCTAATGACACCCAGCACAAACTATATCCTGCTCCATCCCTTCTTGTACTCACCTAACCTCAGTTGCAGTGCAGCAATAGGCTCTCCCTATTGACATGTGACATGACAGAGTCTGGGAGGAGACTAGCTAAATTCTTCTCAGCTCTACAGCACTGACAAGCAGCACAAAAGAGAAAAATGCTGGCTGGTCAGTGGGTGATAGTAGCATCAGGCCTTGGGGTACCCATCAGGAGATGTGGGTCATGCGTTTCAGTTGGGCAGTGCCAGTGACTCCCTTGTTGCTAACTAACAGGGTTTATATTTTGCTTAAAGTGTTACTAAGCCCAGGACCCTGCATTCACTATATCTGGTCTCCCACCATACACAGAACATGGAGGTGCAATTATTTTAGTAAATATAAACCACTAAATACCTTTTCTCGTCAGCAGTTAGAGCAGTCTTGTGACTTCTATCAGTGTCCAGCCAAGCACTGGTTAGAGCTTGTAGGGGGAGTTTTCATTTGCTCTAGGAGGATGCAGAACCCCTGACCTCTGTCTGGACAGTGCTGATTGGTCCTGTGCTGTTCACATGCACTCTCTCAAGAAAAAAAAAGCCTCTCTAGCACTGCATACCAAACTGAGCATGTGCAGAGTGACTCCACACAATATGTCTTATTAGGAGATAAGAGAGGGACACTGGAAGAAGGGGAGGATCAGAGAAGTCAGGATCAAACAGCGTTTTTACACAATCCAGAGGATTAACCACTTAGGTTCCACAGTGAGTGTAACTGTTGTGGGATTAGTAACACTTTAAAGCTCATGTGCAGGCATTTTTTTTGATTGGATATTGGATATTTTGGTTAAGGTTTAGGCCCTTTCTTACTATTTCTCTTTCTAAAGATTCTGGTTGGAGTTCAGCATTAACTTTATGGTGGAATCACTTATTGTGCTTCTTATTTTCAAAAGCTAAAATCAAGGTAAAGAATCAATGTTGCTCATATACTTGTTTTCATTTTCTGACTCGAAGATAATAAAAGTATTTTCAACACTATTATTAATGAAAAGGTTCCAGTGCTTAGTGTATACTGTTGAATTAGTTTGCCCTTTTTATTGTATCCTGTATGTTGTAGATGACTGCAAATGTATTTCTTTATTAGAATAATAGAAGTGTGACCAAGGGCATAAACTCTCAATTCCAATTTAGAGGGATTGATTTGCTAAAGAAATAGAGCATGTTCTCTTTTAAACACTTGACCTCTGGAAGGTTTTACCCCTTTGTGAGCAGGACATTTTTTGCTATTCAGCGCTGTGCTACATTAGCTAGCAATTGCTCGGTCATGAAACACTGTACCCAAATTAAATTAATATAATTTTTTTTCACACAAATACAGATTTCTTTTGGTGGTATTTAATCAACAATGGGTTTTTTAGTTATATAAAATGAAAAAAATACAGAAAATTTTGAAAAAAAACATGCTTTTTTTTAAAAGAAATTTGCAAACAAATAATCTTTCTTCATAAATGTATGCCAAAACGTAGTCTGCTGCATTGCTTTAGTAAGAATAACCCAAAATCAGTGTATATTATTTAGTTTTTGTGAAAGTTATAGAGTCTACGAACTATGGTATGTACAATATATTTGAAGACTGATCAATCCTAATGTACTGATGGCCTATCTCATATCTTGAGGCCCTAAAATGCCAGGTCAGGACAAATACCCCCAAATGACCCCTTTTTTTAAAGTAAACAGTCCAAGGTATTAAGTAAGAGGAATGGAGAGTTTTTTGAAGATGTAATTTTTTTGTCACAATTTCTTGGAAAATGAATAAACTAAATGAAATTTGTTTTTTTTATCACTTTTTTTTTACATACAGTCACAAATTACAGTACAGCGTCATTATATGACTGATGTGGCAGTGATCAGGGACACTGACTGGTGACACAATGTTAAAAGAAAATAAATCATTTTTGAATTAATTTTTTTTAAAGTTTTTCTTTATTGTAACATTTTTTTTTTTACTACTCTGGTGATCAGTGTTTTTGTTTACACTATTATTGCTTCTAACAGTGATTATCACTGTTATAAGCAAAGGAGCAAAAGTTTCAACTGACATGAATGGCTTTCATTTATTACAGCTTGCTTATTATTGTAATTCTATGCTTGGCTGCACTTAATCAAACCATATGATAGCTATCAGACAACCACAGCACATAACAGTAAGTAAGCTGTCATTAATGGAAGCCATTCATAACAGTTTTGCTTACATTGTAATCATGTCATCGCTATGATTGAGCATTATCTAACCTATTTCATATACCTTTTATTTGTTTAGTCCTGTAAGTCATTTCTACAAAGCATTTAAAGTCCAAAAACATTTCAGATTTCTCCCAGGGGCGCTTCCTGTATTGTCCTAATGTAAAAGAGCTGTCTCAAACAATGAAGTCTTGTGCCATGTAAATGGACTGTAATTGCCCAAGTTCCAGTACTTTAGACCTACATCTTTATAAAAGCATGTCAAAACTTCAAAACCTTTCCTAAACTAACCAAAACAAAAAACAAGGATTGAATATACGTACACTTTAAGTATCTATTTTACTCCCATGTCAAACTTAATTTGTTAAAGCATTGAACTTCTATTCACAGTTTAATCTTACAGAAAGGCATTTTCCCTCATCCTGATAGAAGTTCCTCATGAGTACTATGAGTAAATAGTCTTTTTTTACATCTGTAAGATAAAAATAGAAATAATGAAAGTATAGTAAATACTGACGTTTCCTCCTTATTGGACCAACAGAAATAATTTGCTCTTTCGAGTCCAGTCCATGGTCATTGGAACTTCTGGAATTCTGAGGACAATTCTGTCAAGTAAACATAGTATGGAAGTAAGTAAAAATACAAATAACTTCCAATTATTTAACCTTTTCTGTTGTTCCTCCAATAAATTAGCTAAAACTACACCCAACTTTTTTGCATCTTCCTCATAATGACTATTCTGTCTAAAGTTTAGAGTGTTGTTTTACAAATGTAACTATTTCCTATTCTTTGTTTTCCACACCCATACTGCTGTTGTAAAGCTCACCTGCATGTCTTGGAACCTTGGTTGGCCTAGTGTTAGGTGGCCCTTAATTTGGCCTTTCAAAAACTTTAAAGAGTGCAAGTATATAACAACTTATGCAGATTGATGACTTCCAAAGAAAACATGTGATATTGATGTGAAACTGAGTAAAGAGGGTTTTCTAAGGGTCCAAAATAGCAAATAATTGGAAAATGGCCAAATGCTGTTGAGCACCTATGCCTGTCAGTAGAGGGAATAGGTCCCTATCAATATTCATATCTGTTTGGAAGATTAAATATTCTGTCTATTAGCATTTGTGATGTCCTTAGGGCCTAATGTCGTGTGTGTCAACAGACAAAGCATTTTTCTGTGGCTAGAACAAGAAAGGTGAACATATTCCACTGGCCATAGTGGTCCCTAGTCCCATTCTGCGAAGAAGATGTGTTTTTTATTCCTGTCCCAGTTGAAGATTTTGCTTTAACTTCTGATTAGAAAAATCCATGCAACAGGGTCTGAGATATCAGTAAAACCTGACAGGAGTTCAAAGTCTTTCCCTCTATCCAAAACTTAACAAAAGGCTAAAAATGCTTTGGCTATACATAGGGGTTGATTTCCAAAAAGCAAATATACTGGGTACTTTGTTGCTCCAGAGCTTAATATATGAGTAGAAGCTCTGCTGACTTCCATCATCCAATCATGTGCAAGCAAAAATGCTGTTTTTTTATTATCCTTGCACGTAATTGGATATTCTTTGCAAAGTGAAGCTTTACCTCATTTACTAAGCACCGGGGCAACTGAACTTGCAGAGTTGAAACTAAACTTTACAAAGTGCACAGTTTACTTGTCTTTAGAAAATTAACCCCATACATGGCAATGTGAGAAGTAGTGAAGTTGATGATTTTTTTTTTTCATATTTTGAGACTTTGACATGTCCCCAACCATCTACAGAATGTCTCATTATATTTAAAGTGTCTGTTACCTCAACATTTCATATTCCTGATATGTGGATGTTATACCATGAGCTTGTGTTAAAAAGTATCCTGTTCTATACCTAGCGATCTAGACAGCTACAGATAAGGGTTTACATATACTTTAGAATGCATGGTATAAAGTACAATGTATGTATGTAGCTAGTTAAAAAAACCCTCAATCATCAAATTAACAATGTACTAGCTTATTGTAAGTATTGCATATTGAGTAACAAAAAAATACAAGATATAAGCTCACATTAATCATCAAGAAAAATATTCTCAAAGATACTCTTTACTTACAATTTTGCATGAGTATTTTTCAGAGTCACACAAAGATACAGCACAGTGGAGATGAACTTCATCATAATCTCCTATGAATTTAAACACTGTGACATGAAAACGACAAGTAAGAGAAATTCCATTCTCCTCTATCCCAATGGTGTTGTCTTTTATATTTGGACATCTGGTTAGATAAAATGGAAAGTTTTAAAGGGAAAACATCAGTATGGCATATTCAAAACATTTCTCAACAGTTTTTTGGATCTTGCACCATTTAGAAAAAAACAAAAATCTGCATTTATTAGGTTATATTCAAAAGTAAAACATACTATTTTTGTGTTTATTTTGCAACATTTTCAGGTAAGAAATCATTTTAGTTTAAGTTACATAAACTGCTATTTCCTTCTACTATGGTGTATTTCTACTAAAATGAAACTTCAGGCAAATAATTACCTGCATCATATCAATGCTTTGAAATGTAATGTTTGTTTCTTAATCTGCATGAGAGTCTCTGTATTTGTAATTTTGGCTATTATTGTTTGCAATACAAACACCTCTGCCCAGGGCTATATTTGCAAAGACATTATATTTGTTTCTACAGTATAGGTGGCAAGGACTATAAGTAGCAAAGACTTTTGGCAATGATCAGCGATAATTTTTTCTCATCATTAGTGAAAATACAGTTACATAGTCAGTCTGGCTGAAAAAAGACAAAAGCCCATCCAGTTTAACCATAAAAAAAAAGTTATAATCCTACACCCACAGTTGATCCAGAGGAAGGCAAAAAACCCAGCAAAGCATGATCCAATTTGCTCCTGCAGGGGAAAAAATTATTTCCTGTTCCCCTGAGAGGCAATCAGATATTCCCTGGAGCAACTTTACCTATAAATGTTAGTATTCAGTTATATTCTGTGTATCCAAGAAAGATTCCAGGCCTTTTTTAAAGCAATCCACTGAGCTGGCCAAAACCAACTCTTGAGGGAGTCTATTCCATATTTTCTCAGCTCTTACTGTGAAAAAACCTTTCCATGTTTGAAGATTAAATCTCATTTCCTCCAGATGTAAAGAGTGCCCCCTTGTCCTCTGTGATGACCTCAGGGTGAATAACTCTACACTGAGTTCACTATATGAACCACTGATGCATTTATACATGTTGACCATATCCCCCCCTTACGTATTATACATGGAGATCATATCCCCCCTCAATCTCCTCTTCTCAAGAGAGAATAAATTCAGTTCCTCTAATCTTTCCTCATAGCTGAGCTCCTCCATGCCTCTTATCAGTTTGGTTGCCCTTCTCTGTACTTTCTCCAGTTCCCCAATGTTCTTTTTGTGAATTGGTGCCCAAAATTGAGCTCCATATTCCAGATGAGGTCTTACTAATGATTTGTACAGGGGTATAATGATAGCTCTCAGTAATCTCATATAAGCTTATTTAACTTCATCACAATATTCTAAGCCAGGGTAGGACCAATAAAAAAGTTATCTGTGAAGAAGAGATGATCCTAGCAGACAGGTGTTGTTCGAACACTAAAGGGTGTGCCCACAATCTCCAGTAATGAATTCTAGCCCCGCATATGTCAGCCAGGATGATCACACTGCAAAATCCTGTTTTCTACTACATTGCTGAATACTGAGACAGCTCTCTGCTAATTGGACAGAGATGATGGTGACTTATTTATTTATATCAGGTACTTATATAGCACTGTCAATTTATGCAGTGCTTTACATATATATAGCACATTCACATCAGTCCCTAACCCTCAAGAGGCATACAATCTAAGGTCCCTAACTCACATTTATACATACACATACTAGGGCCAATTTAGACAGGGACCAATTAAACTACCAGTCTTTGGAGTGTGGAAGGAAACCCACGCAGGCACAGGGAGAACATGCAAACTCCAGGGAGGTGGTGCCGTGGTTGAGATTCAAACCAACAACCCTAGTACTGCTAGGCGGAAGTGCTAACCATTTAGCCACTGTGCTGCCCAACTTAATGTCCAATGAGCAAGTTAGATGTGGAAGGATGAGAAGTTCTGTGCTGAACCCTGAAATAAGTGTGAATTATGTCTGCAGTATAGCAGGCACGACTGAAAACATACGTGTTTCAATAATGTATTTCCTTGCTCACCTCATGTCAGCATACTTGAACCATCAGGACAACTCTTGGAATTGTGCAAATATGCCCCTGACTCTCAACCTAGCTTTTCTATGATACAGTTCCAGACAACACTCAGAATAGATATAACTTTGGATAACTTTTTCATAATTTCTCCCTACACTCCAGCCTATGTTCATGCTCTCCTAAGTGGAAGATTCCTTGTTAAAGGTAAGTCCTCCTGAGAAGAATGCTCCCCTTCTAGTTTTCTTTATTCGTCATTACTATCCACAAGCCAGGAACCAGGATGCCCTTGCCAGTCTGTGGACCTTCTACTAAAATCATCCCGAGATGCTTGCTAAAGATTCAGCAGGAGGGGGTCCTGGTTTTTGCCATTATCCCATTCTGTCCCATAAAATCATGGTTGCCTCTCTTGTACCAATATCAACCTTTGTCCAGATTCCTTTGCTGTGCAAGAGGGATCTTCTGTGTCAGGACAACATTCTTCATCTGAATGTGAGCTGGCTAGGCTTGATGACCTGGGGATTGAAAGGGGGGATTAGACATCATAAATCTACCAAGCTAACTAGTAAATCTACGGTCCATAGGGTCTGGAACTGTGAAAAAGGAAGGATGGAGCTGAGATCAACTTTAATGGATTTTTTCTTTGGAACTATGGTTGGGACTCCACTTTGGTGGTGCTGTCAGTCAACATTGTCTTTGATTTTTCTGCAGATGAGGGACTTGAAGATTCAGGTGTAGGCCATTAAGGGGACTCATTGGGTGTATCAATGTGATTAAATTCCTCAGAACAGCAATGAAGATAAGACCTCCCTTTAATCCGTTCTTCCTGCAATGGTACCTGCCCTTGCTTCTAAAAGTTCTATCTTTTTTACAGTCTTCCCCACCCTTCCCTCCTGTTCTCTTTGTCACTTATCTGTGCTGACAGCTTTCCTTGCATCAGTTGTATGCACATTGTTAAAAAAATAGATACTTTATCAAATGAGAAACTGTACTGCCAGCTATTTTCAGATAAATTCATATCCTGTCCAGGTTACCTTCCTAAGGTCATTTTGATATTCTACTTCAGTTGGGAGATAGTGGTGCCATGTTTCCACCACAGTCCCCTACTTTCAGACTTGTTTCCCCTAGAAATACTTGACTTAGAGCCTTTGATTTTGGAATATCTTCAGAGAACAAAGAATTTTGTAGAAATGGAAATCCACGAAAGGCAGAAAGAGAGCTTGTAGTCAGAAACATCACTTGTTAGTGTTTCACCACATGCACATATAGAACACTCAGCACTCACCAGATTGCAATGACCCCCTTGTTTTATAAGAAGAAAAGTCAAACTGCACTTTGTGCTCACCAAAGGACCAAAGCTCACTTATTAGCTGGCACCACTTGCCAAAAAAAATTCAGGCAATGTTTCTACAGTCTGTTAGAAAGCTGCCAGCTCCTCAGCATGCATTCCAACTAGGTCAGAAGTGATGAACCAAAAGTTCCTCCTGACATGTTTCACCATCAATACGTGACATCTTCAGAAGTTTCTGAAGACTTTACGTATTGATGACAAAACTTGTCAAGCGTAACTTCCGGTGTGTCACTTCTGCTCTAGTTGGAATGCACACTGAGTAGCCAACTAATGTCTTTTTCTTTTGGACTTTGCACATATATGGATGTATGTTATAGAAAAAGAGGATTTTGTTTTTCTAATCAGCACATTTTTTTAACATACTGTTTTCAAATATTGCTAATTTGTTGCAAGCGCTGTCTAATGTATATGGTTTATTAGATCTTTGAGATATGAGATACTGTATGGTGTTTGTTTGGCTCGGGTGGTTATTTACACAGGCTTTTCATCTTCCCTAAGGGTCCAAAGAAGGGTGCTCCAGCTTCTTTCAGAATTATCTTGGGTTGAATTGTCAAGGTACTTCAGATGGTAAACATTTCCCTCATATTAAGAGATCAGGGCACATTTGATGATAGGTGTGTCAATATCATGAGCATCGTGTGCCCAGTTCTCAACAGATATTATGAGCAAAGAGGCTATTTTGAGCACTCTCAATGCAAATTTTACACTACAAGCAGGATGTAGCTTGTGGTTCATTTCAGTCATTTGGGGGTTTAATTGTTTCTAGGTCTTGTCTTTTGATTACAACCTTTTTTAAGGTGTCAGTCTTCCCTGTTCCTACTTTCTTTCCCCTATTATTACTATTCAAATCCCACCAACATGCTGAAATGAAGTGAACCAGGAATATGTAAAATTGTTGTCATACTTACCTATAATTTTCTTATACTGGCTCTTGTTAGGATAATTTTCTCCCTAGAGTCCATCACAAGCTTAGTTATAGAACACTGGACGGAAGGAGGTTTCAGTAGCAAATGTTTTCTATTCCAAGGCTTGTCAACAATTTTTCATAACAGTATGCCCAGAGTTCTGTTATAACCACACAAAGAATGGATGCTGCACTATGGATTGATGAATGCTGTGGTAATCATAGGTGTAAGTTCATACAGCACTGTTTGACAGTAGAGGGATACTATATGGTACATAACCATATACAGACCATTAGTCAACACAATTTAAGTCTCCCAAAGTGGTATTTCGTTGATTTTTTTATTTATTACTTGACAAACTATGTAACTATGTCAACATCTCCTTAATGTAAACTAAGCAAGAGAAGTCAAAGGGCCAGTGTAGAATTATTTGAAACAACAGAGCCCTGATGGAATGATGAATTGCATATTTATTTTCTACATAAATGTTTTTAGTTTAGTCCCTTTAACTCCATCTAATCCTTAAGTAATTTTGTTTAAATATTAAAGACAAATACCTAAAGTGACCTTGCTATCAGGTTAAATAACTTGCCAAAGCAGCCCTTTGCAAGAAGATGCCCTATACTTACCTCTACAGGAGTTGAAACTTCATTCTCCTGATGGGCTCCAGGTGCTGCTGCTATTCAACATTGCTGAGTGTGTCAAATAGTATGTCCCCTAATATCCAAGACAGTTCATCTCATTGATGATTACAGGGCAAGATTTTACAGAATGCTGCTCTTGTAAGTTGTTTTATGAAAATATGTTTTATGAAAATCAGGTCATCAGCATTTTTCTCAATGTTAATAAATGTGAAAGAATATTTGAATTTGAAAGTCAAGTAAACTTGTCCCCTCATTTATTTAGAAAAACACAAAAAACACTCCTGCTCAAAAAAAAACACTCCTGGTCACTGTATACACTATAGAAAACTTCCTGGATAAAAATTCTGAATTTGGATTCCATCCCCAAACCCATTCTAATAAGCATGTCTAAAGCTATTTTCAAGGTAACATTCCCAAAAGAAACAAAAGGGGAAGATTTACTAAAATTGGAAAGTGCAAAATGTGGTGCAGCTCTGCATAGAAACCAATCAGCTTCTAACTTCAGCTTGTTTAATTAAGCTTTGACAATAAAACCTGAAAGCTGATTGGTTTCTATGCAGAGCTGCACCAAATTTTGCACTCTCCAGTTTTATTAAATCTCCCCCACAGATACAAATTTGATCTGAATTCTTGGATATCCCAAGTAAGGTTAACATTTTACCAATGGTTGCTATTACTTTTGAGATGTATTTATTTTCACATTTTGTGCCACAATTTATCATAACACTAACCCTCCTTCAATAATGAAGTAACGCAATTTGTCATTGCTGTCTCTTGATGGGGTTGCATAGCATTTATTCAATATTAAAATCAGGTGGGTAGAGTCAGCTCCGACTACAAAGACACCAACAAACAGTACGTCTCGAGTGGTAAGCACTACTTCTCCTTGACGGTATGGATGCTTATATGATGCATTTTTGTAGAGCGCCATCTTGGTGGTGAAACTTCCCTCTTGAGTTGGAACTGTTAGATTGATTACACTGTAAATATGCAGAGAACAAATTAATAGATGAAATTAAAAAACTCTAATTTATAGATTATTTTTTTCGAAGTAATTTCCTAATCTGTGTGCTATGTAAAATAAAGATTATATCTAAAGATGCAGATAGCTACATAACTTTCATTTAAATATATTTCTGAACAAGTATATAATTCTACTTTGTGTGCACCAAATGCCTTTGCACCCCCAGATATTATCATGTAAAAGCAAAAGTGAACTGTAACTATGTGCTGTACATAGCTTTTGCATAGAGCAAAGCTGTGTGTTTTGGAGAAGCTTCCTACAAAAACTACAAAAGGGGGCAAAGATAAGACCAGTCAACCTGCACAAAAAGAGAGAGCAAAAGTGACTGGTCTTTATAACTCAAAGCCACTGCACAACAGCAAGGTTTTACACTAAATCACTTTAATCACTAGATTGTCTATGTCTCTTGTATTTTGAGAATTTTTTTTTTAGCCCAGCTTTAAATAAACTAATCTATCCTGTTTCCTTAATGTAGAAACAGTAGACTTAATGTATGAAAACTGTAGAACCAGGGTTGTATCCCAACTGGCCAAGTCTTCTATTGGTTCCACATATATGTTTGGGTTTCCCAGGTCCAGACTGAAAGTACCCCAGCAAGTAGTTTTTCAAGTGTTCCTCTGTATGTACTACAGTTGCATATTCTAGGGAATCCATTCTGAAAAACATGACCTGTTGGGTCCAAAGGATGCAGATGTGGAGGCTTGAAGGTTTATTGCATACAAACAACTTTTTATGCTGCTACCCCCTTCTCAGATCCATGGGTGGCATAAGCCTTTTGTAAAAGATGTGGACACCAGTCAAGGAACCCCGCTCATAGCGCCTGTACCAGTGCTGTAAGTGACTATCAACAGGGCACAACGAGGAAAAATTACTATTACCTTAGCACGGAGAAACTAAACCACATTACCAGGGGGATATCAGTCCACATGCCTGAAGTTCTAGCCTGGTAGTATAGTAGAGGTGATAATGTTTTATTGTAATTATTAGCAATCTGGACACCAGGTGATGTAGTGCATGTAGTGATTCAACTTATTTCACCAATTCAGACTGTAATTTTCACAACTACAGGAAACATTTATTTTTGACTGAATATTGTTGATATTATACCACTATAATATATACTAATCTTTACATACCAAAAAGTATATTTTACAATGAGAATCAAGCCCATAAACATGTGGAATATAAATTCTTTAAAATTGGGATTTATCTTTGCTTTAATCTATTGCTCAAAGCCTCCAAAATCACAATATTTATAGAAATGAAATTCACTTTTTACTTTTCCTCTTGATAAGTAATCCACATGAATACAAAATGTTTATAAAGAAAGTCAGCTAAAATACTTAAAAAGTAACTCTACTTTTACTGCGAAAAACACATTCTCCTCTGGGTGATCTATGCACATTGCAAGGAATTTAACAAACTTTGTTGCAGATTCCTACCTTTTGTTATTCTAAAGAAAAGGCTGTCTGTATGTATCCATGTGCAAAAAAAAAAATGTGAATGAGAGTGATTATATAATTATCTATCAGCTGCTCCACTTGCATGATTCTGAGGAAAGTGTCAGGATCTGAATCTCTTTAGACATGATTTAGCCCCAGAAGTATCTAACCAAAAAATATATTTTTATTGCAGGGGAAGCCCAAAATCTGACTTGTATCTTAGTGTAGATGTCTGAGAAAATCAGTGAGCCAATCACACAAGCAGGAAATTGCATTTCTAAGGGGCATTCTTAACACCATCTGTGTACAGAATGCCTCCAGGTTGCCATATTGCATTGCATTTTACAAAAAATTACAGCGCTACAGATTGAAAAGGAAAGGTAATTTTTAATAACATTTAATTACAATATGACTTGTGTAGCAATTGTATATGATATAATATTTTTCTTTATTTTTTCCAATGAAAATGGAGTTTTATGTATTCAGAAGGAATACCATAGGGTAATCATTTATACACAACAAAAATATTACAGAGATCTTTTTTAGATATAATTTTGGGCGTAGCTTCTTACCTAAGCATCGGTCTTATGACACTATCCAGAGAAATTTTGATGTCCAATTCATATGCACATGAGAACTCCACATTAATAGTTCTATCCCGTGTAATTATATTGCCTGTGTTGTTTGCACTCTCTATCCAAACAGTGTTTTTGTACATAATGTGAGTGCCATTGGACTGTAATACAAATAAGATAGTTACAAATATTTATAAATAAACTGAGCAGTCATAATGAAAAAATGCTTCTAACAAGTTTAAAGCACAGTTATCTTCTAGAGCTACTTAATCCCCAAAACTTTAATATGTGAACACTGATTTCCATTAGGAAGCTGGTACTAAGTCACAACCTTTACTAGTCTTAACATCCAATGATGGATTAGTGGGGCTGTCTGTCACATTTATGGACAAATCATGAGGCGCAGTATAGGGCAAGAACCATCTTCATAGTGAACCTCAATAGCTGAACATTAGAGCACTCTGAGTTGTGGGGCTCACTGAAAGTTGCCTAATGATATATACAGGCACCCCTGGGCTCCTGCGCTTCCATACTGATAGCACATGATCCAAGAAAAAGTAAGAGCAGATTTCATTTAAACTTCAGCTATATTTTTATACTGGGATTCTAGGAGACAGAAACAGCAGGAGAATTTTACTACTTCTGAATGAAACAAATTTAATCAGAGAATATATTTTGCCCAGAGCAATCATTTATTAGTCTTACTTTAAAAGTGCAGTTTCTAAAATTATTATTATATTCAGAAGCTATAATGATGATATAATTATTATAATACAGGATTTATATAGTGTCAACAGTTTGCGCAGCTCTTTAAAGGGAGACAGTAAAATTACAACACATTTCAGTACAGAAGGAATAGGAGGAATAATACTGATAATATTGAAAAGCCAATAAAAAAAGAAGGTCGTCACTTTCAAGGGTGCTCTGCACTCAGCCGATAGGGAAGCCCTCTCATCAGTTCAACCTCCGACCATGTACATGACATTTAGACATACTTTAACAATTAAAATAAAAATACTTCAGCACTAAAGTGTAGGAGGCCAGCGTCAAGTAGGAAAAACAGTCATGTGGCAGTATTTCTTGCTGGCTTCAAATTTCCATAGGTGACCAGGTGATTGTGGGCTTTGCTGTCCTAATAACTACATAACCAGAAACAAGAGGGGCACACCAGCCTCAAGCATTACCTTAGATATAAGTGGAATCATTTATTGAAAAAAATCAAGGAAATAGTTATACTCATAAACACAACTGAAAATAGGCTCATAAAACATATAGTAGGAAAACCGGCCTCAGTCTTGAACTCGAGCAGCAGCCCTAGATGGACGTAGGCAATATCACATGGCAGAAGCAAATGCTAAAGCCTTTCGAGAGCTATACCCACTTCCTCAGAACTTTTAGGAAGAGGGTACAGCCCTCAAACGTGTTTTTGAGCACTCCTATGTCTTATGAGCCTATTTGTTGTGATTATAAATTCGCAGATTTGTGATTTTATATTTATTGATTTTCAATAAATTATACCTAAGGTAATGCATGATCCTGGTGCACCCTTCTTCCTTCTTGGTATTTAAAGTGTTTCTAAACCCAGGACCCTTCATTCACTATATCTGGTCTCCCATAGTACACAGAACATGGAAGTGCAATTATTTTAGTAAATATAAACTGCTAAATACTCATCAGCAGTTAGAGCAGTCTTGTAACTTCTATCAGTGTCCAGCCGAGCGAGTTTTTATTCTGATGTAGGAAGATACAGGACCCCTGACCTCTTTCTGGACAGTGTTGATTGGCCCTGTGCTGATCACATGCGCTCTCTCAAAGAAAAAAAAAACTTCTCTAGCAATACACACTAAACTGAGCATGTACAGATTGACTCCACACGATATGTCTTATCAGGAGATAAGAGGGGGGCACTGGAAGAAGGGGAGGATCAGAGAAGTAAGGATCAAACAACATTTTTATACAATGCAGAGGATTAATCCTTTAAGTTCCACAGTGAGTATAAAAACTTGCTTTACTGCATATATAGACAGATTTTACGGTTGTTGATTTAGTACCACTTTAACAATTGTATTAAAAAATACTTTTTTTTTTGAGGAATTTAAATATAAAATGAAGGAAATGTTCTATTCATTCTTTCAAAACCAGAGCTAAGCAATTCTTTACTTATATAATGTACTTGTTTACCTGTACAATGTTTCCACAGTTTCCTTTTGTATTGTTTATTTGAAAAGATATGAAGTCTTCTCCCTCAATACCGGGGCAGTGCCTGTCATTGATGCGAACACCTTCTCTCTCAAATCCCAGCTGAAAGAGTTTACATTTTGATATTGAAACTTCCATCTGAGCAGCTTTGCATGTTACTTCTGCATCAATTATATCATGAGTGTCTGAAAAGGCAAAGTACACAACACATTTAGGCAAACGGCTAATATAGATGTTTGAGGTTTCTGTCCAAGAAAAGCCTTTATTACTTTAATTTAACTGTACTAAAACACACAATATAATATGATAGTTTTTGTTGGTGCTCCTTCTTCCAGAAACCAACTTTTATAATAAATGCCCTGATATAGTCTCATTTATAATGGAGATGTATAAAACCCATATAACAATTTGTGTAAAACAGGGTTTTATGTTTCAGCTGTGGTTTGCCAGCAAGGTTGTTTAGACCATTGCAAACTTACTGGACCTAGTGCACCCTCATGAGGATAACAAAGAAATTGCAACTTTTACCTTGACCCGCTTTCCCTCGGTACAATGCTCTAATATCTTTACTGTCTTTTATCTTTTTCTGCAATATTTAGCAAAAACAGGTGACCCAAAGCACATAGAAATAATGCCGCTAAACAGCAAGTATAATCATATTAGCCTGTGAAAATGTTTCTTCATTTTGGAGCATGGTACATGACTAAGGTATTGCAGGTATTATGGCTGCTCCTTAACCTTTAAACCCCCCCACCTACCCCTGTGACCTCCTTAAACCAAAAAACGACACTGACCCGCATTGGAGTTTAAAGGCCATAGCAGCCATTTTTATTAAACAACAAGATTACAACTTTGTTACCAAAATACAAATTCCTTATATAACTCACCGAACGTTATTACTTTATTACGTTATTACCTTACTGTTATTCCAGAATACCTCATTAAAGTCTAGGGTCTTAGAAGGCGACTTGTGTATCTACCACCAACATAGACTTCAAGGCCCCCAGCTGCAAATACACCAACTCGGAGACAATTTCCTAAAAATTACCCTCGATACAGCCAACTTACTCCTGAATCATTACTGCAATAAATTTGCTAGGATATCTACACCCATACATGTGATGGGCCCAATCCACCATTCTCCAAAATTTTTAAATCGTCACTGCCTTCCAAGACCCTGAGACCCCTGCCAACTGCTATGACAAAATAAACCCAGAAAACAAGCGAACCCCCCAAAAACACAGGAACACGACCAAGCAGTTACCCATCCAGGAAACTGCCCAAGAACCATCGAAAGGTCAGAATGGACAAAACAAGGAGAGCCCCACGAACGCAGAGCTGCCAAACAAGTCGTTTCGGGAGGGAGGTCAGGAGAAGCTTGTTCTACACTGTCTCAGCTACGACTGACTCCAACCACTTTGGCACCTCCTACCTTTCTCCACCCGAACCACCCCCTCTTAAGCCACACCTGAACCCCCTCGAATCAGCTAACACTTTTCCCTTTTTAATCAAAAACTCCTCTATTAACCCTACGTTGCTCCACCTATCCTGCTAACCTAGTCATATCAGGCCTTCCGCCTATGCTACTCATCTAGCTCCAGGCCTTATTCTTTCTGTAAATAAATGTGTACAGAAATACCAAATCATTTCAAGTTCTCAAGGGTCAAAGCACACTGGGCTTAAATGTTGCTTATACAGGAGTTTTGTGTTTTGCCTGTAGAAGCTGCTCAGTGTTATCCTAAGTAAAATGCTTTTGTTGAAGTGAATTAAGATCTCAATTAAAACTCATCTATACTTGCTGTATATTTTATTTTGCTGTCGTAGTGTTTATATTTGTTTGAATTGCCAGCTGGATGGATGTGCTTTATCTCTTGATAACATCCTAAAGTGTAAAAACTCCCAAATTATAATGCTTTTTTTACAATTTTTTACAAGACGCTGAGATGTTTTGCCTGTTTCCACCTGCACTCTTTAATTATGGATCCTAAAGGAGACAGATGGGGTTCCTGTATTATGGGGCAGTAAATTAGAGCAGCATATCAAAATTTAGATCACAACAGTCTCATTCAGCTGAACATCGAATGATAACAGTTCAATGGTTGAAAAATCTAGACTACAGTTTATATGATCTGAAGCACACTAAATATTGCTGTAACCCGTAGTTAAGATTTTTCACTGTCTAGATGGGATGAAGCGGGCCCTTCTATGCCTTTCAAGACACTATATTTTTAACTAATATTAAAATGTCTATAAAATTGCTTCTGGGCTTTAATATCCTGCTGGTGCTCTGTTTGCTGTGTTGTTTTGATGAGTTGTTCTTGGAACCCACAAGAGGTTCTTATATGCCAGACAGCTGTCTATCCTTAACTAAAACCTTCATATTGGAAAATAAAATCTCTTTAGAAAATTAAATTAAGAAATACATGTGTTATTGCTCATTGAAATACCTAATGAAATTAGGCTACCTATCTGAAGCTCTGGCAGCTTTCCAAATACCTAAAATAATATGAACAGGAGAAAGTACATAGAAGGGCAACCAAACTGATACGAGGCATGGAGGAGCTCAGCTATGAAGAAAGATTAGAGTAACTGAATGTATTCTCTCTTGAGAAGAGGAGATTAAGGGGGGATATGATCAACATGTATAAATACATCAGTGGTTCATATAGTGAACTCGGTGTAGAGCTATTCACCCTGAGGTCATCACAGAAGACAAGGGGGCACTCTTTACGTCTGGAGGAAAATACATTTAATCTCCAAACATGGAAAGGTTTCTTCACAGTCAGAGCTTTGAAAATGTGGAATAGACTCCCTCAAGAGTTGGTTTTGGCCAGCTCAGTGGATTGCTTTAATAAAGGCCTGGATTCTTTCTTAGATACACAGAACAGAACTGGATACTAACATTTATAGGTAAAGTTGATCCAGGGAATATCCAATTGCCTCTCGAGGGATCCCTGCAGGAGCAAATTGGATCATGCTTTGCTGGGTTTTTTTGCCTTCCTCTGGATCAACTGTGAATATAGGACTATAACTTTTTTTTTTTTTAATGGTTGATCTGGATGGACTTTTGTCTTTTTTCAGCCAGACTAACTATGTAACTATGATGTCACAAGATTAACAGCTATTGTCTTTATGACACATTATCACTGCAAAATACTTCTTAGTTATAATAATAGTTGCAAGTTGTACTTGCATGTATAAATACATTGTTTGCTCTCAGCTGTTATTAGCTCATTGTTTATTCTCAGGTTATTAGCTATTACCTATATATCAATTTCCCACTGGAGACCTACAACGGAGTGTAGTTGGCCCATAGTCAAACAGTACAGACTACAAGAGATTTGTACGTATGTTGCAGCATGTGTGCATTACAAGAACTCTGTTGCACAACTTGTATTATTGTTACTTATACTGTATATAATCTCTAGCTATAAAATGTTTACCATTTCCATAGACTGGTGGATCCATGCAGCCACAAAGCTCTCCTCCATTGTCTACTTCACAGCTCCTGTTGGGACAGTCTGCATCCACACAAGGATCCTCAATCACTCCTGCTATAGATGAAAAGGAGAAAAGAATAACTTAATGTTCCTATACCACAGATACGTTTGGGGTTAGTAAAATCTTTTTATTGATCTTTTAGGGGGAGTATAAATATTATTATTATTATTATACAGGATTTATATAGCGCCAACAGATTGCTCAGCTCTTTACATTATAGTGGAATACAATACAGTAACAATACAGTTCAATACAAAAGGGAGTTTAGGGCCCCGCTCCTCGGAGCTTACAATCTAGGAGATAACTGATATCACACACTATCTGCCATACCTTCAAACCATCTTGCCAACATAATATGCAGTTTAATGATCATGGGAAGTTGTGATATTGAAGTTCAGAAAAGTATACAAAAAACAAAAAAATAGTTATTTCTCAAGGATTTTTCATTTATCAGATTCCAGCTTCTCGAAGAAAGCACTGGGCAGTAAGGCTCAGTTCACACTAGCATTGAAAGCAGGCATTTGAGGGGCGTTTTTAATGCTCCTCAAATGCCTATGAAAATGATACACATGGCAACACATGGTGCTGTTCACACTGAAGCGGTAATGTGGCATCATGTCAAAATCGACACCTTTAGGGCTTGTTCACACTTGACTTCTTGCCAAATATAGTGTTTGACAGGCGTTAGACATGTGTTTAGGGAGCATTTTTAACACTCTTCAAATGCCCCCCAAATGCTCTAAAAAAATGCTGTGCATTTTTGAGGCATTTCATAGGCGTTTTCCAAGCGTTAAAACCACACCACAAACAAAGTTAATGGTATTAACGCCTCGCAAACGCCTACCAGGTGTTTGAGGAGCATCACCATAGACTTGAATGGGAGGAGTTGAAAGGCTTGGGATGCTGTTCAACATGAATGGAACTGCAACACATCACAGTTTGTTTCCTGCATTAACGAGCATTGAGCTAAAAATCACTAAAACACATATTCAAAATGAACTGCTTTATGCAGAGAAGGCATGTAATATGCACCACTCCTACTTCTCACACTGCTGAGCAGGAGCGAACTGACCATTCAAGCACTCGGGCACTTCCCGAGGGCCCGGGCTCAGTAGGGGGCCCCATGAGATGCCCCTGGTACCTTTCATTGGCTTTTTAATAGGATTTTTTGGGTGTGGGCAAGGACACAGGGGCCCCATGATCCCCTATTTCCCAGGGGCCCCATGAGTTGTCAGTCCACCCCTGCTGCTGAGCTTTGCAAAAGTAAAGAGAAAATGCCTGCTGAATATCCTGTAGGTTCAGAAGATGCTTAATTTCTGCAGAGATCAGTAGCTCATGCTTGCAGAAAAGGTGAGCTTTCCTTGGCTTGTTCACAAGGAGCAATTTATATTGAATATTTATTTTAGTGACAACACTTTGCCTTTCTCTGCTTCAACCTTCAGGTTTCCGGGTTCTGAGAATGCAAGTTTTTTTTTTTTCATTTAACTGTGTAATAAGTCTTTCAGGTTTTCTATAAATCTATTTTTCTCACTCTATTTGATATAATTGTAAAATCACACTTATTGAGTATTTTTTAGAATAAAAGTTGATAACTGGCTCAGACTTACAGCAGTTCTCCTTCTCAATCCATTCTGTGCTGAGAATTCCAAATGATCTGCATGCCTCTCCATAGGCAGCTAACGAACCACACAGCTGGATTTTTTTGCTATTGTAGCATCCATCAAGAAAACAAGATTCATAAAAGGGCACAGGATCCAACAGACCATAACACGGCTGGAAGAAGCCTTTCATATCCGTCAGTTTAAGGCAATAGCCATCACTCTGAAGCTTCTGGATTTGAACATTGTCACAAGTAGAGGCATACTGAGAATACTGCAACTCATTGCAGCTAAGAAAGAAAGAAAGAAAGATTTAAGTTACAATTTATGCTTTGTTTGAGTAACAGTACAGTGCTTATGTTTGCACCCCATTTGACTTGCAGCTCCAAAAACTTGGGTTTGAAACTCCCCAGAACACTATCTGGATGGAGTTTTTATGTTTTTTACAAGTTTGTTTGGGTTTCCACTAATGGGTTAAATGTCCCCCCAAAACACACTGATAGGTAAATTAGCATTCCACAAAAATGAAGCTACAGTTTGTAGTAAAGAGACATTCGGGTTCATTTACGAAAATAATACAGACTGTTCATTCTAAAAATTATATGTATACTTTGAAAAGAGAATGTGACCAAAACCATTTTCACTTTAGATACCCGATTATTTGCAGGGTAAATAAAAATATAGGATTTATGTTTGAATAGATGAATAAAGTGAACACAGCTTCTTTTTCAATAAACCAAGCAAACATTCACTATATCTCTAAGGCATATGACTCATGTAATTAATTTTCTTTACAGTGATTGTAAACATCAGACATGGAATATGAAATATATATTCCTCAATAGTGCACATTTGTCTCAATGCAGAGCACTAAGTGTCATTTCTATCTGCTTCCTCATTCCTCTCCTATCTACATGAGTCATTTCTGACAAGTTTTCACACCAAGAGGTAAAAAGGTGACAGGGAGGAGTTTAGGCACACAGCTTGTGATTGACAGCCTCAGCTATGTTCCTGTGCTGTGTAAAGGAGGGTGTGTCCCTTCCCTCTAATTAGCTCTCAGCTAATCTCTGCACTTTGCATGGCTGTAGAGAAGAGAAGACAGCAGATAAACAGGTACAACTTACGTTTGTTTCATCTCTGTGTATCACCTAAGGTCAATTACTTCACTAGGTATATGTAAGACTTTACAACCACTTTAAAGCAGTATTAAACCTAAAAACATCATAAAATGCAGTTTACCAATCCTTAAATGTGATGGCTGCATTCATTTTCCTTTTCAGGCTTTTTTTCTTTCATTATCACCTCGTGATCTAGCAAGTAACACACTTCTTGTCTTAGGTTGTCTCCACTCTGGATGGAGGAACAGTGGAGACACCTTTGGACAGCAGCATTGTCAATCTGGAGAGAGTGCAGTGTTAGATGGACTTACAGTTAGGTCCATATATATTTGGACACAGGCACAATTTTTATACTTTTGGCTCTGTATGCCACCAGAATAAATTAAATTGAATCAATCCAAATCAATTTGAAGTGCAGACTTTCAGCTTTAATTCAAGGGGTTAAACATAAATATCAAGTTCAAATTTTAGGAACTTCAACCATTTTTATACACAGTCCCTCCATTTTCAGGGGCTCAAATGTAATTGGACAAATGAATATAATCATAAATAAAATGTTCATGTTTAATATTTTGTTTAGAATCCTTTACTGGCAATGACTGCCTGAAGTCTGGGACCCATGGACATTACCAAAGACTGGGTTTCTTCCTTTCTGATGCTTTGCCAGGCTCTAACTGCAGTTGTCTTCAGTTCTTTGTGGGTCTTTCTGCCTTTATTTTTGCCTTCAGCAAGTGAAATGCATGCTCAGTTGGGTTGAGATCAGGTGATTGACTCGGCCATTGCAGAATATTCCACTTCTTTTCCTTCAAAAGCTCCTGGGGTGCTGTTGCAGTGTGTTTTGGATCATTGTCCATCTGTACTGTGAAGTGCCATCCAATCATCTTTGCTGCATTTGGCTGAATCTGGGCTGACAGTATATCTCTAAACACTGCAGAATTCATCAGGCTGCTTCTGTCTTCTGTCACATCATCAATAAACACCAATGACCCAGTGCCACTGGAAGCCATGCATGCCCATGCCATCACACTGCCTCCACCATGTTTTACAGATGACATTGTGTGCTTTGGACCATGAGCTGTTCCCAGCTTTCTCCACACTTTTTTCTTCCCGTCATTCTGGCATAGATTAATCTTAGTTTCATCCATCCAAAGAATGCTTTTCCAGAACTGGTCTGGCTTTTTTAGATGTTTTTTGGTAAAGTCTAATCTGGCTTTTCTGTTCTTCAAGCTTATGAATGGTTTGCACCTTGTGGTGAACCCTCTGTATTTGCTCTCGTGAAGTCTTCTCTTGATTGTAGACTTTGACAATGATACGCCCACCTCCTGGAGCGTGTCCTTCACTTGTCTGGATGTTGTGAATGGGTTTTCCTTTGCCATAGAGAGGATCCTGCGATCATCCACCACTCTTGTCTTCTGTGGACGTTATGCCTTTTATATGTTGCTGAGCTCACCAGTGCATTCTTCTTTCCTCAGAATGTACCAAACTGTTGATTTGGCCACTGCTAATGTTGCTGCTATCTCTGTGATAGATTTGTTTTGTTTTTTAAGCCTTACAATGGCCTGTTTCACTTGCATGGACATCTCCTTTGAACGCATGATGTAGGTTCACAGCAATAGATTCCAAATGCAAATACCACACTTAGAATCAATTCCAGACCTTTTACCTGCTTAATTGATGAGAAAATAACAAAGGAGTAGCCCACACCTGGCCATGAAACAGCTTTTGATTCAATTGTCCAATTACTTTTGGTCCCTTGAAAAAGGGGGGACGGCTACTCTTAAGAGTTGTAATTCCTAAACCCTTCCTCCAATTTGGATGTACATACCCTCAAATTAAACCTTTGAGTGTGCACTTTCAGCCCATATCCATTATACAGTCATGGCCGAAATTGTTGGCACCCTTGATATTTTTCCTGAAAATCAAGTATTTCACACAAAAAAGGTATTGCATTAACACATGTTTTGCTATACACATGTTTATTCCCTTTGTATGTATTGGAACAAATATAAAACAGAGGCAGAAAAGCAAATATGACATAATGTCACACAAAACCCCAAAAATGGGCTGGACAAAAGTATTGGCACCCTTAACTTAATATTTGGTTGCACACCCTTTGGAAAACATAACTGAAATCAGTCGCTTCCTATAACCATCAATAAGCTTCTGACACCTCTCACCCGGAATTTTGGACCACTCTTCCTTTGCAAACAGCTCCAGGTCTCTCTTATTGGAAGGACACCTTTTCCCAACAGCAATTTTAAGATCTCTCCACAGGTGTTCAATGGGATTTAGATCTGGGCTCATTGCTGGCCACTTCAGAACTCTCCAGCGCTTCTTTGCCATCCATTTCTGAGTGCTTTTTGACGTATGTTTGGGGTCATTGTCCTGCTGGAAGACCCAGGATCTTGGACGCAAACCCAGCTTTCTGACACTGGGCCCTACAGTGCGACCCAAAATCCTTTGGTAATCCTCAGATTTCATGATGCCTTGCACACAGTCAAGGCACCCAGTGCCAGAGGCAGCAAAACAACCCCAAAACATCATTGAACCTCCACCATATTTTACCGTAGGTACTGTGTTTTGTTCTTTGTAGGCCTCATTCCGTTTTCGGTAAACAGTAGAATGATGTGCTTTACCGAAAAGCTCTATCTTGGTCTCATCTGTCCACAAGACGTTTTCCCAGAAGGCTTTTGGCTTACTCAAGTACATTTTGGCAAACTGTAGTCTTGCTTTTTTATGTCTCTGTGTCAGCAGTGGGGTCCTCCTGGGTCTCCTGCCATAGCGTTTCATTTCATTTAAATGTCGACGGATAGTTCGCGCTGACACTGATGCTCCCTGAGCCTGCAGGACAGCTTGAATGTCTTTGGAACATGTTTGGGGCTGCTTATCCACCATCCGGACTATTCTGCGTTGCAATCTTTCATCAATTTTCCTCATCCGTCCACGACCAGGGAGATTAGCTACAGTGCCATGGGTTGCAAACTTCTTGATAATGTTGCGCACTGTGGACAAAGGCAAATCTAGTTCTCTGGAGATGGACTTGTAACCTTGAGATTGTTGATATTTTGCCACAATTTTGGTTCTCAGGTCCTCAGACAGTTCTCGTCTCCTCTTTCTGTTGTCCATGCTTAGTGTGGCACAGACAGACACACAATGCAAAGGTTAAGTGAACGTCTCTCCTTTTTATCTGCTTTCAGGTGTGATTTCTATATTGCCCACACCTGTTACTTGCCCCAGGTGAGTTTACAGGAGCATCACATGCTTGTAACATTCTTATTTATCCGCAGTTGTGAAAGGGTGCCAATACTTTTGTCCAGCCCATTTTTGGAGGTTTGTGTGACATTATGTCGAATTTGCTTTCTTTCCTCCCTTTTTTTGTTTTGTCCCAATACACACAAAGGGAATAAACATGTGTATAGCAAAACATGTGTTAATGCAATACGTTTCGTGAGAAATACATGATTTCCTGGAGAAATATCAAGGGTGCCAACAATTTCGGCCATGACTGTATAACTATAGGTTTGATATGTTTTGGTAAATATCTGAAAAAAGAATAAAATTGTTCCTGTGTTCAAATATATATGGACCTAACTGTAACTAACAAATTAAAACTGAACCTAGCTAAAACCTTTTAACGCCAATACAGCAACAGTGATTTTTCTTTTTGGGATAAAGGTTTCAAGTAAAAGAATAAAAGCTGACCATTGTAAGCACCCATGTCATTGGTAAATATGGTATTTAACCCTCTAATTGCCACTTTTGCTGGACAGCTTGGTCTGTTAAAGAAAAATCATAGGCTTACTGGTAGCATCACCAGGTGAATAATTTTTCTCTGACTGGAAAATCATACTGACAAATAGGTTGTTACCAGCTAAAAAATGTCCTAGATATTTGCAGGTGTTTCTAGGTGCCAGCACTTTTTACTTAATAGCACCAGAAATAAGTAAATTATCATTGCACAATGCCCAATAGTGAATATACTATGGTAACAACAGTAAGTATCCTCCTGCGCTTAATGCGGAAGTCGCAAACCTAACTATAGCTGCTGCCACTTAACTTAAAACCAATAAGTGATAATATAAAGTAACTGTAAATAGTGAAGCACTATAAATCCTATCTATTAAATACAGATAAATATTATATATTACTAGCCGTGCACACACAATAGTGCTCAGTGACAAATAATTACAAACAAATAAATATTTCTTTCCACAAGTATAAGTGAAACATAACCTTGAATATGTGACAAACTACAGATAATTGTGAAGTGATTCTTTAAGAAGAAAAAATTCCCGTGTTATTTATCAATATCTCTAAAAACACACTGTGTATATACAAACGTCAAACCAATCAAATTATATATGTGCTAATTGAAAACATAAAGTCCATGCAAGTGAATCTGTGCTGATGTGATCTTCACTCCAGTGAAAAATGAACAGAAATCCTCAAATGGCAGCAATGCCTGCTCACCTCCACACATTGACCCACACAGGGCCACAGGGCTATAATAAACAGTAACAGATCCTCTCCACTCCACTCATCATCACAGGGACCATGGGATAGAAAAAAGACCTCTGCTCAGTGCACTTTATTCACTCCTCCTCCACTCAAGGTAACATATATAGGGTATAAAGCAAGAAACCTTCCATGGTGCAGTATCTTTTTATTTCAATTGCAGATAAAAGTTGGTAAAGCACTCACATGTATCCCCAGTAACAATCGCCTTTGACCACATACTATGGGTGTACTGCATGGTATACTGGGTGTAGCAAGATGGCCACTGCCGGAAGTGCGTCACCACGTACCGGAAATGACGTACCGACACGTTGCGTCACATGACTCATGACTTCATCAGGGTTGAACCCTGATGAAGTCACGTGACGCAACGTTTCGGTACGTCATTTCTGGTACGTGGTGTCACACTTCCGGCAGCGGCCATCTTGCTACACCCAGTATACCATGCAGTACACCCATAGTATGTGGTGAAAGGCGATTGTTACTGGGGATACATGTGAGTGCTTTACCAACTTTTATCTGCAATTGAAATAAAAAGATACTGCACCATGGAAGGTTTCTTGCTTTATACCCTATATAAGTTACCTTGAGTGGAGGAGAAGTGAATAAGGTGCACTGAGCAGAGGTCTTTTTCTATCCCATGGTCCCTGTGATGATGAGTGGAGAGGATCTGTTACTGTTTATTATAGCCCTGTGGCCCTGTGTGGGTCAATGTGTGGAGGTGAGCAGGCATTGCTGCCATTTGAGGATTTCTGTTCATTTTTCACTGGAGTGAAGATCACATCAGCACAGATTCACTTGCATGGACTTTATGTTTTCAATTAGCACATATATAATTTGATTGGTTTGACGTTTGTATATACACAGTGTGTTTTTAGAGATATTGATAAATAACACGGGAATTTTTTCTTCTTAAAGAATCACTTCACAATTATCTGTAGTTTGTCACATATTCAAGGTCATGTTTCACTTATACTTGTGGGAAGAGATATTTATTTGTTTGTAATTATTTGTCACTGAGCACTATTGTGTGTGCACGGCTAGTAATTGTCAGGGCAAGGCTGTGGAACGGACAGGTAGGCCTAGTGGCAGGGTAACGCACTGGCTGACGACAACCACCACCAACAGACCGAAGTCCCTCAGGGCGCGGAGTCTAAGTCCCAGGCTGCCCTTCACCAGGGCCCCTGATGGTGGGGATGGACTTGACGCAGCCAGGAACCAGGTCGCGGCCCCCGAGACACCCCGGCTGCGGTAATGGCCGCCGCCAATGGTGTGTAGCTGGTGAGAATGACAATAGCGTAGTTAGGCAAGCTGGGTCAACAACAACGGGACAAAACAGTACAGAACAGTAGACAGAGAATCACAGGTCACGGGCCGGGTTCAGCAACGGAAGGTCAGATCGAAGGAAAACACAGAGAATGGTCTAGTCACAAGCCGAGTCAAATACCAGAAGAGTCACGAGCATATACACAGAGCTGTAGCAAGACAAAGACACAAGACACAAGTGCAAAGAGCATGTGCGGATCACAGGCTTATATGTACTCAGCCACACCCCTCTGGGGGATGGACCTCAGGGACCTGAAGGCATAAAAGCTTCCCACCATGCTCAGCATAAATCCAAGATGGATGCCAGCACATGGAGTAACATAACCTCTGGGAAAAGGTAGGACCTTGACAGTACCTCCTCCTCAAGGGCCCCTCCCCCTCCGCGGCTCAACAAAAGGTTTCTGAGGAAAGCGGGTATGAAAAGCGCGGAGGAGGGCAGGAGCATGGACATCTGCGGAAGGAACCCAGGAACGCTCCTCGGGACCATAACCGCGCCAATGAACCAGGAACTGTAATCGACCGCGCACCAATCGAGAGTCCAGGATCCGGCTCACCTCATACTCCTCATGACCGTCAACCCAAATGGGACGGGGCCGAGGCAGAGAGGTAGTGAAGCGATTGCAGATCAGAGGTTTCAACAGTGATACATGAAAGATATTGGAGATCCGCATCCCAGGTGGAAGGGCAAGGGCATAGGCCACCGGATTCACCTTGCGGAGAATGCGAAAAGGACCGACAAAACGGGGAGCTAGTTTGGGTGTGGGCACCCGAAGATTGAGGTTACAAGTAGACAACCACACCCGATCGCCGACCTGGTATGAAGGAGCGGGCAACCGTCTGCAATCAGCATGGAACTTCTGACGCTGAGCCGAGTCCCTCAAAGCCCTCTGGATCTGCCCCCATGAAGAACGCAGGGCAGCAAGATGGTTCTCCACAGCCGGAATGTCCTGTGGTGAGAACCTCTCAGGTAATACCGTGGGTTGGTACCCATAGTTGGCCATGAAGGGAGACATCCCGGAGGAGGAGTTGACCGCTGAGTTCCTGGCAAACTCTGCCCAAGGCAGGAGATCGGCCCAATCGTCCTGATGGTCCGAGATATAACACCGAAGGAATTGTTCTAAGGCCTGATTGGAACGCTCCGCAGCCCCATTGGACTGCGGGTGGTAGGCTGAAGAAAAGGAGAGACTAATACCCAACTGGGAGCAGAAGGCGCGCCAGAATCTGGACACGAACTGACTCCCGCCGTCCGAGACAATCACCTTGGGCAACCCATGCAGGCGAAAAATCTCCCTGGAAAAGACCGTGGCCAGTTCTTGCGCTGTTGGTAATTTCCTGAGTGGAACACAATGGCACATTTTGGAAAAACGATCGACGACCATGAGAATGACCGTATGACCCCGAGACACAGGGAGGTCTACAATAAAGTCCATGCCCAGGTGTGACCAAGGACGCTCCCCATTGGGAATGGGTTGCAGGAGACCCATTGGAAGATGCCGTGGAGATTTATTCTGGGCACAGATCGAACATGCTGCTACATAAGAGGCGATGTCGGCACGGAGAGTTGGCCACCAGAACAACCGAGAGACGACCCAAGACAACTGGTTCCTCCCCAGATGCCCGGCAGTTTTGGAGTTATGGTAAGTACGCAGCAGACGGGTGCGCAACCCCTCGGGTACAAAACATCTACCCTCCGGTCTCTCGGGAGGAGCGTCAGTTTGAGCCGCCAAAATCTGCTCCCCAAGGGGAGAAGTCAGACTGGTGCGAATGGCAGCCAGGATCTGATCTGGAGGTATGACCGAGGTTGGCTCAGAGTCCTCCCTGGACAACTCAGAGTATTGCCGCGATAATGCATCAGCCCTGACATTCTTGGAACCAGGCAAATAGGAGACCACATAGTTGAACCGCGACAAAAACAAGGCCCATCTGGCCTGACGGGGTGTCAATCTTTTGGCCTCCGAAAGATAAGTCAGGTTCTTATGATCGGTAAGAATGAGGACCGGAACCGCGGAGCCCTCGAGCAGGTGCCTCCATTCCTTGAGAGCCAGAATGATTGCCAACAACTCCCTATCTCCAATCTGGTAGTTGCACTCTGCAGAGGAAAGCTTCCTGGAGTAGAACCCACAGGGAAGTAGGGGTCCATCGGGCGACCGACGTTGAGACAGGAGAGCGCCTACACCCCGTCTCGGATGCATCGACCTCAAGGACGAAGGGCAATCCAGGATTGGGATGAGACAGTATCGGAGCCGAAGCGAAGGCGGATTTCAGAGCCTCGAAAGCTACGATGGCCTCGGATGACCACTCGTGAGGATTACTGCCCTTCTTGGTTAGGTCTGAGAGAGGCTTTGCCAGTTTGGAGAAGTTCCTGATGAACTTCCAATAGTAGTTGGCAAAACCCAAAAAACGCTGAATGGGCCGAAGACCATTGGGACGAGGCCACTGCAGAACCGCCGAAACCTTCTGAGGGTCCATGGAGAATCCCTCCGCAGATATGATGTAGCCTAAAAAGGCAACTTGGGATCAATGGAATTCACACTTCTCAAGTTTACAAAAAAGTTCGTTCTCACGTAATCGTTGCAGCACCTGCTTGACATCCTGGATATGGGACTCCATGGAGGCAGAGTAAACCAGGATGTCATCCAAGTAAACTACCACACACTGCTGCAACAAGTCACGAAGGACATCATTTATGAATTCCTGAAAAACTGCGGGAGCGTTACACTACCCGAAGGGCATCACCAGGTATTCGTAGTGTCCGGTTCTGGTGTTAAACACGGTCTTCCACTCATCCCCCTGTTTGATCCGTACGAGGTTGTACGCCGCCCTAAGGTCAAGTTTGGTAAAGACTGTTGCCCCCTTAAGGCGGTCGAACAACTCAGTAATCAAGGGAATCGGGTATGCATTCTTAGTGGTGATTCGATTGAGTCCCCTATAATCAATGCAGGGCCTCAATTCACCACCCTTCTTCTTTACAAAGAAAAAGCCCGCTCCAGCTGGGGAAGTAGACTTACGAATGTGCCCCCGGGAAAGCGCATCCGCAACGTACTCCTCCATGGCCTTATTCTCTGCAACCGAGAGAGGATACACCCTGCCACGTGGAGGAGTGGCACCGGGTTGTAAGGACGATGAGCAGGTAAGGCACCAGCGCGTACCTTATCAAACACGTCCTGGTACTCCCCATAATCAGTGGGCAACGCAGAGTCCGAGGAGGCACACAACACCTTAACCGGCCCACGGATGCACCCGGCCCCACACTGTGGAGACCACGAGAGAATCTCGGCAGTTTGCCAGTTGAAGGTTGGATTGTGCATCTGGAGCCAGGGATACCCCAAAACCACCGAATAGTGCGGAGAAGAAATCACCTGGAAACAGGCCAACTCCCTGTGAACAGCCCCAATAGCTACTTCAACTGGCATAGTCTCGTGGGTAACTTGCGGTGGTTGCAGGGGCCTGCCATCTATCGCCTCAAGAACCAATGGGGTAACTCGAGCCTGCAGGGGAATGGAGTGCTGGGCAGCAAACGAGCTGTCCATAAACAACCCGCCGGCCCCAGAATCTACCAACGCCTGGGCGTCACCGAGCCCTCCGCCCAAGAGAGGACAACGTTGATCAGTGGCTTATCTCTGCAGAACGCCGGGGACGAGGAGACTCCACCCAAGATCTGTCCCCGACAGGATCTCAGGTGCGAGCGTTTCCCGGACGGACCGGACAGGACCACCTAAAGTGCCCACCAAGACCACAGTACAGGCAGCGACCCTCCTGACGCCGAGCGGCCCGCTCTCCCTCGGAAAGGCGAGCAAACCCCAGCTGCATGGGCTCACCACCAGACAATCTATCCCCAGGAGGTGTGGGAGGAGAGGGAGGAATGGGTGGGACAAAAAACGCAGGTGCCAGTCGATTGGAAGGCCTCCGCAGGCGTTCCTTGAGTGAAGGCCTCTCCCTGAGCCTGGTATCAATCAGGATCAGGAAGGAAATTAGTGCTTCCAGCTCCACAGGCAATTCCTTGGCTGCGATCTCGTCCTTCAATGCATCAGAAAGACCCTGAGAAAACGCAGCCACCAGAGCCTCATTGTTCCAACCCACCTCTGCTGCCAGGGTACGAAACTCTATGGCGTACTCGGCAACGGTCCGTGAACCCTGATGCATAGACATGAGCAGCTTGGCAGCCGAGGCGGAGCGAGTCGGTACGTCGAATACCCTACGGAAGGCATCGACAAAACCGGAAAACTCGTGAATCACTGGGTCATTCCTCTCCCATAAGGGATTCGCCCAGGCCAAGGCCTTGTCTGAGAGTAGCGATATTAGGAAACCCACCTTTGACCTCTCAGTCGAAAAAGCGTGGGGTATTAATTCAAAATAAATCCCCACCTGGTTGAGGAAACCACGACACTGACTTGGCTCACCCCCAAAGCGCTGTGGAAGAGGGGCTGAACCAGTCATACCTCTGGGCGCCGCGGGTACCGCAGCAGCCGCGGCGGTAGGCGCAACCAGCGGAACAGCAGCGGGAGCGACCACCGGAGTGACAACCGGCCTAATAACACCAGGAGTAAGGTGCGCGGTGCGTGCCAACAGAGTTTGCAACGCCTGAGCGAACTGATCCAACAGGAGATCCTGTTGATCCAGTCTGGCGACCAACATTGGAAGTGAAGGCGTACCTGCACCGTCAGGATTCATGGCACTTGTGTAATGTCAGGGCAGGGCTGTGGAACGGACAGGTAGGCCTAGTGGCAGGGTAACGCACTGGCTGACGACAACCACCACCAACAGACCGAAGTCCCTCAGGGCGCGGAGTCTAAGTCCCAGGCTGCCCTTCACCAGGGCCCCTGATGGTGGGGATGGACTTGACGCTGCCAGGAACCAGGTCGCGGCCCCCGAGACACCCCGGCTGCGGTAATGGCCGCCGCCAATGGCATGTAGCTGGTGAGAATGACAATAGCGTAGTTAGGCAAGCTGGGTCAACAACAACAGGACAAAACAGTACAGAACAGTAGACAGAGAATCACAGGTCACGGGCCGGGTTCAGCAACGGAAGGTCAGATCGAAGGAAAACACAGAGAATGGTCTAGTCACAAGCCGAGTCAAATACCAGAAGAGTCACGAGCATATACACAGAGCTGTAGCAAGACACAAGACACAAGTGCAAAGAGCATGTGCGGATCACAGGCTTATATGTACTCAGCCACACCCCTCTGGGGGATGGACCTCAGAGACCTGAAGGCATAAAAGCTTCCCACCATGCTCAGCATAAATCCAAGATGGATGCCAGCACATGGAGTAACATAACCTCTGGGAAAAGGTAGGACCTTGACAGTAATATATAATATTTATCTGTATTTAATAGATAGGATTTATAGCACTTCACTATTTACAGTTACAATATACTGTGGTATGCTTTAGTGTACAAATCCAAATTCTCCAAATATAATAGCTTAAAAGCATCTAATAAGAATGTTGTGCACATTACTACTTATACTTTTTCCATACTATAAAGCCATTAATTCAATCCCCATATAATACATAAAGGAACTGGATGGTTAATTTTTGAATACCATTTTAGTTGTCTATAATTATTAACAGCCAACCTTTTTTGCATCCCATTGGTTTTCCAGCTTTGTGCCAACACAACACTACTAACGACAGGTTTCCCTCGTAGAGTAACGTAATCATCAGTTAGATCTCCATTAAAGTTTCCACAAAGACCACAAACTTTATTTTGAAGTCGCTCACTGATGGTAATTTTAATAATGTTGAAGCCATTGTAATGAATCTGAATGTCAGGGCTTGTGTCAATGACCAAAAATCCCTCCATACTATATATTTTTGTGGACAGTCCAGTTACAAATGGAACTGTCACTTGTGTTCCATTTACCTATGATAAAAACAAATAAAACCCCAAATTATTAAAATACATATGTTTGTTTAACTTGTTATAGATGACAATGGAATAGAAAGAATTTAACATAAATGCAAGAATGTATGGAACAGCAGATGTTGCAAATGTAACCCAAAACAAGATGAATGCATTCTGATCCCAGGTTTTCAAAGGAGTTATAGATTTTATTGGGTATTTCAAAGCTCCAGGGTTCCCTTGCAAGAGTACTGGAAGCCCTCTATTGTACAATACCCACATAAATTTGTGACATACGTGCCATGATATGATCATGATGCCACTACTGCGACATTATTTGTAAAGGAATGTTTTTAGTAATGATCACATGCACTTTAAAGTTGAAGTAAAAATATGTGGAGTAGGGAAGACTAGAGGCACAAAGCACCTTTAATCCATATACACTCTCTGGCAATATATTAGGTACACCTGTTTAATTGCTTGGTAACACAAATTGCCTATAAGACAATCACATGGCAGCAAACGAATGCATTTAGGCATCGAGACGTGGTGAAGATGACTTGCTAAAGTTCAAACCAGGCAGAATGGGGAAGAAAGGGAAATTAGGTGACTTTGAATGTGCCATGGTTGTTGGTACCAGACAGACTGGTCTGAGTATTTAAAAAACGTCTGATCTACTGGGATTTTCACACATAACCATCTCTAGGGTTTACAGAGAATGGTCCGAAAAACAGAAAATGTCCAGTGAGTGGCAGTTGTGTGGAGAAAAATGCCTTGTTGATGTCATAGGTCAGAGGAGAATGAGCAGACTGGGTTTAGATGATAGAAAGGCAACAGTAACTCATGTCAATATGGACCAAAATCTCTGAGGAATGTTTCCAACACTTTGTTGAATCTATGCCACAAAAACGTAAGGCAGTTCCGAAGGCAAAAGGGGGCCCAAACCTGTACTAGCGAGGTATACCTAATAAAATGGCTGTATTTTTCAGTGTAGCTATTCATAGTTGTTCCTTAAAGTGTTTTGGATTTGTTGGCCTGCACCTTGTCTAGGTTTGATTGCTTAGACTAGGAGGAAGGTGGTCATAAACATGAATGAGATAATTTGGTTTTAGGGGGTATATGTACAGGAAAAAAAGGAGCAAGACAAAATTTGGCTACCACATGACTGTGGCTTTACATCCCTGCTGAGAAAGCTGAGATTGCTGAAGATTTCTACCTGGAAGTTGGTGTCTTTAGCTTCATGAACCTTCAAGCCCAGTGATCATCTCAATGCTGCTTTAGGGCCAGTACTTGGACCACATTGAAGCTGCTTGGTTTGGCTGAATTAGAGTACTTAGTGTACACAACCGTCCCATTTGCAACTGTGAAAAGACCACCGTCAGAAGTAGGTGTACAGTATATTGAATTCTTGCTTTATAAGTGTTTTTTTGCTTTACTCTTGATCAACTGTTTTTATATGGTTCTTTGTATGGAGGTTATATATATATATATATATATATATATATAAATATATATATATATATATATATATATATGTATTTTTTTTCCCCTGTTAGTTGAACTTGATTGAGTCATGTCCTTTTTCAGCCTCCCATGTAAACACACATATTTGTAGTTAATAACAAAATAACTATTACTTGCCAAAAAAAGTTACTAGTAACATAAACATTCATGTTCAGAGAATGTTTTGAGCCTATTACCTTTACAGTGTTACGGTCATTGATGAGAATTTGCTCTTCATTAATGTAGAAGTATACAGGTGATATAACAGTCAAATTTGGAGAAGACCATTTGTCGAAGTTTATGATTAGCTGGAATGAGATATCAGGTAGCTTTTGACAAATTGTTGATAATACAAATGCACAGTTTGCTGGAAAGCGAAGAAATGCCCCATCAAATGTCCTGAAAACACCTCCTCCTGCTGCTATGCAATAGGAGCTCTTCTTGCTGAAGCAGCCTCTCACTCCATTCCTTAGCGCACATTCTTCATCTGACTTGCAGTGCCTGGGATCACACTGGATGAGATTCCTGCCAAAGCAGCGGCATCGCCTGGTGCAGTCACTGTTCCAGAAGAGCTGCTTGGGCTACCAAGGTAAAGAACAAATTAATTATGTCCTAGAATATCAATAAACAGCTATATAGATGTATTTTACAAGCATTGAATATGTTTTGTTTTCCTAAGAGACCTAAACATTTAGAAACACGATTAGAACATAAGCAGGGTTGCTAACCAAAGTGACCAATTTGACCCTTTTTTAATGTTTCCATAGACACTATTAAAATTTGAAAATTGACTGGTTGATCTAGACAACAACCATATTTTTGCACCTGGTTTTTTTCAGTTTTTTAAATTTCACTAAATAAAACTAGCTTCTCCTTGCATCCAGTTTTGATAGAAGTGTTGACAAAACCGTCACTTTGCAACATTGTTCAAAAAAAGGTAATAATTATGCAACTGAGTGTGCTGATATCAGTTTTTATCAGTGAAAACTACGTGGAAGGTGGATCTACATTACTGCAAATTGGTTTGCTCATCAATAGTAATTAGTTGATTGCATCATATCTAACAGGTTTACCTTATTAGCATTTTTTTTTCAGTTTACACTATTATCAACAACATCTTTTACCAACAATTGCTTAATTTAAAGTCTCAGTCTACCCAGAAGTTAATTGAGTTTTAATTGAAGTCTAATAGTTTGAATAATCAATAGTTCTATTGTCTGTGTGGGCTCCAGCAATGGGATTTAAATTCCACAATTTCAAGTTTCAATGGAGTTTTGAATTATCTTATTGTATTCTCAATGATATTAAATTAATTAGAAATGCAACAGACAGACATAACTGTGTAAAGCACTGTGGTAGGTGTATAGGCCCAAAAACCCCAGTTCAGATAACTGACTGCCTGAGTCCCTGTAAACACTGCATCACCATTTATAGTACAGTATGTGCATAACCTACACAAAGTCAGTGCAATAATTCAAGTGGATGAAACTACCGATTAATGACATCATGCTGGTAAGTATGCATATAGAAGTCTAAATTATTGGGCATAGTAACTGGTTTGGAAATTCAGTTTTCACAAGGAAGCAATGCAAATAAGAAATGGGACAAATTTGTCAAAACTCTGTATAGTAGAATGCTAAAATAAACAAAGTTTAAAGCTTTGCCTTTCCCCTGCTGATACACAGGCTGCATACTGTTTGCAATAAATCAGAATGTAAATACTTTTTTCTGGCACCAACATGTCAGCATATATTTTGCAGTAGCCATAATCGGTGCAAGGATTTTTGTCTACACAGGTGAAGGTACATTTTGCTGCCATCACAGCTCTGGTACAGGAAGTGGTGTCATACTCGTCACTTCCTGGTCATATGTACAGGAGGGAGTCTGAGTGGTTGGAGATCCCACCCTTCCCAGAGACACCCTCCATTATAGGCCTGTAGGTGGGAGAGTAGAGCCCTGTAAACAAGGTGGGGGAATCATGCCGGGGGCGGCACATAGCGGTGGTGGTTGTGGAAGTGATAGGTGGCTTCACAGCCGCTTGTATCATGTCCACATGAAAGCTGATAGTCGGATTACTAAAGTACAAACACTCCCAGCTGGTATAGTGGCTGGTAGTGTATAAAAAAAACACATGCCTGCAGAAATGTTAAAAATCCAAATCCACAGCCACTTGCCACTTGGGATTTACCACCCCCCACCCCCCTCTCCCCATCCTGGCACCCTAAGGTGGTCGCCTAAGCCATCTCATGCTAGCACCGGCCCTTGCTGTAGCACTGCCTACTTCTGCCCACAGGACCAGGGCTATTAAAGCTAAAGCTATTAAGTGTTAACGTCCACACAACAGCTCATTCCATTTTTTGTCCTTTTCAAACTCAAAACAAATGTGAACAGGAGAAATCTTTATTTGACACCTTTGGTGTTGTCCATGCAGGTTCAGTCTTTCCTGTAGCACAGTCCTTGCCCTTAGGTCTGAAGTGTTCCAGTAAGGTAGGTAACCCCTTTGTGACAGTAATGAGGTCTGGGTACCTCCAAACCTCAGTCAGCAACGCTGGAATACCTTTGTTACAGGGGCGGACTGACCATTTGGAAACTCAGGCACTGCCCGAGGGCCCAGGGTCAGTAGGGGGCCCCATGAGATGCCCCTGGTACCTTTTTAATAGGCTTTTTTGAGTTTGGGCAAGGACACAGGGGCCCCATGATCCCCTATTGCCCGGGGGCCCCATGAGTTGTCAGTCTGTCCCTGCTTTGTTATGTTCGAATTTTCCAGGTTACATTATCAGTACTAGGATAAAACACTGCAGAACTTCTAAATGTTTAATTAGCATCTTACCTAGTATTAAGACAGAACCTGGCAAAACTGATAACCTTTTATTAGAAACACAACCCAAAAAAAAAACAGCAAGCACTTAGAGAAAGAAGCAGCTGGCACTAAATGGTGACAAACCTATTGACTAAATAAACTGAAAAACTGCGCAGTGCATAAAATACAGTGCATCAAAAAAAATCCTCTGTGTACATAGAAATTCATACAGCAACTAAATTAAATATAGCTACATATATACAAGAACTGCATAAATAATCTGACACATATTATGTGAAGAACGTGTTATAAAACAGCACTGAAGTGAACGAAAGTGCCTGTGGAATTAAATGTAACATTTCAAGTAATGTCCAAATGGAGAAGCATCCATTTAGAAGTCTCCACTGATATTTCTTCACAATGGAGCAAACCAAATATGCGATATCCTTAGTCAGATAATCCACCAATATGCACTCACCAGAGAATGTATAAACTTTAGCCTAGCAAAACACTCTAGCCTCAAAGGACCTCCACAGATCACTCTTCAGAGTAGATAAGACCGCACCCAGTGGTGAACTCTCTTTGGAAATTGCTCACCACGCGGAGCCCAAAATATAGTATATAGTGTAGTATTGTATTACCATATAGGTCAACAATTACAATCAGACCATAAAAACAAAAAAAAACTATAAACAAAACATCTACAGCCAGACTTACTAAGATGGATGCCAATCTGAGACCCAGACACGGAGGCGTGATGTCAGCACGTAAGGCCACTCCCAATGCGTTTCATGCACACGCAGATCTTCAGGGGATATGTCTACTACTGACATTGTTCCTATCCTCCCTAAATAGCCTGTGGATGCAGCAGGAGCTAGTGTGTGCCATTTTGTTATGGGCTAAAGAAAGCGCCATTTTGTTGTAGCCAAGAAAAAATGCCATTTTATTGTGGGCCAAAAAGGAAGTACAAAATGCTTAAGAAACAAACACCATTTGCCATTGGTATTGGTTTTTGTTTCTTAATTATTTGGCTTATCAGACACCTGGAAGATATACAGTCCTGGAAACTGTATATGTCATCATAACCTTTGATACTGTACCTCGCGACACAGCAAATAAATAAATAACAAGAAAAAAGGGAGGGGGGGAGAAAAGGGGAACCTCCCCAAATTCAAGGGAAATAAGATTTTTAAGGTGCCATTAATGATAATAAACAAATTCATATTCATTACAAAATATTTTAACAATTTTATTTACTGTGTCATATATAGAACATTAGAAAACAAGTTCACATGTTTAAAACACCAGTGTATGAAGTGAAAACACCAGTGTATGAAGTGAAAACACCAGTGTATGAAGTGATGCTTCAAAGATTGATGAATGACCTCTTACCAGATAAATCTGTGCATATCCGATGAATTGGAACCAATCAGTTCTAAAACATAATATAAAATGTAACAAGTATAATGGATGCTCAAGAACTGAATTTATTAATCAGTTCTTGTGTGTTGATGCTGGGCTCCACCATGTTGTGGATGGCCCTGTGGAGGTGATGGGAGACATGATGTCCAATGATACGTCCGTGGTGCGTCATGCCATCACGACATCGGGCGCAATAGGAGGGGCACATATATAAAGGAGCGGGCGTTGGTTATTGTTGGCTGATGGGGAGGTAGAGTTCATGGTGTTGGTGCATTGTGGTGAAACACAGCTAATATTGATTATCTGAAGCCTGTGGCTGCTTTTCTGTGGTCTTTGCTTATGAATGTTGGGTTTTTTTGTTCAATAGCGGCTGTATCTGCCCCTATTGTGGACAGTTTCCCCTTTGTTTGGGGGTTATTTGTTCCAACAAAATTTGAATATTTTCTTTGGAGCCATCCCCATATAGGTGGATTAAAATTGTTGTGATATTTCACAGGAACTATATATTTTTGCATTATACAATACTTGCAGCATTATCAGCATCCTTTATATTTGTTACATTTTATATTGTGTTTTAGAACCCATTCTGGGGCAAATGTTTTTGGCTCTTTTGAGGAGATATAACTAAAAATGGACGATATAAGTATTCGTATGCTGCTTGGTTATTTACTGGTGCGAGCCACATTTCTTAAAGGTACATTTCTATCATCTTGGTCTTGTGGCAAAGTCTTTTTTTTGGCATTCCATTTGGTAATATATGAGTTTTCAAAATACGTATATATATTTTTTTCTATTTTATTGTCCAATCCAGCTTATGTGCCCCTCCGGTGGTTAAGGCATACATCATCGTGTCTGGGCTATACAGAGGGTTGTTTGTCCAATTAAACTACATCATATGCCAGCCAAATAAAACCTTCTTGAATTTCTCATTTGGATTCCAATTCATTGGATATGCACAGATTTATCTGGTAAGAGGCCCTTCATCAATCTTTAAAGCATCTCTTCATACACTTGTATTTTTATATATATGGTGTATGATACAAAAAGTCTGTAAACACGTGAACTTGTTTTTCTAATGTTCTATATATGACACAAATAAAATTGTTGAAATATTTTGTAGTGAATATGTATTTGTTTATTGTAGGTGTTACAGAGTATCTCCTGAAAAAGCCTGAAATAGGCAAAACATGTTGAGAATTATGACACCGCAATTATCTTTTGAATGAGTAACAACTATTGGTGTTTTGATTCAGAAGTGTTTTACTCTTATTGAATTTTATGGATTTTTAATTTGATTAACAATAAAAATTGTAAATTTTAGCTTTTGTTGTTGTGATTATCATTGATGGTACTTTAAAAATCCCATTATCTCCCCTGAATTTGGGGAGATTCCCTTTTCCCCCCCCCCTCCTTTTTTCTTCTTGTTTGTTTAAATTTGGGATGTGGTGCCATTGAGCTCCTCTTTGAACAGCTTTATTCTTGTCTCACAGCAAATAAATAGGCAGCTTCAGTCACAGAGACACCAGCTAAGCGGGCACCAACAATTTGCCCTCTATGAAGCTCAGTAAGCTCTGGCACGACTCCATATTATTAGCAGCACACGCAGTGAATGATGAAAGTCAGGCTTCCCACCTGTTAGCTAGGTGTCTCATCACACAGCGGAAGCAAAAGAATGTTACATCACTTCTGCTTTCAAAATGAAACATGTCGTCACTTCAATTGACAGCATTTTAACATACAGTATTTTAGTATGGTACCTAAATTTAACTGTAGCAGATAGAAGAGATCTTCCGGAAATAGTGTTTACTACACAGAAAATAGTGGGCTGTAAGCTTCCATCTTTAGTGGAAATTAATGATCCCCATTGTCTTTGAAGAGCAGGGAAGATAAGCCATTAACACTGATTTGAGTTGCTGCCTTCTGACTGGTATAACAGGAATATTAACCGCTTCCTGACCACCCTATAGCAGAAATACTGCTACAGGACAGCACGTGTGCTCAAAATCACGTATATATACACAATGTTGCATTTCTTGACAGGGGGCACACGCGAGCCGCGTACGCACCCTAGCCACGCTGCCATTCACGCCCGCGGCTGTCAGTCACTGGATCCTGGACGGTGATTACTTGCCGGCGCCCGGTGATTTCCGAGGATCTCTGATGGGGAGGAGAACTGTTTTGTTTACTAACAGTTCTCCTCCCTGTTAGCTCGGGCAAACTGCTTTGGATGGCTGTGCACAGCACAGTCATCCAAAGCAGTGTGATTACATTGAAGCACACTGACACAGCCCCCTGGTAAAACACTTCCAGCACACAGTTAACCCTTTGATCGCCCCTCATGTTAACCCCTTCCTGCCCAGTGCCATTAGAACAGTGTTAGTGCTTTTTTTTTTAGCACTGATCACTGTATTGGTGTCACTGGGGATGTCAGTGATACCAAGTCAGTTCCCCCCAGTGTCAGAATGTCCGCCGCAGTTCCACTAAAAGTTGCTGATCGCGTATTGGGATTTTTCTTTAGCAAAGACATGTAGCAGAATACATTTTGGCCTAAATTTAGGATGAAATTAGATTTTTTACATTTTTTACTGGACATGTTTAACCATTAGCCGCCTGGCCAATAGCCGTTTGGCAGACGGAAAAAGGCTTTAGATTTCCAGGTGGACGCCATATGGCGTACTCCAGGGCATGCGCAGTTTGCGTGCTTGCAGAGCCGCGCAGCGGCGTGATCTGACACGGCCGATGACAGATCTGAGTACCGACCCCCGTTGCCGGTACCATGTGACCTGCTGTGACCAATCACAGCAGGTCACATGACAGTTGTATACATTGGATGGCTTCATTCATGCCATCCATTGTATACTAGTGTCTAGCTGTGAATGGTCACAGCGATCACATGCACATGTCATGTGATTAGCTGTGGCCAAATAACAGCTAAGCACAAAAAAAAAAAAACCCAGAATGAATCGATGTCATTCAGGTAAATGCTTGCTTATAGCAAAGTAATTCTTTGCTATAAGCAAATTGTGTAAAAAAAAAATACTGATCACTTCCCCAAAGTAGTACAATGTTACTATGGTAACATTGTACTACTTTGGTCATAGTGAAATATGAAAAAAAAATCTTAAAAAAAGAAAAAAATGTAATAAAAAATAAAAAAAAATAAAAAAATACAGTTGCAAGAAAAAGTATGTGAACCCCTTGGGATTACGTGGAGTTTTGCATGAATTGGGCATATAATATGCTCTGAACATCATCTAAGTCACAACAATAGAAGAACACAGTCTGCTGAACATAATACTACACAAACATTAGTTGTTGCCATTGTTTAATTGCACATAACATGTAAACATTCACAGTGCAGGGAGGAATAAGTATGTGAGGAACTAGCTTAATGACTTCTCCAAGAGCTAATTGGAGCCAGGAGTGAGCCAACCTTTACTCCAATCAGTGTGATGATATTGGATGTTTTGCTGACAGCTGTCCTGCCCTTAAAAAACACACACCTGTTTTGGGTTTACTGGTTTCAAGAAGCACTGTCTGATGTGAGCCATGCCTCGCAGAAAAGAGCTCTCAGAAGACCTACGATCAAGAATTGTTGACTTGCATGAAGCTGGAAAGGGTTACAAAAGTATCTCCAAAAGCTTTGATGTTCATGTGTCCATGGTAAGACAGACTGTCTACAAATGGAGAAAGTTTAGTACTGTTGCTACTCTCCCTAGGCGTGGTCGTCCTGTAAAAATGACTGCAAGAGCACAGCGCAGAATGCTGCACGAGGTAAAGAAGAATCCCAGAGTGTCAGCTAAAGACCTACAGAAATCTCTGGCACATGCTAACATTTTTGTTGACACATCTACAATAAGGAAAACATTAAACAAGAATGGAGTACATGGGAGGACACCACGGGAGGAAGCCATTGCTGTCCAAAAAGAATATTGCAGCACGTTTGAAGTTTGCAAAAGAGCACCTGGATGTTCCACAGCACTACTGGCAAAATATACTGTGGACAGATGAAGCCAAGACTGAGTTGTTTGGGAAGAACACACAACACTATGTGTGGAGAAAAGAAGGCACAGCACACCAACATCAAAACCTCATCCCCACTGTAAAATATGGCGGAGGGAGCATCATGGTTTGGGGCTGCTTTGCTGCCTCAGGGCCTGGACGGATTGTTGTCATTGATGGGAAAATGAATTCCAGAGTTTATCAAGACATTTTGCAGGAAAACGTACGACCATCTGTCTGCCAACTGAAACTCCGCAGAGGATGGGTGATGCAACAGGACAATGACCCAAAGTATACAAGTAATTCAACAAAACAATGGCTGCAACAGCACAGAATACACCTTCTGGAGTGGCCCAGTCAGAGTCCTGACCTCAACCCGATTGAAATGCTGTGGCGTGACCTTAAGAGAGCGATTCACACCAGACTTCCCAACAATATTGCTACACTGAAACAGTTTTGTGAAGAGGAGTGGTCCAAAATTACTCCAGATCGTTGTGTAAGTCTGATCTGCAACTACAGGAAACGTTTGGTTGAGGTTATTGCTGCCAAAATATGGTCAACCAGTTATTAAGTCCAAAGGTTCACATACTTTTTCCTCCCTGCACTGTGACTGTTTACATGTTATGTGCAATTAAACCATGGCAACATCTAATGTTTGTGTAGTATTATGTTCAGCAGACTGTGTTCTTCTATTGTTGTGACTTAGATGACGTTCAAAGCACATTTTATGCCCAATTCATGCAAAACTCCACGTAATCCCAAGGAGTTCACATCCTTTTTCTTGCAACTGTATATATATTTTTTTTCATACTGTCACCAGTCAGTGTCCCTGATCACCGCCATGCCAGTTATATGATGACGCAGTACTGCACTGGTTACAGTATGTAAAAAAATAATTTTTTTCATTTTTTCATTTTCCGAAACATTCTGACAAAAAAAATACAACTTCAAAAAACTCGCCATTCCTCTTATAAAGTACATCGGACTGTCTACTTTGCAAAAAGTGGTCATTTGGGGATATCTGTACTGTTCTGACATTCTTGAACCTCAAGAAATTAGATGGCTGTCAGTACTTCAGGATTGATCAATATTCAGATCTATACCATAGTTTGTGAACTCTATAACTTTCCTACAAACTAAAAAATACATCCTAATTTGGGTTATTTTCACCAAAGACATGTAGCAGAATACATCTTGGCCTAAATTTATGAAGAACAATTATTTATTTGCAAAATTTTATAACAGAAACAAAGAAAAACGTGTTTTTTTTTTCCAAAATGCCCGGTCTTTTTTTGTTAAATTAGCAAAAAATAAAATCCCCGGCAGTGAATAAATACCACCAAAAGAAAGCTGGTTGTGTGAAGAAAATGATAAAATTTTAGTTTGGGTACAATGTTGTATGACCGCACAATTGTCATTCAAAGTGTGAGAGCGCTGAAACCTGAAAAATGGCCTGGGCAGGAAGGGGGTGACAGTGCCCGGTATGGAAGTGGTTAATAGCAAAAAGTTGAAAATAGAATTTTTTTTCTCAAAATTGTTGTGCTTTTTTTTTTATAGCTCAAATAGTAAAAAACGCACAGGCAATCAAATACCACAAAAAGAAAGCTCAATTTGTGGGAAAAAAGGACATACATTTCATTTGGGTGCAGTGTTGCATGACCACGCAATTGTAAGTTAAAGTAACGCAGCGCCGTAAAACACAAAATGGCCAGGTCAGGAATGGGGATAAATCATCAAGAGGGCAAGTGGTTAAAGCCAGAACAAATAGGTAGAGAGCTTTTTTCATGGGCAATACAAGCAGTAAATGGAAATGTAATTCATTCTAACATATGGTTAGGGATAATGTTTAACTTCTATTTTATGGGATGTTATTTTGAAGTGTTTTTTATCAGGGTGTGTGTGTAAAGTTGTTTGCATGAGAATTTTTGTGATTTTTTTGTAGATTTCATCCATAATGACAATACATATTATATTATATTAACGTCTGAAATGATGATATTACATTAATGTGCTATTAAACCCACATCATTAAAATTGTCAGTACATGCTGTATTTGTTCATGCCCACTCTGTCACTATGGGATTTGTTTTCTGTATTCTGCAAAAATCCTGATTGATCCTGCTGTTCACTGTATCTCCCTCCTTGTCTGTGTCCCCACAGAAGCCTGAGATTGCGTAGACCAGCCATTGCCTCATCTACTGAGCATGCTCCAGTTACAGTTTCCTTCTAAGCTTGTTGTTATCTCCTTTCTCTTAGCTGTGCAGCCCATATGACTATAATTGACAGCCCACTTCCTTCCCTTCTCCGCCATGCCCACTAAACAGCTAAATACAATGGGACTGGATATTTACACATTGATTGATGGGGGCATCATCTCCCTGTAATTCTAAGCACATACAAACAATAAACACAGGCTGGAGGGTCATTAAACAGGCTGTGATTGGTAGAACATCCCCCTAGATAGTCCACACCATGTTTTTGCACAATTTGGAATTTGAATTCAAATACATATTTGTATGATGATTTAAACACTTATTTTATATTATTTATATATTTTTCCTGTATTTTAAAGATTGTTTTTCTTCAGATGGGCTGGGAAACAGCTGCGCCATATGACAGCTGTAGATGGATTATGAAAAGAGGTACTTAGATTTTTTTTTTATTAAAATAAATACAGTGTGATCATCCATATACATAAAGAGCAGGGGTAATGCAAATTAAACAGGGTGTTTATTATCATTTAGGAATAAGAACATATTCACATCTATCAACTAATTACCAGAATTTTAAAACCAAATGAGCCTATATTGGGAGGTGGGTTATGCACATTTCATTAAAGTAGGTGATATAGGAATCTGATACCTTTTATATCTTTATTGATTCAAAAAGTAATCCCATTCTGGAGGGAGTGACAGCTATGTGATCATAAACATTTTGATTGGTAAGGTCATTTCTGTCAACACCCTCCTCAAGCACCAGAAAAGAGTGGCTGCATCAGGGTGCCGGAGCACTCATTTGCCATCAAGACAAAGATCATTATTTGAGAGCCCAAAAGACTCAGAATCTTGGACCTCTGCCAAAACCAAAGAAGCTAAGACTTTTGTTAAGTACTTTGATTTTTCTTCCCCTTTTGCTTTCCTGTTGTAATTGTCTCTCTTGTTGTAATACCCTCTTCTGTAAACATTACATTTGGACTATTTTATCTTTTTTAAAACTAAATGTAAGATTGATACATTATTTCTTATGCACTAAGCCCGTGCGTAAAGGATCCCTGTCTCTTTGAAGAGTGCTGCTATATTGTAAGTCTCTGAAATATTCCTGTTTATCATGATAGTGTGTGAGTACTGACATTTCCTAAACATCAAAATTGTTATCACAGATACCGTGAACGGTTTGTGTTTCCAAGAAAACACATGGTGGCAGCTGCTTGGTGTGTAACAGATCAATTTGCATAGTTAATTAAAACCCAGTACTCATCTCTTTCAGTCTGCTTGAACCTAGATGGTGGTGCTGTTACTTACATAGTTACATAGTTAGTCTGGCTGAAAATAGACAAAAGTCCATCCAGTTCAACCATAGAAAAAAAAAGTTATAATCCTATACCCACAGTTGATCCAGAGGAAGGCAAAAAAAACCCCCAGCAAAGCACGATCCAATTTGCTCCTGCTGGGAAAAAAAATTCCTTCCTGATCCTCCGAGAGGCAATCAGATATTCCCTGGATCAACTTTACCTATAAATGTTAGTATCCAGTTATATTCTGTGTATCTAAGAAACAATCCAGGCCTTTTTTGAAGCAATCCACTGAGCTGGCCAGAACCAACTCTTGAGGGAGTCTATTCCACATTTTCACAGCTCTTACTGTGAAGAAACCTTTACGTGCTTGGAGAGTCAATTTCTCCAGACATAAAGAGTGCCCCCTTGTCCTCTGTGATGACCTCAGGGTGTATAGCTCTACACCGAGTTCACTATACGAACCACTGATGTATTTATACATGTTGATCATATCCCCCCTTAATCTCCTCTTCTCAAGAGAGAATAAAGTTCCTCTAATCTTTCCTCATAGCTGAGCTTTTTGTTCTTTTTGTGAGTTGGTGCCCAAAACTGAACTGCATATTCCAGATGAGGTTTTACTAATGATTTGTACAGGGATAATATGATATCTCTCTCTCTGGAGTCTATACCTCTTTTAATACAAGAGAGGATTTTGCTTGCTTTAGAAACTGCAGCTTGGCATTGCATGCCGTTATTAAGCTTGTGTTCTACCAGAACTCCCAGATCCTTCTCCACCATTGATTCCCCCAGTTGTACTCCCCCGTAGTGTGTATGATGCATGCATATTCTTAGCACCCAAGTGCATAACCTTACATTTTAGCTGGAAACTCTTTGTGCAAGGCCACTCTGGGAGTGTCATTGCCATGTATGTGAGCAATATACCAAATCTATAATTGATTTCCTTCACCTTGTAGACTTTCTGGCACTTGTGGGCATTGAAGTTAATTATCCCCCCATCTTTTGAGCACATCTACAAATCCAGGGTGCATTCATGACTGGCCTGGGGGTCCTGCCACTCAACCACTCACCAGCACCTTGGATATTCAAGGTGCTAGACCCAGTACTAGCCTTACTGCGCTCTTGTAACATTCTCATTATGGAATCCTTAGATGACCTCCTGTTGAAGGAACAGTAAGTGTGGGCTCCATCAAGCAAAGTGACATTAACTTCTAGATGTTCCATTTTTTTGGATGAATCAAGAACCTTCAGAGATTATTGCTGGGACTGACTCATCATTTGGAATATCTGGGTGGTCCTGTTGACAGCTCAGGATAGTTTGTTCTATGGAGCCTGTACTGACTGTGCATTTTCCACAGGGAAACTTTAAATACTCTGGTCTCAGATTCATGCTCACTGGACCAGGAGCCATCTAACTCTCCATTTAGGAGAGGTGTAGGAGAATCCTAGGACTGAGGATAGCCTCTTTTGGGGTAATTCAATTAAAGTTTTCCAACAGACCTGTACAAGGTAGCATTCTCTCTTCATGGGACAAGTCGAATATGTTATTCCTTCCCATTATTTAAGGAATCCCTATGACGCCATTCAGTTGATTTGGAAAGGAGACCTGAACACCCTTCATGACAGGGAACTTGGTAATTATCGGAGTCTTGTTTCCCAAGTAACTGCCAGAAGCTTTTGGATAGTATTTGACTGGCATTGAAGTATTAGAACTTGTTCGAAGGTTGTACAATCTAGAATCTAGATTGAATCTTATCCTTCACAGAACTTTACGTTATAGCTAGAGATTAGCGAATCGAACCAGGCGAACCGGAATTCGAGTCGAATTTCAGGAAATATTCGATTCGCGTCGAATCCGAAATTTTGCCTACTTCGGGTGCGCGAATCGAATATTTCCCGATCAGCCGGCAAAACTGTCCCTGCAGTGAGCTCCGCTATTTCTGACAGTTCTCTGACAGAAGGAACACATGTTTAGCGGTTGAAACATTGTATCTATTAGTTTCCATTTAGGATACAGATGTTTCAACCGCTGTACATGTGAAGAAGCTGTCAGAGAACTGTCAGAAATAGAGGAACTCTGCACATACACTTTTTGCCGGCTTGGAATTATTCTTATTTTCATCCTACTTCTTCTTCTTCTTCTTCATCCTCATCCTCATCCTCAGAAGAAGAGGATGAGGATGAAGAAGAAGAAGAAGAAGAAGAAGTAGGATGAAAATAAGAATAATTCCAAGCCGGCAAAAAGTGTATGTGCAGAGTTCCTCTATTTCTGACAGTTCTCTGACAGCTTCTTCACATGTACAGCGGTTGAAACATCTGTATCCTAAATGGAAACTAATAGATACAATTTGTATCTATTAGTTTCCATTTAGGATACAGATGTTTCAACCGCTGTACATGTGAAGAAGCTGTCAGAGAACTGTCAGAAATAGAGGAACTCTGCACATACACTTTTTGCCGGCTTGGAATTATTCTTATTTTCATCCTACTTCTTCTTCTTCTTCTTCTTCATCCTCATCCTCATCCTCTTCTTCTGAGGATGAGGATGAAGAAGAAGAAGAAGAAGAAGAAGTAGGATGAAAATAAGAATAATTCCAAGCCGGCAAAAAGTGTATGTGCAGAGTTCCTCTATTCTGCAGATACACTTAGAGGAGCTCTGCAGATACACTTAGAGGAGCTCTGCACATACACTTTTTGCCGGCTTGGAATTAATCTTATTTTCATCCTACTTCTTCTTCTTCTTCATCCTCATCCTCATCCTCAGAAGAAGAAGAAAAGGATGAGGATGAAGAAGAAGAAGAAGAAGAAGTAGGATGAAAATAAGAATAATTCCAAGCCGGCAAAAAGTGTATGTGCAGAGTTCCTCTATTCTGCAGATACACTTAGAGGAGCTCTGCACATACACTTTTTGCCGGCTTGGAATTAATCTTATTTTCATCCTACTTCTTCTTCTTCTTCTTCATCCTCATCCTCAGAAGAAGAAGAAGAGGATGAGGATGAAGAAGAAGAAGAAGAAGTAGGATGAAAATAAGAATAATTCCAAGCCGGCAAAAAGTGTATGTGCAGAGTTCCTCTATTCTGCAGATACACTTAGAGGAGCTCTGCAGATACACTTAGAGGAGCTCTGCACATACACTTTTTGCCGGCTTGGAATTAATCTTATTTTCATCCTACTTCTTCTTCTTCTTCTTCTTCATCCTCATCCTCAGAAGAAGAAGAAGAGGATGAGGATGAAGAAGAAGAAGAAGAAGAAGAAGTAGGATGAAAATAAGAATAATTCCAAGCCGGCAAAAAGTGTATGTGCAGAGTTCCTCTATTCTGCAGATACACTTAGAGGAGCTCTGCACATACACTTAGAGGAGCTCTGCACATACACTTTTTTCCGGCTTGGAATTAATCTTATTTTCATCCTACTTCTTCTTCTTCTTCATCCTCATCCTCATCCTCAGAAGAAGAAGAAGAGGATGAGGATGAAGAAGAAGAAGAAGAAGTAGGATGAAAATAAGAATAATTCCAAGCCGGCAAAAAGTGTATGTGCAGAGCTCCTCTATTCTGCAGATACACTTAGAGGAGCTCTGCAGATACACTTAGAGGAGCTCTGCACATACACTTTTTGCCGGCTTGGAATTAATATTATTTTCATCCTACTTCTTCTTCTTCTTCTTCATCCTCATCCTCAGAAGAAGAAGAAGAGGATGAGGATGAAGAAGAAGAAGAAGTAGGATGAAAATAAGAATAATTCCAAGCCGGCAAAAAGTGTATGTGCAGAGTTCCTCTATTCTGCAGATACATTTAGAGGAGCTCTGCACATACACTTAGAGGAGCTCTGCACATACACTTTTTGCCGGCTTGGAATTAATCTTATTTTCATCCTACTTCTTCTTCTTCTTCTTCATCCTCATCCTCAGAAGAAGAAGAAGAGGATGAGGATGAGGATGAGGATGAAGAAGAAGAAGAAGAAGTAGGATGAAAATAAGAATAATTCCAAGCCGGCAAAAAGTGTATGTGCAGAGCTCCTCTAAGTGTATCTGCAGAGCTCCTCTAAGTGTATCTGCAGAATAGAGGAACTCTGCACATACACTTTTTGCCGGAAACCGCTGTATGGAAGGAATGTCCCAGAACTGTCAGAAATAGACTATTTATGACAGTTCTGGGACATTCCCTCCATACAGCGGTTGAAACCGCTGTATGGAGTGAATGTCCCAGAACTGTCAGAAATAGACTATTTCTGACAGTTCTGGGACATTCCTTCCATACAGCGGTTGAAACATTGTATCTATTTGTTTCCATAAATAATAAATACCGCTGTATGGAGGGAATGTCCCAGAACTGTCAGAAATAGACTATTTATGACAGTTCTGGGACATTCCCTCCATACAGCGGTTGAAACCGCTGTATGGAGTGAATGTCCCAGAACTGTCAGAAATAGACTATTTCTGACAGTTCTGGGACATTCCTTCCATACAGCGGTTGAAACATTGTATCTATTTGTTTCCATAAATGGATCCATTTATGGAAACAAATAGATACAATGTTTCAACCGCTGTATGGAAGGAATGTCCCAGAACTGTTGGAAATAGTCTATTTCTGACAGTTCTATGACATTCCCTCCATACAGCGGTTGAAACCGCTGTATGGAGTGAATGTCCCATAACTGTCAGAAATAGACTATTTCTGACAGTTCTGGGACATTCACTCCATACAGCGGTTGAAACATTGTATCTATTTGTTTCCATAAATGACATTCTGCAGATACACTTAGAGGAGCGCTGCAGATACACTTTTTGCCAGCTTGGAATTAATCTTATTTTCATCCTACTTCTTCTTCTTCATCCTCATCCTCATAAGAAGAAGAAGAGGATGAGGATGAAGAAGAAGAAGAAGAAGAAGTAGGATGAAAATAAGAATAATTCCAAGCCGGCAAAAAGTGTATCTGCAGCGCTCCTCTAAGTGTATCTGCAGAATGTCATTTATGGAAAAAAATAGATACAATGTTTCAACCGCTGTATGGAGTGAATGTCCCATAACTGTCAGAAATAGACTATTTATGACAGTTCTGGGACATTCACTCCATACAGCGGTTGAAACCGCTGTATGGAGGGAATGTCATAGAACTGTCAGAAATAGACTATTTCTGACAGTTCTGGGACACTCACTCCATACAGCGGTTGAAACATTGTATCTATTTGTTTCCATTTGTTTTCATCTCCAAGGGCATTTAAATTAAAGGTACAGTGTTCTGCACTAATTTAAAGGCTCTCTGAAGCCTAGAAACCCTTTTAATAAGTTAAATTCGTAGCGAATTAATTCGCATCGAATCGAATTTCATACTGGAATTCGCCGAATCAGCCGAATCAAATTTTTGAGAAATTCGCTCATCTATAGTTATAGCCTTGTCAGTCATATGCATTCCAGACAAGTGGCAGGCAGACTTTCACAGTCAGCAGTACCAAACCCAGGCGTGGTTCCTACACTTGGGGGTATTCCAGGTGTGTCACAGATAGGCAATTCCAGAGGTTGACTTCCTGGCCTTCAGGTTAAACTACAGACTAGGCAGTTTTGTCTTAGGCACAATGGCCCTTTGGTGGAAGCCGTGGATGCTCTGGTGATTCTATGGGATTAGTAGCTCCTGATCTATGCCTTTGCTTGTCCGTCTCACAGGTCCATGATGGAAGGCATTGTGGTATTCCTCATTGTTGAAGGCTGGCTCAGACAGATGTGGTATGCCCACATGATATGACACTGGCCAGTTTCTCTCTGTCTCCCCAACCAGGACATTTATTCTATCCCTTGCCCTTCTCTATTTCAAGTTTTCTTCTATTGCCTGGATGTGGTTCTGGCTGGAGAGTCTAACTCTCAGCCTCTGTTTCTTTCAGACAGGCTATTTTCTCTTAGTTTTTTAAGATGGACCCTGTAGCATGCTCCACTTCTAGTTCCACCATCTTGAGATATGCACTATATCTGTGAGTGTTACAAGTTCTTTGGCTTCAGAAAATTATGTCTCAGATCTGCAAGGCTGCCACCAGGGCTTCTATCCTTACTTCTACCACGTGGACATGCGCCTTCATCTGAAGTCACCTCAAACAGGATCTTTGAGCTTCAGGCAACTAACAGCTTTGCTGTTGTTGTTGCGTCTTGGGCCTGTTGGTGTTGCTGTTTGCCAGACTGCTTTTGGACATCGTTAGGTTAAATACTCCTTCAATGTGTCTAGATCAAAGGAAGCACACTTACAAACAACAGAGTCATTTAGGTAGTCATAACAGCTATACCTAGTCCCTTAAAATATGGGTAGAAGGCAGCAACACAATCACCTCATGGTTCCTTTAGTTAATGAAAAGAACCTACTGTACTTCAAGGCTGGAGCCACCATGAGAAATTGCTGCAAATTTAACCAGAAGCATATCGATATAGAGGGCTGGGCGTTAACAGAGGCAATAGGCAGGAAAGCCAGCCATTCTTCTTATGGCACATTCTTTCAACAATACTAATAGGCTTAGCAGTCCTCACTGTAGCTGATTTTAGCAGGAAGGCTGGAACTTCCTTACTTTCTTATATAATAGGATTTGCCTAAAATACAACCCCAATAGCAGGTCATTGGTCTACAACATGTATGCTACTAAATAGGACTTGAGAAAGCACATGTGCGCGAAACATGTCGTCCTGGTAACCGGCCATACCTCCCCAGCTTGCGGCAGCACGCTGGACTTCCCCTCCGTCTCCTGGCTATCACAGTGACATCATCACGGGACGCCGTCATCACGTGGTCCCTGCATCTGACAGGCTCAACTCCATTCATCACCACTGAACAACATCCCCGAGTGGATGGACCATCCACCTGACCCAGGCACTTCCTTCAAGCCACAGGCTCAAGTGTTTTATGTTCCATTGCTTATTCCAATAAAGGTACTCCCCCTAGTGGGGTTTTTATATTACTACCGTCAAAACACAGTTTTTTCTATGGAACATGTATGCTACCACACACTGACCACAGGAAAATGGAAAATTGCATCATACTTACCTCATAAAATTCCTTTCTTGGTGCCAATCCATGGTAACATGCTAAACCCACCCACCTTTTTCAGGTTTATAGCTGTACATTGGTCCTTTGGGCAGACGTAGGTGGGGATACTACCAAATGTATGCTCCCTTAGATTGTCACCAGGAAAGAAACATTACAAGGTGTTTATTATACAAATTTTCATTTTTTTTTCACTTCTTTGGAGAGGTCACATGATCTCCTGGCACCATCTGCTGTGTATCAGTAAAAGGCTTGCTGTGACTTTGACAATGGATAGTCCACTGTAAGTTAGCACGTGCCATCATGGCTCAGTGGATTCAGACCCATTTTTGAGCCTCTTTAAAATTTTAAAAAAGTAAATACTTTATTGCAAAAGAGTGTGCAGCATGTTTATTAACAGTGGGGAGGCAAGGCTTTAAGTGTTTTTAATATTAGCCTTTAAATGTACTTTATTTTCAATGTATCACAGAACAAAGAGAAGCTAAGACATAACTGGGCATTTGAAAATTGGGCTAAATGATAAAATACTATGTCTGTACGGATTGCTGGTAAGCACTCAATGTACTTTATATCAGAAGCATGTACTGATCTCGAGTAGAAGCATCTACTGAATTATGCATTAGTGTACGCTGGTGCCTGAATTATTCGTTCCAACAAATCCTCCAACCTCACAACTCAATTCACCTTCCACATATCTACAATATACTTACAAGTGCTGTTTGCTTTGCCTGCTCCCAACTGCGTACTCCTGTATTTAGCGGCTCCTGGGCACAGTGTGACGATCATGTGTCACCACAGAGACAGTTGCTCTTTATGGTGAATGGATCAATTATCACTGATACTGTTGACCACTGGAGGCATCTAAAATACAGTAAAAATATATTCATATATAAGTGCATCCAGCAGTCAGCAAGAGTCAGTATAAACAATAGAGAATTGAGCCAATTCACTCAGCATAGCTATCTGTGAAAGTTTGGTGGTTTTATTGCCAAAAAGTATGCCGCATTTTCTTTTTCTGATCCTGTACTATGATTTCTTGCATGCGCTCCCTTTTCCTGAACTATCTGGAGATACACAATCCCCATAAAAAAGAATTGTAGGAGCACAGTAGTCATCACATTCTGAGTGGGTCCTATTAGTGCTCATCAGACACAGGGCATGGAAGGCTGCTATGCCATAACTGCATCATCCATAACGAACACTAACATTACTTTTGCTAAATTACTGTTTTCACTTCTAGCTGGCAGTAATTTTCCATTCTAACTCCATGACCTCTAAATAGACACCAAATTGTTTTAAAACTACTGTATGGGGACTTCCATTGCTGACTTCCATTAAAAAAAATTAGTTGCTGGTTGTCTCAGGCTTTAATATTTAGAGTCCCTAACTGTGACAACCATACAAGTCAGGAGAGTGAGAATAAAACCAAAAGTTGTTCTTATACTTATATCTTGTCAGTAACTTCTAAAGATTTGAACCCAGTCGGCCAGCATGCAAGCCAGGCCCCAATCATTTAAAAATCAAGAGACTAGCAATGGCAGAACATGGTAGGTTTGTCTTTTTTCCAAAATAAAGCATTATAATCCTGTCATACTATATGTCTTTCACTTGAGGTGACAGGGCAAAGAATATTTCCCTGTCATTGTTGGTCATGAAGCAAAATGCTTCAGCTTGTAAATCAGATACTTGATACTTCTATGTACATTGTCAGTTAAATTTGGGGAAAAAATTACTTTTAGCCAAACAAAATTTTCCCCCATAATACTTTCTAGACAACTTGCTTTCTATCTCTGTGTTCAGGTGAAACAAACATTGACATATATGGGAACACAGAGATATATTTCCTCTTCTCTTCAACAGCCTTCATGAGGCCACAATACACCCAGGAACTGCTAAGACACAGAGTGCACACACAGTGACATTCTATGATTCTGAGCTTTTAATTGATTCTGTTTGTTTCTTAGAAGAAAAAATACATAATTATGTTTTTAATGGAGGACTAGAAATAAAGTCACTTAGACAGCTATAGATTATTGATGGGACCCCAGATATCAGAAATTTTCAGTATGTTCTTATACCCTCATAGAGTAAGGGTGTGGGGGGACAAATTTGCTAGGGAGCATAATCACTTTGACATTACAGGACCAAGTAAGAATCATAGAAAAAACATATTTCAGCAAGGTAATCACAAAGTTACAAAAGCCTTAAATAATGCAGGAGGACACAAACAATCATGGTCATGTAGTTTAAAAACAAGTTCAATTTTTAAGCTAACAATAATACTCTTAAGAGTACAGCCTTCAACACCCTCTTACAAAGGAACACTTTGCTACAGTGTCATGGAACAGCAGACTGTTAACAAGAAATGAACTCACAAAAAGATAGAACATGGTGTGTAAGGAGGAAAGCGCCAGACACATTTGTGTATAGTCAAAAAATTAAATGTTATTGGCCGTAATGTTCAATAAAAGTTGACACATTTTGGGAGTTCAAATGGGTTCCCTTTTATCAGTGTTTCAGATTACTGAGAGTAAAGAAAGAACTGATATGGGACATCAGAAGTACAAATAGTTCTCAAAAGAATATTTTTCCACATTCAAAACAAACTGCTCCATATGCCAGTTTTAACAGGCTCCACAAGTCTAAGTTTTTTTTTCTCCAAGTAATTTTAATTTCTAATGAATGTTTGAACCCCCAAGCACATTGACTTTCACTGAAAGTAACCCCCATATAAACAAATTTCTTGACTTTATGCCAACATTCCTAGCGCTTTCCTCTTTACATGGCTGTTCACATGAGATTCAAACCATCCTACCTCTTTCCAATTACACTCTCTAGAAAGCTGCCTAGAAGAACACACACCTATTTGTTTCTAGACCAGGGCTTCATTCCTCACTTTAATAGTTATTTTTATTAGTGGTCTCGTGTCCCACACCCCTTTCTTATCATGAAGGTTAGAATCGGAAAGCACAGCTGCCAGGGAATTTGTGGTTACTTGTGTAATGCAGCACTATTTTAGCTCCAGCAATGGATTACCGACACAGTAAACATTTTATGAATAATCTTAACTTTACATTTAGCAGAGAGTACTTTACGTAATATTTGCCACAGCAAGTATAGTCCATTTTTCCCTCCTTACCCAACGTCAGATATTGTAATGTCTTAGTATTGTAGCTTCAAAAATATAAAGGTATTGTTGAGTTATTAACTAATTTAGCATCTGCCCAAAAATGGATTAAACTTTTGAGTAAACTGAAACTTTCTTCTTAATAAATAGGTGGGATTCTTGGTCAGAAAACCTCAAATTATCATGTTCATCAAAATCTATACACCCATTTATAGCATTAGTAGTGTAAGAAAATGAGCATCCAATTTATGTTAAAAGCTGTACTCTAAGCAAACAGCAAAATACACAGTTGGAATACATACATTGAAACTTTTACCTGCCAAAGGATCTGAATGTCTGTTAATCCTGAGGTTTACACAGTTCTAGACATCATATTAAGGCTGGTGACCTGGCTTTTTTAGCAGCAAAACAGCATGGTTAACTCTCTTTCCCCTGTCTATGATTGAATAAAAGAGAAGGAGCAGCAGACTGATTATATCATCTATCTGATCCTCTTTTCAGCATGGTCAGCATGCTGGACACTTATGCAGACCATGACTTTCCCAGTCTTTTTGGGGCTGCACCAGATATTACAAGATACTGAGCCAAATTCAGGTATTTAAATTAGATATGTTAAAAAAAAATTTCCCAGAGATCAGCTTCAAAGAAATAGTAGTGACTCTTACCTCATAGTATTTACCATCAGCATAACAACCACAGTTATGCGGCAGAATACAGCTCTTCCCGTTCAAGACATAGCCAGGGTCACACTGACAACCCTCCACACAGTAATGGTTGCAATCACTTTTAAGCCTGATAGCAGCACATCGAGGTTGGCACACACTAACACAACTTTCATAGTGACTGTATGCTGGGCATGTGACATCTGTATATTTTAAAGGTAAAAAGAGCAACACAAAACATACATTAGAAATACAGTGATGAGATACTGGAAACATTTGACGTAAAATATGACTACGTCGAATGTGGAAAAAGAATAAAGGAGGGACATAAATCAGTAGCAAGAGCAGACTGACCATTTGGAAACTTGGGCACTGCCCGAGGGCCCGGGGTCAGTAGGGGGCCCCATGAGATGCCCCTGGTACCTTTTTCATAGGCTTTTTTGAGTTTGGGCAATGACACAGGGGCCCCATGATCCCCTATTGCCCGGGGGCCCCATGAGTTGTCAGTCCGCCCCTGATCAGTAGTGTACTATCAGTGATAGATGAAGCAGCATCCATTACGAAGCCCATAATTCTAGGAAGCCCCGGCACTAAGTTTGATTCATGAATATCTGTTCCTTTTTTAAGTGTCTCTTTTTTGCCTGGCATTAATGGAAGCATCATTCAATGTGGTGTATTTATTTGGTAGAAGAGGTTTCACATTGAAAAGCTTGTAAGAACGAGTGAAGCCGTTGCATGTATAGTGGGTCATAGGGAAAATACAGTTATCTTTTTTATGTAGACTTCTGACCTACACTAACTGTACTCTCCTGTTTAAATAAATACTTACCTGAATTGGATGGCCATCTACAGGTATCCAGTCTCCAGCTGAAATCTGGGGCAGGGGTGATATGTTACTTTAGGACAGGAGGGGTAAGTGCTTATTAAAACTTTTGTGTGTGACTACCTTCTGCTCACTGAGTAGGTAGTTAGTGGGGTTGATGTGGAAAGGTAAATCAGGATTATCAGGTAGGAATATGGGTTACTGAAGCTAGGGGGAATGGTAGGGGCTCACAGAAAAGGAAGGCTAGTCCTGTGTTTGAGCACCAAAACAATATTGCCAGGTTGAATGAAGATGCGGAGGTGGTAAACACAAAGGTTGCAGTTCTGGATGTCACTGCTACCCCTAACAGCCAGGAGAGCAGCCCATCTACTACGAGTAGTGAGAGTAGTGCAGAAAGGCCTAGACAGTTGGTGGTAATAGGGGATTTTATAATCAGAAGGGCTGAAAGAATAATTTGCAGCAAGGAAGAATCAATTTAAAGAACTAGACTGCGAGTTAAAGGAAAGGACCTCCAAGGTGATATTCTCTGAAATATTGCCTGTGCCATGCGCAACGCAGGAAAGACAGGAGGATATTAGATAACTGAATGCATGGCTAAAGATTTGGTGTAAGAGGGAAGGATTTGTGTTTCTAGAGCTCTGGGATGACTTTTCATTGGGCTACAACCTATATGCTAAAGATGGTTTGCACCTAAATGGGTCTGCTGTGCTTGGGGAGAAGCTTTTACGGGCTTTGTGCAGAAAGATTCAATGAACTACCATGGCGCTCCCAGCACAGTGGTTGTTCATTGAGATCCACAAGTCGATAGCCACTAAGGCTGTCGAGACTTGTAGTTCATTCATTCATAGAACACCGGGAATGAATGACATGGTTGTGTGGGTGGAGCCCTGCACAGCCACACTGTTTTTAAAAACTGACAGCTAGTACGGGGAACTTCTCATGGGGAGGGGGGTCTTAATTGGGCAGCGGCTTCAGCATTAGGAACATGTTACATGTTCCACCCTAAAAACAGGGGAAAGTGTAACATGTTACACATTCCTAAATGTGAACTTTTTTCCAAGCATGAGGGCTGCTCTTCAAGACTTTGATTGGGAAGCAACATTGACATCAAAGAACACAGAACAGAAATGGAAATTATTCAAAAAGACTGTATGTGAACACACTGCAAAATACACTATATTGCCAAAAGTATTGGGACACCCCTCCAAATCATTGGATTTAGGTGTTGCAATCACCCCCATGGCCACAGGTGTATAAAATCAAGCACCTAAGCATGCAGACTGCTTCTACAAACATTCGTGAAAGAATTGGTCACTCTCAGGAGTGAATTCAAGCATGGTACCGTGAGAGGTTGCCACCTACACAATAAGTCCATCCATGACATTTCCTTGCTACAAAATATTCCACGGTCAACTGTTAGTGATATTATAACAAAGTGGATGCAACTGGGAACAACAGCAACTCCACCAAGTGGTAGGCCACGTAAAATGACAGAGCATCAATGCATGTGGAAGCTCACAGTGCACAGAAGTTGCCAAATGTCTTCAGAGTCAATAGCAAAAGACCTCCAAACTTCATGTGGCCTTCAGATTAGCACAACAGTGCATAAAGAGCTTCATGGAATGGGTTTCCATGGCCAAGAAGCTGCATCCAAGCTTTACATCAGCGAGTGCAATGCAAGGCGTTGGATGCTGTGGTGTAAAGCATGCCACCACTGGACTCTTGAGAAGTGGAGACGTGATCTCTGGAGTGACCAATCACACTTCTCTGTCTGGCATCTGATGGATGGGTTTGGCGGTTGCCAGGAGAACGGTGCTTGCCTGACTGCATTGTGCCAAGTGTAAAGTTTGGTGGAGATGGATTATTGTGTGGGGTTGTATTGCAGGGGCTGGGCTTGGCCCCCTAGTTCCAGTGAAGGGAACTCTTAAAGCATCAGCATAGCAAGACGTTTTGGACAATTTCATGCTCCCAACTTTGTGGGAACAGTTTGGGGATGGCTCCTTCCTGTCCCAACATGGCTGCATACCAGTGCACAAAGCAAGGTCCATAAAGATATGGATGATCAAGTTTGGGATGGAGGAACTTGACCGGCCTGAGTCCTGACCTCAACCCGATAGAACACTTTTGGGATGAATTAGAGCAGAGATTGCAAGCCAGGCCTTCTCGTCCAACATCAGTGCCTGACCTCACAAATGTGTTTCTAGAAGAATGGTAAAACATTCCCATAGACACACTCCTAAACCTTCTGGACAGCCTTCGCAGAAGAGTTGAAGATGTTATAGCTGCAAAAGGTGGGCAATCGCAATATTGAACCCTACAGATTAAGACTGGGATGCCATTAAAGTTCATGTGCGTGTAAAGACAGGCTTCCCAATACTTTCGGCAATATAGTGTATAGTCCCATGGGCATAAGTATAAAAGGCTAAAAATAAAACCTATGTGGCTCACATCCAAAGATTAAAAAGCTATAAATAATAAGAAAAGCTTTTAAAAAATATAAACATGAAGGAACACTATCATCATTTAAATGTTAGAAAGTATATAACAGAATATGTAAAAAAGAAATCAAGGATGCAAAAATTCAAAACAAACGACAGATTGCAAAAGAAAGAACAAACCCCCCAAAATGTTTCAAATATATTAATAGTGAAAAGGTGAGGTCTGAGCATGTAGACCCTTTACAAAACAATCTAGAGTGGGTGACTGGGGACAAAGAAAAGGCAAGTTTCACAAATACCTTATTCAGCTCTGTGTATATAAAGGAGCATGGGGGTGCTCTTGTCCATAATGGGGATGATATTGACACAGCCCCAAATGATCCACAATGGCTCAAAATTGATATGGTCCAGAAATATTTAGACAGAATAAAGGTGAATAAAGCACCTGGACAGGATGGCATACACCCACAGATCCTAAAAGAATTCAGCTCTGCCATTTCAAATCCATTGTTTCTAATTTTTAGGGTCTCTTTAATAACTGGTATAGTACCACTGGATTGGCGTAAGGCAAATGTGAAGCCTATATTTAAAAAGGGATCAAAGTCTTTACCAAGTAACTACAGTCCTGTTAGTTTATTTTCTATAGTTGAGAAGATACTGGAGAGTTTAATAAAAGACCACATAGATGAGTTCTTGCTAGAAAAATAGCTTAAAGTGGAGCTCTACCCAAAAGGGAAAGTTAAAGACTGGTCCTCCACTTCCCATTAAGGATTGGCACCTTTGGGGAGCGAGGGGGGAGCGGGTACCCGAAATTCACAGGTACCCGCTCCCACTTCCGCTGCAATTGCCTAGGCGATCGGAAGTGGGAGTTGCCCTCCTATCCTCCCTCCCCATAGTCTTCTGGGACACGTGAAAGGTTCCAGACGACTACGGTGCCATTCAGGAAGCACAGCGCTACTAGCACATGTGCAGTGGGCACCCGGCTGTGAAGCCGCAAGCTGTCACAGCCACGTGCCCACACTGAAGATGCTGGTGTCTGAAACACAAGACGGCTGGTGAAACGGGCTGTGGGGAGCACACCGTGTGATCGTGGGACAGGTGAGTGGCTGTTTTTTAAAGGTCAGCAGCTACAATTTTTGTAGCTGCTGACTTTTATTTTTTTACAGTGTGAGTGGAACTCCGCTTTAAGTAACAGACAGCATGGCTTCATGAAAAACAGAAGTTGTCAGGCAAATCTGATTTCTTTTTATGAGGTGGTGAGCAAAACCTTAGACAAAGGAATGGCTGTGGACGTGGTATACTTGGATTTTGCAAAATCGTTTGCCACAGTTCCCCACACACAGCTAATGTGTAAGGTAAAATCTACGGGCTTGAAAATTGATAGAAAACTTGCTAAAAGACCATATTTAGAGAGTAGTGATTAATGATTCATAATCTGAATGGTCTAGGGCTGTCAGTGGTGTACCCCAAGGTTTAGTGTTGGGACCCTTACTCTTTAATATATTTATTAATGATATAGGGTCTGGGATTAAAAGTACTATTTCAGTGTTTGCAGATGACACCAAGCTGTGCAGTGTAATATCATTACAGGATGTCTCCAATTTAGAAGCCGACCTCAATGCATTGTTTAATTGGGCAACTATGTGGCAAATGAGGTTTAATGCTGATAAATGTAAAGTTATGCCCTTTGTGGCTAAAAATATGCATGCATCATACATACTAGGGGGGGGTACAACTGGGGGAATCAATGGTGGAGAAGAATCTGGGTGTTCTGGTAGATCCAGGGGCGGACTGCCAACTCATGGGGCCCCCGGGCAATAGGGGATCATGGGGCCCCTGTGTCCTCGCCCACACTCAAACCACACCCAAAAAAGCCTATGAAAGGTACCAGGGGCATCTCATGGGGCACCCTACTGACCTCGGGCCCTCGGGCAGTGTCCGAGTTCCCAAATGGTCAGTCCGCCCCTGGGTAGATCATAAGCTTAATAAAAGCATGCAAGTTGTTAGGGTTCAAAGCAAGCAAAATCATTTCTTGTAATTAGAGAGGTATGAACTGCAGAAAGAAAGATACAATTTTGCCTCTGTACAAATCATTAGTAAGACCTCCTCTGGAATATTCATTTCAGTTTTGGGCACCAATTCACAAAAAGGATATCGGGGAACTGCAGAAAGTGCAGAGAAGGGCAACCAAACTGATAAGAGGCATGGAGGAGCTCAGCTATGAGGAAAGATTAGAGGAACTGAATTTATTCTCTCTTGAGAAGAGGAGATTAAGGGGGGATATGATCAATTTATAGAAATACATAAGCGGTCCATATAGTGACCTCGGTGTAGAGTTATTCACTTTAAGCTCATAACAGAGGACAAGGGGTCACTCTTTATGTCTGGAGGAAAAGAGATTTAATATCCAAATACAGAAAAGCTTCTTCACAGTAAGAGCAGTGAAAATGTGGAATAGACTCCATCAGAAGCTTGTTCTGGTCAACTCAGTAGATTGCTTTAAAAAAAAGGCCTGGATTCTTTCCTAAATGTACACAATATAACTGGATACCAATATTTATAGGTAAAATTGACCCAGGGAATACCTGATTGCCTCTTGGGGGATCAGAAAATACTTTTTTTCCCTGCTGGAGTAAATTGCTGGAGTCAATTGGATCAAGCTTTATTAGTTTTTTTTTGCCTTCCTCTGGATCAATGTAGGTATAGGATTGCATATTGGTTGCACTAGCTGGATTTGTGTTTTTTTTTTCAACCAGACTAACTGTGTAACTATGGTTAACCCCAATGTTTAGGCATGACACGTTTTATAAACGACTTGTCACATTTCATATTACAATAGCTCATGTTACCATACTTACTAAAAATACAACTTCGTTTTTAGGTAAGGATTTTCTTTTAACTAAAACTTACAGCAGGATGTGTGATTCCTCCAGCCAGTGATAGCAATCCCTTGTGTCTGACATGTACTTGCATAGTTTTGAAGCCAGCTACAAGCAGTTTGGACAGCACCACCATCAATGCAGGAGTCAAAAAGGCAATTCTTAAAGAAAAATCTAGGATTCACTTTGCTGTGGCATTTGGCAAATACACCACTCCTGTTGGGAATGAAGCTGCAAAGCTGCTGGGCTTTCCACAATCCATCCACTTTTGTGCAGGTTGGACATCTGTCCCCACAACCAACCTGGCAAAATGTATCTCTTTTTACCCAGCTGTGACCAAACTCATTGACATTCATACTAATGAAGCCACTAGAGGTCTGCAGGTCATCTTCCATATTTCCATTGTACCTCCCGCACAGGCCATATGTGCTATTCTGCATGTAGCGGGGAATTGTTACAGACAGAAATGTCTTCCAGTCATAGACCACCTTTAGGCCAAAGTCTGTTTCAATAACGATGTGAAAACCAAATGCAAAAATATTCACTTTGCCATGACCCAACTTCAGAGGCAAATAAAGTCTTTCATTATTTACCTAGCAAAAAAAGAGAGTAAAGTTTGTAAATAAATTCACAGTTAACCTGAAATTCATAAAACAGCAGTCTATTACTCACTTCAGGACCTAGTGATAGGCCAAAAGGACTGTATGGGAACAGGTACGTAATCTTTAAAACTATGTAATAGGGTTCATAAATGTATTCCTTATAGGATAGATCAGGGGTGGGCAAACTTTTTGACTTGAGGGCCGCAATGGGTTCATATATTGGACCCGGGGGCCGGACCAAGAGTAGATAGTAATTCATCCCCCATAGTAATTCATCCCCCATATAGTAATTCATCCCCCATAGTAATTCATCCCCCATAGTAATTCATCCCCCATATAGTAATTCATCCCCCATAGTAATTAATCCCCCATATAGTAATTCATCCCCCATAGTAATTCATCCCCCATAGTAATTAATCCCCCATATAGTAATTCATCCCCCATAGTAATTCATCCCCCATAGTAATTAATCCCCCATATAGTAATTCATCCCCCATAGTAATTCATCCCCCATAGTAATTCATCCCCCATAGTAATTCATCCCCCCTATAGTAATTCATTCCCCATATTAATTCATCCCCCATATTAATTCATCCCTCATATAGTATTTCATCCCCCACAGTACTATTCCCCCCCAAGTAGTAAGCCAAGTCGCCCCTGTGTCAATTCACTTACCTTTGCTCCGCGCGTTCCTCTCGCCGCGTTCCCGTGCCGTCCCGGTCTTCAGGGCGGACTGTGAGAGGAGCCTAGCTCCCTTCACATTCGTCACGCTGCCCCGCCTACACACATCCTGACAGCCAATGTTTGCCTGCCCTGGCTGTGGTTTTTTTTATCACGCTCTGCGGGCCGGATTAAAAGGTCCGCCGGGCCGTATACGGTCCGCCGGGCCGTATACGGCCCGCAGGGCCGTAGTTTGCCTATTGCTGGGATAGATACTACCATAATCACCAATAGTAAGAGTGAGGGAGTATCCAGCCTATAAGAAATACAATTTTGAACCCCATTCTAAAACTCTTAGAAAAAGTTTCATTTATGCTCATCATGTTTGTAATAAGTTTGTCAGTTCATACTGGTTTAATGTCAAGCATTAAAATTAGCAGGAAGTGTAAGGGTTGGCTGATTAGTAAAGCACAGAATGGCAGCAAAGTAGTGAAACAGAGCATTGTGTGTAATAACCACTAATTCAAAGGTGATACATTTTTAATCTGTTGATTAACAATGGTTTATGAATGATAAGTTAGCTAAGGCTCTGTTCACACTAGTGCTGTGTTGCAGGCCGCAGCACGGCAGCCCATTCATTTGAATCAGCTGCCATGTTTCTCAAAATGCACCTTTCCATAAATCGCAGCCCGCACTTGGAACTGCACTACAATGCGGTTCCCAGTGTGGGTAAGATTTCCAGTGAGGGCAGCAAGCTGTTAAAATTAATGGCACCCATCTGCGGGTCCCACGGTTTGTGTGCAGATGGTTGCAGCTGCGGCTCCCACAGCAGCTTTCACCTGCACTAGCACTTTTCACCATGCACAGCACGCAATACCTGTTTGAAGCTCAGTTTGCCTGACTGACACATCAGACGGACTTCTATAATAAGGCATAAGCTTTGGAGTGTGTAAATTTCAAATGGAGCTATTGAGCTCTCTCAACAGCAAACAGAGGGACAAAGTGACAGAGGAAAACACACAAAAAAGGAGCCTAAAGTTCTACCTGTATTATTTCATATTTAACTGACTTAAATTATAATAAATGTATTATTCTCAGTAAATAAATAAACATATAAATTAACAAAATGACTATACTTTCCCTTTAATATTGTCTATACCTTACCTTAAGCTGTGTATGAGCTGTATGTCCTCCATAGAATGGAGCAAAAAAGCAAAAAGGGGCAATTTTCATTCAAAACAATCTAAGATCATGCAATTATAATTTAACAACATTTTAAACCTCACAATATTCTGTACAGAATGAAAAAATAATAAATAATATTCATAAAATAGGCTAGATAGGTACCTTGACTAACTAATCCCCTGACATCAAGTCATAGCGAAAAAAATGCATCTAGTAAATTTTGAGCAATTATTGCTGTAGCAAACAAAAAAGAAATGTTATTTTTAACGCGTAGGGGGGAAGATTTACTAAAGCTGGAGCACTGCGAATCAGGTGCAGCTGTGCATGTTAACCAATCAGCTTCTAACTTCAGCTTGTTCAGTTAAACTTTGACAAAATCTAGAAGCGGATTGGTTTCTATGCAGAGCTGCACCAGATTTTGCATGCTTGGTTTAGTAGATCACCCCTATAGTGTCCAATGAATATTGGTCTGCGATAAGTTAAGCTGAGAGGTGACCTAGAGATGGGGACCAAACCGAATTTCTTGACAGCTCAGAGAAAAGTGAAGTCAGAAACCTTGCTATGCTGTCTGTCATAGATGCCTGTGTGATCACAATCACAAATCTTTTGACAGTTCACATAGATAAACAGCATGTTTAGCTGTTTGCCTGTAGTGCCAGCTCTAAAGTGTGTGTGTAGCCAAAACTTTTTTAGTTTTTCATAGGGCCAGGAAAAGTTAAAATGGCTCCATTAGGGTAAAACATCTTCAGAGTGTAGCCCCCACCCCCCCACTTTATATTTATCAGAGTCCGATCTCAATCCAGTGCTGTGCATGAGAGCAGAGCTCTCTCCACTCTCTCCTTCCTCATTGACTCACAGCAGTGGGAGCCACATGGGTGTCCCCATAGCAATTGGCTTGCTACAGGGGCACTCAGCTGGGAGAGGAGAGGAACCAGGAGTGCCAGCGAGGGACCCATGAAGAGGAGGATTAAGGCTGCTCTGTGCAAAACCATTGAGCAAGTAAATATAACATAGTTGGTTTTTTTTTCTAAATTTTCTTTACACTTTAAACACCCTTCCACGTTATTTTAGTGCAGTATGTGTACCATTGGGGAAAATTCTCTTTACTTCCTGTGCCAAAGACGCAGCAGAAAGTTAAATCTCCCAAAGTGAGTTGAATTCCCCTTTTAGACTGTTGTTCTCTGAACAGGTGTCCCCACTGGAAGATTTCCAAATACTTATTGTTCTGGGGACAACTTTTGGGTTTCCACTAATTTTCTTTCTCAGGGTGACAATGGTCACCAGTACAAACAGAGGTTACATCTCACCATTGGGGACACAGACACTAATAAAAACTTGACAGAAGGTTTATTCCTTCTTCACTCTATCCAAAACTATTTAAAAAAAAAAAGGTTTTGCCTAGATATACACTTTAAATGCACAGGCTGAATTTTTTTAAAAGCAGAACTTTAGCCATAAATAACAAGATAAAAACACCAATAAAGTTAAAATGACAAAACTCAATATTTGCCTTCAGCTCAGAGATTTCATTTGTCTAATTTTTCTGCTGATAGATGTCCCCAGTATGATAGCCAGCATCACTCAACCCACTTACCAGGTCTAGGTCTGCCTGGATCTTTTGTAGCCAGCTACTGGACAGTCAAAGGGGAAGCAGCACAGTAATGAGCTCATCTCTCTGTCACTCTGCTCTCTCCTACTAACATTCTGCTTTTCAGCATATGAACTGCTTGGCTCCTTATACTGTGCCTTCCTTTCACTCCAAACTTCAGACCTGCTGAACAGGGACTGAAATAGGCTGATACCAGGTCAAAATCAGGTATTACACCATGCTAGCATTTAAAAAAATACATTAAATGATGTATTAAAGTGGTTGTAAACCCTTACCTATACACAGTGAAGTGACTGGCCACTGGTTATACGCAGAGGTAAAACAAATACTCCTTCATAAGTTGTAGCTATTCATTTGCAGCCATTTGTCTTGTCCATCCTTTTTAAATAAAGATGAAAACGATTTTTCACAGACTCACAAAGCAGGGGGCAGGAAGCTGCAGTTATACACTGTACAAGAGCTCTGAGAGCTTATTGGAAAGACGTGACACCCCCCCCCCCCCTTTTACACAACACACAGGAACAGAGTTGAGGTTGTCAATCACAGGCTGTGTGCTGGAAGTCCCTCCCCTGTCACCTTTTAACTCTTGGTGTCAGTAAAACTTGTCAGAAGTGACTAATGCTGTTAACAGAGGAACTAGACAGCAGAGAGAAATGACACTTAGTGCTTTGGAGAGAGGCAAGTAAATATTAAAGAAATATACAGTATGCTTTGTTCAGATTTCATGTCTGAGGTTTACAACCACTTTAATGAATACAGATCTGCATTATTTGTGTCTTTCATATCTGCCTGGAGTTCAGCTTTAAGACTTTCAGTAAAATCATGTATACTGTTATATTCTTAGTTTTTATATTAAATAATGAGGTTTGAACACATGTAAAACTCACTTACCAGGACAGTGTGTTTGTATGCCCGATAAATTACAATGTTATAATTGTAAACTTCTACTTCCACTTGCTTTACCCATAGTGCAAGAGAAGCATCTCTGTCCTCATTTTTAGCAGTAACTGTAAATCTTGGGACAGTGTCCGCTTTGGAATTAGTAACTGTAGTGCAAAGGATTAGAGAGCAGCTACTTTGAAAATCAAATGGGAGTCCATCAAACGTAAGATAATGTCCATATCCTGAGACGATACATGATGCATCTGTACGGGGCTGACAATAATAGAGCCCATTGTCCTCCATACAGTATTCTTCATCCTTGCATGGACTAGTCTCACAGTAAACACTGTTGTCTGTTCCATTACAAAAACAAAGGGATTTGCAATCCAGATCGATCCAAAAAGTTTCGTTGGTGGAAACTTGATGACCTTCAAAATTACAGCCACATTCACTCTTAGGAATACACCGCGTACCCTGCAAGGCAAAACCTTCATCACACTGGCATCCTTCAGTGCAACTATCAGTGCAGACTGGGCCAGAGGCAAGGGTTTCACAAGTTTCCGAACAAGTAATGCATTCCTCAAAGTGGCTGTTCTCTGGGCACATTAAGGCTGTGGTATGCAACACAGGTATTGTTAATACAGTAATAAAAAAGATATCAGCAATACGTTATCTGGGCAATAACATTCCACCTGATTTTTTCTATGTATATTTTTGAATGCATATAATGTAAACAGCTTAGTGACTCTGTCCTTTTTCCACTCTGGTCCATTAGATCTACTCTGGTACATATGAGTGAACTTTGATTGCACTTATCCCTTTCTGGGTCCTCCTCCAAAACATTTTCAGTAGATCATACTTACCGGCAACCACCTCCTCTGAGATACCATGTGGCTTGAAAGGCTGAAAGACTACATTTCTACTCAGGGCATTTTTTCAGGGGGAACACAGGAGAATGCAGTTTTGGCACCTCCAGTATTGAAGATAAGTAATGAGAAGAGGTGCTGGTGTGTGCTGGAGAGTCTATTGATGATGGCTGCTGGGGGATTTATTGATGCTGGGCGTATCTGTTGTTGAGGGTTGGGGCTATTGTTGCTAGGGGGGTCTTATGTTGCTAGGAGGCCAATTTTTGCTGGGAGAGGTTTATTATTGAAGGAGAGATCTATTGTTGCTGGCTGTGGGGAGATCTATTGTTGCTGGTTGGGTCTATTGTTCTAGGGCTGGCTCTATTGTTGCTCTGGGAATATTTTGTTGTGGGGGAGCTATTGTTCCTGGGGGAGCTATTATCACTAGGGGGGTCTATTGTTGCTGGGGGTCCACTGTTTCTGAGGAAGGCTGTTTTTGCTGGCTGCAGAGGATCTATGTTATGGCTTTGCTTCTTATCAATAACAAATTCCATACAAATTAGTTAGCAGCCATCAAGGTTCTGTTTTCTCTAAAAGGGATGGTACATGGAGGTGACTAGGGGATGGAACCGAGAAACGGAGCTTGGAGGTGGGTAGGGTGCAGAGACAAGGAGCGACTTGGAAAGGGGGATTACCTGTACCTATTTTCTAACAAGTAAGCCCTGTTTCTATTGATGTAAAACGTGTCTGTGACACACATGCAAAATTCCAAACTCTACGCAAAATTCAAAGATTTCAGGAAATTGCCAGTTTTGGACTGAATATGTTGACAACCTCTTTGTACATAGACTCTGTAGAATCACAGTTCATAAATAAACACACCATTGCATGAATATTAAAGCGATAATAAACCCAAAGCCAAAAATTTAACAATCCTTAGATGTGGTGGCTACATTAGTTTTCTTTTTTTTGGCTCTTTATCCCTCTGGAGATCTGACCAGTAAGACATTCCCTGTATAAGAGTGCCCCCACTCTGGATGAAGGAGCTCCTTTGGACAACTGCATTGTCAGTCTGGTTGGAGGGAAGTGTTAGATGGCCTAGCAGATTCAGATACACGAACAAACTGAAGCCAATTCCAGCTCACACTGCAGTTACACAAGCAGTTACAGCAACAGATTTTTTTTTTGTGGGGGGGGGGGGGGGGGTGAAGGCTAAAGGATGAAGTCATAGAGATTGACAGGCTGGCTACAGTGGGGCTAGATGCTGCACCTGTCTCTCCTGAGTGCACTAAAACGTCCTAGATGGCCGCATGTGCTAGGGGCCTTAGACTCTCAGTGCCTTTAAACTTAACATGGCATTGAACCTCAAAAGCAAACATTTATTATATTGCAGATTACCAGTTCATAGATGTAATGGCTGCATTGGTATAATTTTAGGCTTTCTTTTTTTTTACCTGGTGATCTGGCCAGTAAGTCTGTTGTTTTTCAACAGAACAAGCTGTCCTACAGATATATCAGTTAAGAATGTTGAGACAAACCATTTACCTCGAACAGGGGTGCTTACAATGATCAATTTTTATTTATTCATGTAAATTTTTTATCCCAAAAGGAAAACAGCTACAGCTGTAACTGATTATGTAAGTGCAGTTTTAGCTGGGGTTTGGCTTCGATATGTTAGTATATCTAAATCTGCTAGTGCACCGGCAATACATGCTTTTAGCAGGCCGGTGATACATGCTTTCTGAATTCCAATCTATGTATGGGAAAAGTGGTTGTACAGAAGTCGATCTACTGTTCGACTTCTGTACTACTAGCCTGTTTGACGAATGCCACTCAATCAGTGCAGTCTGGTATAGCCAGCAGCGCTGATCATTTTATTCTGACTGCAGGGAAGTGTCCCCTCCTTCAGAATAGCTCAGTGGGAGTGATTTCCCCATTAGCCTTGAATGTGTGGATGGGGGAATTGGGTCAATTTTTTTCATTCAACCTGCTGGTTGAACTAAAAAACAATGGAATCATCTATGAGCTGCTTTACTTTAGCAATGCTGCTGTCTGCTGTGCCCCCTGTGCTCTTTCAATCAGAGTGGGGCCACACTAATACAGGAGGTGTGTTACTTGCCAGATCTTCAGGTGAAAACATAGGGAAAAAAGCCTAAAAAAATACAGCCACCACATCTAATGATTGGTAAGCTGCAATACATTACATTTTTAGCTGTGGATTAATACTGCTTTAATAGTATAATTTTTTGTATTTTTTCAGCCAGACTAACTATGTAACTATTATAAGCAAATAGGCTGTGCACTTTGCATGGGAATTTTTCCCAGAGACTAGTGAATAAAGTGGAATTTTGCATTGCAACGAATACCCAAAAGAAGCAAAAAAAAAAACAGCATGATTGCTTGAACATAATTGGATGACTGAAGTCAGCAAAGCTTCACCTCATTTATTAAGCACTTTGCAAGTTCCCTTGCAAAGTGAACAGTTTATTTGCCTTTAGTAGATCCATTCCATTGTCTCTGCCAAAATCCCTAATGGTTGATGGCTGTATAACATACTGGAACATGGGGGTCCTCATTCGCATTAAAGCTGACAAGTAATACCACCCTTCCTTATATAAAAACAAAAAGGTATAATACACCTCTAATAGTGCATAACAAACTGCAGGCCTCAATAATTTTTATACTGCTGTTAATAAAAAAAATAAAATACAAGTCTGCTAGAGGGGTTAGTTTGCTGAAAATGCCATGATCTATCAGATCGTATTCTGACATCATTTCATGTTACGTGTTATGAGACCTTTAGACCTTGGTGTTTGGAATCTGAGAACTAATGCTTTAGCTAGAACTGGCTTTGGTCCACGTCAGATCTTAAAATGAACCTCGTTTTATCTTATATCCAAATCTATGCTGTCAAAAGAATTCTGTTAATACACCAGTCTCAATAAAGTGAATTTTCTGTAGTCACTAATACACTGTCATGTAATGCACAAAGTTCACCAAAATATATTGCAGCAAAAAATGTCCTGCACCAAAAACTTTAAAAAAGTACTTTGAAAATAACTTTTTTTATTGTGTTAACAAAATCAGCAAAACAGCATAAATATCAGAAAAAAAGCCAATGTTTCCAGTCCTCACTAGCTTTTTAAAGCCAAGGAAGTACAAATGCAAAACATCAACACATTTTAACAACTTTTTGGCCTGCAACTGTGCAAGAAATGAGATAGGCCGTCAGACCAATAATTCTCAAATATATATATACCATAGTTTGTAGCCGCTATAACTTTCCCACAAACCGATTAATATACGCTTATTGGGATTTTTGTTTTTTTTTACCAAAGACAAGTAGAAGAATACATTTGACCTAAATTTAAGAGAAAATTTGATTTTTTTTATTTTGTATTGGATATGTTTTACAACAGAAAATAGAAAGTATTGAGGAAATATCCAGCGGGAATAAGTTAAACATATGTTGGTGTTTTGTCTTTGTACTTTACTGGCTTGAAAAAGAACTAGCGAGGACTGAAAACATCGACAATGCCACCATTCTTAGAATGCCTTGTATTTTTTTCAGTGACTGGAGGAGGTGGAGGTTGTGATGTTAACACCCCGTCTGTCAGGACCTGGTTCACCTGATGGTGGCACTGTGGTTCTCTGGGTGGAGCAGCCAGCAGTTTCTAGTAATCAGCTCCACCTGGCCCTAGCTGCTAAGAGGGTACTTAAAGAGTAACTCCAATTTTATTGAGAAAAAAAAATCTATGTACATTGCAGGGATTTTAACACACTTTGTTACAGATTCCTACATTTTGTTATTCTGAAGAAATAGCTGTTTGTTTGTGTCCATGTGGAGAGAGAATCTCTATGGGAGTGGTTTTATAATTATCATTCAGCTGCTGCATCTTCAGGCTTTAATTAGGAAATTGGCAAGGTCTGCATCTTTAGATGTGATTTCCCTTTGGGAGTATCACATCAAAAAATAAATTTTTGCTGCAGGGGATGCCAAAAATTTGACTTGTATCTTAGTACAGACTTCTGGGTAAATCATTGAGCCAATCACACAAGCAGGAAATGACATTTCCGGGGGGCAATCTATACACCATCTGTGTAGAGAATGCATCCAAGTATATATATATATATATATATATGTATACATTTTTGCTATTTTTTACCACAAAAATGGAGTTACCCTTTAAGTCTCTCCTATGCTAGTTTTGCTTTACCTTGTCTGTTAGCCGGATTTTTCTGCTGCCAGACCTTGTTGCCAGTCACTCTGATCTTATTACTGCTTTGCACCCAGTACCCTGTTGCCTTGTTCCCTGCTGTCTCTGGTTCCTTTTCCCACTTTTGTTCCCCCTTTTCATCTGCTCCTCGAGTTTTCCCCTGTTCTGCGTGTATCTTATTTGTATATATTGTATATAATTAGCTAGAGTCAAAGTGATTCTAAAGGCATCAGGTTTTTTACCTATGTGCATTCTATGCATGAAGGTAAAACACTTTCTGTGTGTAGCAGCCACCCCAAACATTTACCTGAGCCCCATCCCAATCCAGTGATGTGCATGAGAGCCTCAGTTCTCTGGAGACTCTCATTCCTGATTGCCATTGGCTCCCACTACTGTAAATCACAGCCCATAAGCCAATTAGGAGAGGGAGGGACTTGGCCCCCCGGCTCTGTGTGTGAATGGACATGCAGAGCTGTGGCTCAGGAGTTCACCTGCTTGGGTGCCCCCATAGGAAGCTGCTTGCTCTGGGGGCACCTGAAAGGAGGGAGGGGCCAGGAGCGCCAGCAGGGGATCCTAGAAGAGGAGGAACTGGGATGCTCTGTACAAAACCACTGCACACAGCAGGTAAGTATGACATGTTTGGTATAAAAAAAAAAAGACTTTAGTATCACTTTAACTAGCTATAGTTAGTAGATTTTCTGTTTGTTAGGTTTATTATCCAGGTATTTTGTCTCTGGGGTTTTGTTTATGCATTTTTATGTTTGCTGTTTGCTGTTTGTGTGGTTGTCTTTCACTGTAAATAAATCTCACTTCAAATATGCATATGGTCTAGTCCCAGTTTCCTTGTGTAGCTACACAGATCTGGTCATCTCTACCGCAGATTCCTTATACCACCATGCCTCCTATTTCAATCAGAGATTGCTTTTATTCATTGAAAAAATACATGGTGTTCTGTAAATGGCAGCAGTGCGGAGAGAGTGACCCCCTGCGGTTACTTGGCAAAAGGGAAGAAGCTCAACACTGGACCCGGGACCTCGACTATCAATGCAGTAGTGGTGATTATTAAAGTGATTTGCATCTTCCTTGAGATTCGCTCAGGTATGGTCCAAGCTGGACCAATGTAACTATACAATTTCATGCTTTAGCTTCAACATGCCTGGCACACACAAATAAGTGTAAGTATACATTACTAAATTATCATGGTAAACTCTGCATTTTTAAGTAAGAATTAAAATGCATAAACTTACGGCAGAAGTTTCTACTCCTCCACTGGCCAACATCTACAGCAGCATTTTGGCACGCCATGGCATAACGACTAACAGAGTCACATAGCTCTGTCTGGTTACCTCCACTCTGGCACAGGCGAAACAGACAAGTTCTGTAATATGCAGATACATTAACAACAGCATGACAGTCCAGAAAAGAGCTGTTGCTTGGATCATTAATAATTCCACATTTGGAGCGACTTTTATAATACTTCAGTAGTTCAGAATCATTGTTGCAGGCTTTCAGTAAATCCCCACATTCTCCATTGCAGATCTCGTCAAAAGTTGTCCAACTCTCTAAGAATATGGCAATGTTATCTGTACACTTTCCATTTGGGAAGCAAAACTCGTCTTCACTGTTTCCATTGAAGTACCCACATAACCCTCCTGTACAATTGTAGTACAAGGTAGAAAGAGTGATGTGAAGCAGACCTTGGTCTGAATACTGTATTTTAACAAGTCCTTCAGATTCAATCACTGTTCCATTTCTGTTACGGTACATTTCCAGCTCACCGGAAGGCAGATAAAAGGGAAGTTCAATCTGAAATCCATTAACCTAAAAGATAAACATTCTTTTAAATGTGAAAATTAGTGCCGCGCTCCACTTAAAAGAGCAAACTATCAAGGATGTGACATGGACATTATGTTAAACTTTGGAAGAGTTATATGATTTTGGAAGCTTTGCATATACACATTTGCTTTTTCAGTGGAGCGCGGCACTAATTTTTGCATTTGTTAAGTGTTGACACATTTGTATGGATGTGTGTACTGTGCAAGCGATCTACTAATTTTCACTTAGATTGGCACAAATAGTTAATTGGGTACCATAGCAGCTCACAAGATTTCATCTTATACTACTCATTCTTTTAAATGTGACTATAAACTCAGTCAGATTCACCATTAGGCACAATAGGCCTGTGATTCTTTGGCAACACATTTCTTTCCTATTAACAAAAGACGTACATTAATCTCATTTGTAATGGGCTAGACGTTCGACATCGGCCATTTGTGTGTTTGCCAAAAAAGCAAACAGTAAGGGCATTCGGAGGGCTATTTGCCCACCACGCCCCACAATGCACTGCACCCTGACAGTGCATTGTGATTGGTCAAAGCAATGCACCTGACCACAGGGCCACAATCACAGTACATGAAGTTGTCACAAGGGGGCAGGGGTGACCCCGTTCCCTTGTGACGTCATCACTGTATTGAAGAACTGTCATCCCAGTGCAGCTGTCAGATGGCAGGAGCCAGCATCGAGAGCAGAGCATTTTTTTTGTTTGTTTTTGTTTGTTTGTTTTTTTAGGGTCGGCAGTGGTGGCGGGCATTGTGATTGATGTTGGATCTACTTTGTGGGACATTTTTTTGTTTTTAATAAAGGTCAAAGGCTGTCTTCTGTCATTTTTTACACTACACTTTTCTTGTTGTTGAATGAGTAGCGGTACCATATACCCCATACTCATTCACATGAGAGATGGCAGAATCTTGGGGTCCCCTTGTTAAAGGGGGCTTTCAGATTCTGATAAACCCCCTATTAATAGGCACCCACAAAGCACCTTGTCCTCATGTTGAGGGCATGTAGCCCGGTATGGTTCAGGAGGGGGGAGGCACTCATTCATCCCCCCACCCTTTCCTGACCTGCAGGGCTGCATGGGTCCAGTATTGGTTTTGGCGGGACCCCCACACCATTTTTTTTTTTAATTTTGGCATGGGGGTTCCCCTCAAAATCTATAAATGGGGGGTGCCAATGTGTTTTGTTTTGTTTTTTTTTTTTAATTGCTGGGCAATGTCGGCAATTCTTTTTTAAATTCAGCTGTCAGCAGGGAACCCTGCTGACAGCTGAAACATTACAGAATATTTTTAGTAGCTGTGTGGTATCATGCTGCATACTCAGATGCACTAACATACCACTTAGTGAATTGTCCCCTCTGTAAGTGAATTGTGAATTAGTGAATTGTCCCCTACCGCTGAGTTTGAATGTTCGATCTTGAACTGTACAGGGTGTGTTCAGTGCATCACTAAATTTCATATACAATTTTGTAACGTGTTTACACTGCTTTAAGCTACAGTGCCTTGAAAAAGGATTCATACCCCTTAAAATTTTTTCCACATTTTGTCATGTTACAACCAAAAAGGTAAATGTATTTTATTGGGATTTTATGTGATAGACCAACACAAAGTGGCACATAATTATGTGGAAGGAAAATGATAAATGGTTTTCAAAATTGTTTACAAATAAATATCCGAAAAGAGCATTTGTATTCAGTCCCCCTGAGTCAATACTTTGTTCAACCATCTTTCACTGCAATTACAGATGCAAGTCTTTTGGGGATGTCTCTACCAGCTTTGCACATCTAGAGAGGGACATTTTTGCCTATTATTCTTTGCAAAATAGCTCAAGCTCTGTCAGATTGGATGGAGAGTGTCTGTGAACAGCAATTTTCAAGTCTTGCACAGATTCTTAATTGGATTTAGGTCTGGACTATGACTGGGCCATTCTAACACATGAATATGCTTTGATCTAAACCATTCCATTGTAGTTCTGGCTGTATGTTTAGGGTCGTTGTCCTCTTTTGCAGACTTTAACAGGTTTTCTTCTAAGATTGCCTTGTATTTGGCTCCATCCATCGTCCCATCAACTCTACCCAGCTTCCCTGTCCCTGCTGAAGAAAAGCATCCCCTCAACATGATGCTGCCACACCCATGTTTATCGGTGGGGATGGTGTGTTCAGGGTGATGTGAAGTGTTAGTTTTCCACCACACATAGCCTTTTGCTTTTAAACCAAAAAATAAAATATTGGTCTCATTAGACCAGAGCACCTTCTTCCACATGTTTGCTGTGTTCCCCACATGGCTTCTCACAAATTGCAAAGGTGATTTCTTACGTCTTTCTTTCAACAAGGGCTTTGTTCTTGCCACTATTCCATAAAGGCCAAATTTGTGGAGTTCTCTACTAATAGTTGTCTTGAGGACAGATTCTCCCACCTGAGCTGTTGATCTCTGCAGCTCCTCCAGAGTTACCATGGGTCTCTTGGCTGCTTCTCTGAATAATGTTCTCCTTGCCCGGTCTGTCAGTTTAGGTGGGCAGCCATGTCTTGGTAGGTTTGTACTTGTGCCATACTCTTTCCATTTTTGGATGATAGATTGAACAGTGCTCCATGACATGTTCAAAGCTTGGGATATTTGTTTATAACCTAACCCTGCTTTAAATTGCTCCACAACTTTATCCCTGACCTGTCTGGTGTGTTCCTTGGCTTTCATGATGCTGTTTGTTCACTAATGTTCTCTAACAAACCTCACAGAGGGCTTCACAGAACAGCTGTATTTATATTGAGAATAAATTACTCTATTTACTAATTAGGTGACTTCTGAAGGCAATTGGTTCCACTAGATTTTAGTTAGGGGTATCAGAGTAAAGGGGGCTGAATACAAATGCACACAACAATTTTCAGATATTTATTTGTAAACAATTTTGAAAAACATTTATAATTTTCCTTCCACTTCATTATATGTGCCACTTTGTTTTGGTCTATCACATAAAAACCCAATAAAATACATTTACATTTTTGGCTGCAACATGACAAAATGTGGAAAGTTTCAAGGGGTACGAATACTTTTTTAAGGCTAGTTTCACACTAGTGCAGCTCTGTGTGGGTGCATTTGCACAGAAATGGGCTGATGTACCTAAGAGAAATGCAGGAAAATAATGCCCTATCCCATTTTTTAAAATGGACCCACAGGGAATTGCATAGTCCTGTGGAACCAAGCAGTTTACCACACCAGAAAATGTGCCCCATTTTCAGATGCATGGGGGTTCCATTAAGAATTAATGGCATCCCCATATGTTTACTAAAGAGCAGCAAGTTTTGCCTGCAGGTTTGGGAACACATGCAATTTACATAAACTCCCTCACCTGCAGTGGTTTGGACCTAGGCTAAAGCCCCATTCAGACTTGTGAATGGGACCATTTGCAATTAGGTGCAGGAGACCTAGCTGGGGTTCCCTGAAACTAATGGGAGGCTGACAGCTCCTGCAGCTATTTGAGGCCAATCACAATTAATCACTCATGCAGTCTGCGGTCAGGGACAACCATCTGCAGATAATTGCAGCATGAACAAATACATGCGAACAGCCACGAATAGCTGTGGGAGCTGTCAGACTCCAAATGGTTTTGATGGGGCTTCCTACCCACAACTAATTGCAGGGAATTTCACTTGGTCTCCTGCAGCTAATCACAAGGAACCCCATTGACAACTGTAAATGGGGCCTAAAGCAGGTGATTCTAGCAGAGATGTATTGCCACCAAAAAATGTATGTGGTAATGAAAATGAACCCTTCATATTTTATTTTGTCAAGCTAACCAATGCATAATGGAGATGCTATAATTGGTCTGGATATTTTGGGTTTAAAACCTCTGATCGCATTTCTCACAATTTGAGTATTTTCTTCAATTTGGAAAGTATTTATGTCACTCCTCCAAGAACAGTGAGTTTTATTTAGACATTAATAATGCTATTTGGTAGGTCTCTGCGAGAATCCACAGCAGTCAATGGTTGCATTATACTTTGGAATATGAAGATCCTCATTCACATTAAAATTGACAAGGCTTGTACTTTATGGTGTAAGACACCTATTGTAACCTCTACAGATGTACTTGGCTTATAACTAAGATAATAATATCCAATGTGTTGAAAAGAACTTTCGAAATTACAGTTATATACAGGAAATTTATATTTGCTAAACCTAGAGGACCTTTGTATATTATTATAGTTTGTTCTGTTCAGGCCAAGGCTGGCAATTTGACAACTTTGGAATTTGCCAAAAGAATTTGTATGGTTGAAAGTATTTATGGACTACTACTAGGAGCTTCTGTGGGCTGCACAAATTCAGATTTAGTAGGAACATTTGATTTTGGTCTACAAAGATTTTCAGCTCAGCAATATCCCTTCTGTACTGCTATTTTCCCATACTGTATATATTGATGGACTTTACTGGTGCAGGTGAGCACACCAATTTTTTTATTACTACCATTTTATTTTTAAAAGGACATGTATCAAGACTGATACTCATCAACAAAACCAATATGTGGTCATTACTCATATAGACAGATAATTTATTCTTATCAGATAGATATTCTTCAGTTCCAATATTTTCAAAGAGGTCACATATCCATTTTGCATATGTGCTTCCTCAGGACCTTCATTTAGAATTTGACGGAGTATGACCTATCTATAAGGCATACATTACAGTGTACTTCTATATTTGCATCAAAATTTTAAACAAAAACAAAAAGTCACTTGGTGAAATACACTGTAATGTATGTTTTATAGATAGGTCATTCTCTGTCAAATTCTAAATTAAGGTCCTAAGGTAGCACATATGTGAAACATGTTGGCCTCTTTGGAAATATTGGAACTGAAGAATATCTATCTGATAAGAATAACTGATCTGTATATATCAGTAATGACCACATGTTTGTTTTAATGATGAGTGTCAGTCTTGCCATCGAGACAACCACAGATTTTCCACAAAATGGAGACCAAATGCTTTAAGTACAAGATTTGCTTCTTAGTCTTATTCTGTTATTGGTCTGGGTTAACGCTCACCTCCAGTTTATTCCCCCCCCCCCCCCCAATCCCATGGGAGTCTATCCTCCACATAATTAGTCAATAAATATTTTTATCCAGCCTGTCTTCATAACTCTGAACTTTGTTTCAAGGCCAATAACTTCATTAGTCACTGGACAAAAGCTTAGTTCCTTCAGGCTGGCAGGAGGAGCATTCGGCAATGTGTTGTTTGTCTTGTGCTTTAGGACATCCTTCAAAGCTACATCTTCCAACTTCCCTTAGTCTCCAAACACATAGGGGATTATTTTCTAAAGCTGGAGAGTCCAAAATCTGGTGCATCTGTGCAGAGAACCCCATCAGCTTCTGAGGTTTATTGCCAAACCTTAATTGAACAAGCTAAAGTTAGAAGCTGATTGGATACCATGCACAGCTGCACCAGATTCTGAATCTGCCAGTTTTATTAAATCCCCCCCATAGAGTGTGTCAGCTTTTTTGGAGGGTTAGCACAGTATTTGGTGGTTTCCTGAGGCATTGAGATGAAGCCAGGATGAGAGGTGGGCAGTATTTTTGGAGGAGAAGTGTTCCTCATCACACAATGGCTGGGATGGGCAAAGCGGGATATAGAGAGGTGCTGCTTATATATAAATCAGGCATCAATAGGTTGAAAGAGGTATTGATCATCACTAACCCATGCAGGCTGCCATTATGATGTCAGTGCTGCCTAAACTAAAACTAAAAGTGGGTTTTGAGATGAATGGTCATTCAGTACATAGAAAGCAGAAAAAGATTACTGGTCTTCTCAACAGGAAGTGCCTGCAATCCCACTCTGTGCCAGCCAGAAGACACAATAAATGCAACTGCAAATGAAAGCCATAATATTAAACGTAAAAATGAACATGACATCCTGGGAGCAGACTTAAAATCCTTTTAAGAAAAATTGCTGGCAGGTACAATAAAAGCTCCTCTTCTGCCATCCAATAATATTTCTTCTGAATGTACGCTGTGCTTTTTTGAAGACATACTGTAATGTGTAAATATGCCATACGTACTTGTGCATTATGGCAAAAGTCCTGCAGATCTGCAGTGGACTTTAGTTCAGTTTAAGAAATGTTTTTTCCCTGGAGATGAGATTTAACATTAAATAAAATATAATTATATTATTTATGGTTACCTACCTTAATCTCTGAGGTGCTGCCTCCACCAATTCTTATCTCTTGCTTAGCCACCTGAATTCTTAGTGGTCTGAGCCAGTTGGGTCCTGAGTCTGGTTTCTTCTTGCTGATGTCAATCTCAATAAACTCTGTCTTTTCTGAGCAAGTCTTTAACAGAGTGTAAGAATATTCTAGCGGATAAGGAAAGCCGATGGAGTCAAATGTGTGTATCACCTGGTTTTGGCTTACAAGACATATACTTTCCCTTCTGGGGTAGCAGCCTTGATATCCATTTTCCACAGAGCAGATCTCACCATCTCGGCAGCTGGTGTTGAAGCAAACGATATCCCCTCCATCTTCACACCAGCACTGTATAGTGCAGTCTGCAGAGGTCCAGAAGGAATCACCAACCACATAATATTTCCCAGCCATCTCACAGCCACATTTGCTTATAAGAACACATGAGTCTGCGCTCAACACATACCCATTATCACACTCACATCCCTCCATGCATGGAGTGCTGCAGTACTGAGGAGCTGTGAGGTCAGAACAAGTGCCTGGACAGCTGCTTGTACACACTGAGTAATGGCTGAATTCTGGACACTGTATAGCTGAAGCTGCAAAGAAAACAGTAAAAAAAATAGATAATTTAAAGATTTATATATATATATATATATATATATATTTATATTATTACTAAACTAATATTTACTATTATTTAACTATACACATCAGAAGCAAGGGCTGCCAGACTGCAGACCTGAGCAAGCATTGAACTACATTTAGTAAGAGCTAAAATCTTAGGATTAAAACTATCCATCTGGACTCCTCCTGCACAATAAACCCAAGCCTTGATGAGGGCGGTGGGTTTTTTGTACAATACCTGAAATTAGTTGACTGTCCAATATTGAAAGACTTTAGTAATATGAAAAATAAAATAGTATCTGGATAGATACATTGGGGTTGATTTACTAAAAGGTAAATATACTGTGCACTCCAGGTGCACTCTAAGTGCACTAAAAGTGCAGTTGCTTTGATCTGAGGGGAACATACAAAGAAAAAAAAACAGCCTTTTTGCTTACACAAAATTGGATGAAAGAAATCAGCAAAGCTTCGCCTCATTTCAGAGCTTCCCCTCGTATCTAAAGCCACTGCACTTGCAGTGTACAGTATATTTACCTTTAGTAAATCAACCCCCATTGACTTAGTGCTCTCATCCTTTTACTCAACATAAGCTGATTAGCTCAGGAACACTGCTCCCTAGGCTCCCCCAGCCATTACAGAGCTGTCACAATACAGGAACCCCTCATCTGATTAGAACATCCATTGGGTTTGGAGTGCAATGTATATTTTCTGTGGTTTCATGTGCAGGACAGTGTTCCTCCATCCCAAACAGTAACAAAATACTTACAAATAATGCCTATAGGACTTTCCCAAGAAGTGTCAGACAATAATGAAAGAGTAAAAAACACAAATTTTTTATTAATTAAGCATGTTAAAAATATGTTAAAAGTACTCAAAATGCACTATAATCAAAAGTGGTTGAATAAAGTGGGTTCGGAGTGAAGTGCTCCACCATCCCAATTCCACAAAACATTTTATTTGCTTTGAATAGAATGGGGAAGGATTTGAACCCCGGCTGAGCTTTTACTGCAATCAAAGGCTGCTCCTACTAAATGTCCCAATAGCAATGATTTAACAAAACAGATTTTGAGAATAAATCTCCAACCAACATACAGAAAGCATAATAGTACATTGGAAAGTTCTAGAACTTTCAGTTTTTTGCTATGTCTATGTTTAAAATTTTCCCCCAGTTTATGCCTGATGAAACTTTTGCCACTGGGACAGTAAGTGAAAGGAAATTACTTTTGTTTCAGACAGCAGCAAAAACCTAATAGATAATTTAATTCATACTTCAATTTTTTTTGTAAGGCTTAAATTGCATAGCCAAAAAAGAGAAATCTAACCCTCTCAAACCTTTATCATTAGGCCCCTCATATGATTGCATTGGATGCCAGCCACAAGATGTAGGGTCTATTTATAAAGCAGCAGTATGGCCTTACAGCAGATACACTGTTGCTTGAAAAGAAAAAACAGTACATGCAAGCGTGTGTATGTGTGTATGTCAATGCTCCTTCCATTTTCCAATTCTTGGCACAGGAATTCTGTCCAAGGAAAAAAGAGGTGAATGAGGAGCCATGTGTCTAAAGGGAAAGGTGCTTCAATTCCTATACATTTTACCATTACATACCACAGATTAAAACCTTTGCATCAGTACTGAACCCTTCACTTTTAGATCTTGTACAGCAAGAGCTATAGATTGCCTGATATGCATTAGGTTAAGACACACCAAGTGCTCCATACATTTAGATACTTTTGTGTACTAAATTAAATAAAACACTCGATCTGTGAAAATTGAAGAATCATGTGGCTCATTCAGGGTCCTTAACCAGTAATTTTCTTGGCAGTGAGATTTTACTTTTCCAGCTGAGAGCTAAAAATCATCAGGACTGCATCTGGAATAGGAAGCCCTATGATATAATTCTTTGAAACAGAGAGCCCTCTCTGGCTTCACTCAGTAAATGTAGGATTGAAGAAATTGCAATGACTGGCATCCTACCGTTGCAGGTGGATTTGCTCCCTAAACCTATTTTATCATGTATTGGCTTTCCAAATCTGCATGTGTCAGCTGTAAGCAGACTTTAAAAATCTGTTCCATACTCATATTTCAGATTTTCTAGGAACCCACATGTGACGGAGATCAGAAATATTATTTTATTTTTGTGTTGAACTCAACAGTGTGTCAAGCAGTCAGCTTGTCAGCTTAATTAAATCTAGGAGTTCCTGTGCCCCGCAGGGGGTGGGAGATGAGGTTGATCTCAGCAGGAGGCATAGACAGCATGGTGTCCTGTGGCTGTGAAAAGCCAGGCGTGTCGGCTCCAGGGGCTAGAGGCTTGGTCAAACTGAAAGGACCATATAGTGTCCCTATGGTGGGAAAAACTCTCAGAATGTGCAGAGTTTGAGTTAGGATGGACAGAGCAGCTCATGGATGCAGGCATCGCTAGGAGATACATTGAATTGTGCTTTGCTTTTTGCACTGCAGGGACTTGTGGTTCTATATTGTGCTGCTTTCTGGACACTGGAACTCTTCTCTCCTTTCTGCTCTGCCTCCTTGCTGTGAGTCTTCCCCCCTGCTTGCTCCTTGCAACCTAGTGTGTTGTGAGAGGTCTTGTGCTGCGGCCAGACCCTACAGCCCCCTCTCCATCCCAGGACCCACGGACTTAATCCATAGCCTGCCAGAGTTCTGCCTCCCTGCTGTGTGCCAACCTGGACTTTAACCCATTGCCTGCCAGAGTCTGCCTCCCTGCTGTGTGCCAACCTGGACCTAATCCATTGCCCACCAGAGTTCTGCCTCCCTGCTGTGTGCCAACCTGGACTTAACTCATTGCCCGCCAGAGTTCTGCCTCCCTGCTGTGTGCCAACCTGGACTCAATCCATTGCCCACCAGAGTTCTGCCTCCCCACTGTGTGCCAACCTGGACTTAATCCTTGCCTGCCAGAGTTCTTTCTCCCTGCTGTGTGCCAACTTGGACTTAATCCTTGCCCACCTCCCTGTTGTGGGCACAGATGGTGCTACGGACTAATCCCCCTTGTTGCCTACCAGAACTCAGTGATCCTTGTCGTGTGCCCCACCCTGTGGCATGGACTTAACTTTTGTTTTGCCAGAACCTTGCTATACTCATTGTGTGCCCTCAAAATCACTCAATAAAAGCCTTGTGTCTCCCACTGCTCTCCGTGTGTGTTCTGTCCCACCTACACCTCTATTACACCACATATGGCATCATAAATATCTATAATTTTTCTCTTCAAGACACAAACAAATTGATGTATGAAAAGTGTGAAATAAGAAGAAAATGTGTTCTCATTGCAATCAATCAACTTCTAGCTGTCTTTTCTGCAATGCAGATCTCAGAATAAAACAAGGATTGCAACTGACTGCTACAGACAGTAAGAAATCATCTAACCAGCATACTTTTCATACATCAGCACTAGGGCAAAGAATGGCTTGTAGCTGGATATAGTTACGATATAGTGCTGTATATAGACACATAAACAGTACCATGGAAATATCGATGCTCCAGAAGGATCATATTTTAAGAGAAACATATAAAGGATGACATAACATCTGTGGCTGATAATCAGAATGTATACTGTATGTGTATCTCAAAAGATTGTAAATCCAATACTTTACACAGTAGTTTAAATTCACTCCATATAATCAGTTAATCCCAATGCTTCACAGACCAAGTTATTAATAAAAATTTAATTAGAACATAAGAACCGGTAAAAGGCTAAATAAATTCCAAAACTATGTTTTTATTAGAGCATGCTTAGATGTGATTTTAAGCTAGCTTCACACTTGTGCGGGTGGTTGCAAGTGCGGGACAGCATGTAAATCGCACCTGTTTCCACACTCCCAACTACCCACCCCTGCTCTTCCATCCATTCGTAATGGCACCCCCACACATCTAAAAATGCAGCATGATTTGGATTGTGGGAAATCACATAGTGCAAAAGCACCATGCGATTTCCCTGCAGCTGCCTTTTAAAAAAGATGCAGGAACCCTTTTCCTGCATGAAATGCAGGCAGAGCAGCCCATACATATTAATGGACTGCTGTGCCTGTGCAAAAGCAGCTTGCATAGCCACTTAGGTCTGAATCTAGCCTTAGTCAATACTACAATATAGATGTTTTATTTTGCTTTGCTTTTCTTTTCTGTAGCTGATTTGTTGCCTTCTTGTAAGGTGTAGATGTTTTAAGAATGTGGGAGGTTGTTAATGCAAAAAATATAAAAAAAAATAAGTGCACATGTACAGATACCACAGATCTAATACTGTATCATTAACCCTGATGCTCTGAAGTCTCCATTGTAGAAGATAGGAGACAAGTCTTTGGGATTAGGCTGTCTGGTAATCAAGCAGCGAGAGGAAGAGATTAAACAGGTTTCTTCTACTGCTTCTGAAATCAATGAAATAATAATTTCAAAACTTTGTTTAAATGTGTAAGTATGTTGAATTTAGTATATTTATATACAAAATCTACTTATACATCCAATTTTGCATATACAATACAAAAACCTTTGTTGTTATTGTTCTTTCATACATTCGTATATCATACATAATTCTTTAAAAGAAGGACAAAAGTTTTAATTTCAGATAAAACATTTCCTAGCAGAAAACTTTCACTCATTCAGATATGAAACAAGAAAAATGATCGCTAATGTGTCACCATTAGTCATTAGAAAATAGAATGAATGTTTTTTGAAAAACATTTTCATACAAAAGGCTAACTGCATGGCCAGCTTAACATGGTCTTCCCAAGGCTAAAAATTCCCAGAGTTCTTCCTAACCTAAAAAAGTCATTTGAGGTTTGTAGTTTTGCATAACAAGTCACCTTTAAAGAAGATTGAGTTAAGGATCTAAAGTAATTGTGCATAAGATCACTAACAAATATAAATATATATTTTTTAATCATATAACCCACAATGTTCGGCACTTGCTTTGACTAGGAGTTTTGGGTTGAATGGTTTATAATTTACATCAAAGCCTTAAGTATAACTAAAGGCAAACCATTTTTTAATTTTGGATAGAGTGTAGAGGGATTAGAACGCCTGTCTGTTTTTATTGCTGTCTGTGCCCTTGTTAAGGAGATTCACCCTCTCTATTTGTCATGTTTACCATTAACTTCAAAAGTGAAAGTTAAACCCAAATTGTTGGGTTGTCCCCAGAAAAGTTATAGAGAGGAAATCCTCCAGTATGGACACTAGTTCTGGTGACCTGGGGGTCCCCAAGGAATTCCCCTAATTTGCAGGGATTTCCTCTCACTTCCTATTTGACTATGGTACAGGAAGTGAAGTGAAATAACAGCAATGAGAGACAAAGGGCAAAAAAATCTGATAGGGGTTTTAACCCTCCCTTGCTCTATCGAAAATGGAAGAAAACGTTTTGACTATAGTTCTACTTTAAGATCTTATACAGTACTGAGTTGACGCAGAAAAACGCTGGGGAACTCCTGGGTAAATGTTATTTTCGTGCACTGGCTGCTCTTCTCTTGCAATTTCTAACCATCAACTTAGTCCCTAATTGTGATAAGTCGAATGTACCTGGGTTCAGTTCAGGATGGGTTCACCGAACATTAATGAATTTGGAGTGCCGGATCTGAACCCCAATGAAGTATATAATGGTAACTATACAGCTGGGATTTTAACATCATAATCTTTACAGCATAGATGTTGATGGACCTATTTTGTGAGGTGACTTTGTTGGATTTTTTGCAATACAATTTTGTAAGTGCAGTGCACTGTTTTATGTGTTGTTTTATATACAACAACATTTTTTGTATCAAATACAATCTTAGGTTTTCATAGATTGTTTCCTATTAGAACATTAGGAATTGTGTTAAACATTTGGTTGTTTCCCTTTATCGTTGTTATTAACATGCTGGTTAAAAGGGATTCTATGTTAGTACCTTATTTTTCTTATATTCTTATATTTCATTGTTGATTTTCCAGTGAATACAGATTCCAGTGAACGTTTCAAAGGTACATATGTGGGAATGTAACCGGGAAAGCTACTGGTATTTCATGCCATCTGGAAGCCAGTGAATATGCCTATTGTAGTTGACTGGTGTAATAGGAAGCCCTGTTGTGGCTGTTTAACACAACCTGTTTAATCTTTTGTCCTACACCGAGTACCATCTAAAAATAAAAATTACCTTTTACAAATTGTAGGGACAGATGACAGATTACAGTCTGCATAGAAAAACAGCAGGCAGCAGGAGGCTATGTACTGACCACTCTTGTCTTACAGTACTGAATGCCTGGGTTATAATAGATAAAAACCCTAAATGGATAGTAATTAGTATTCTAAAGCTGTCAGGGAATGCGCCCATCTATGCATGGGCGCAGAACCCGTTAGCCCAGCTCATGGCCAATTGGCAAATGTGTGTGCGCAATCACGCACACAGGTGCACAACGGCACATTGGCGCAAGGCGGGCTATTTAAGCTGGGCTAGTGCCTTGCATTAGTGCTGTTTGGTCTTATACTTCTGAGCACCCATGCATCCTGTTACCTGTCATTCTGTTGCTGATGTAATCTGTTATTGACCCTGATAGAATGCTGCCTTTACCGACCCCTGGCCTGCCCTTTGACTATTCTTCTGCCTGCCATTTCTGCTTACTCTGCCTGCTGGTTGCTGACCCGGACCGCCTGACCTTGCTTTACTCTGATCCTGCACCTGAACCGACATATCCTTGCCAATATCCTGCTCCTGCACTTCTGCCTGATTGTCATCTGCCAAGCCATCCTGCTTACTCTACCAGTGTGCCATCCACCAGCTGCTCCTGCATTCCTGCTGTACGTCAACATCCATCCACAGAAGTCCTATCAGGCACTCGTGCAGCTCTGTGCTCTGTTACTCCTTGTTACTCTACCAGGGACCCTGAGCCAGAGCTACAAGGGAGGCCCTCCTCTGCACTTCAGGTTCTACCACCAGGTACATTACAAAAGCACTGAATATAATAAACATTTACCATGTTTGTTTTTTTAATTTTTTTTCATTCTTTTTGCAACTCCGAGATGATTATCTATTGTAAACTCCTTCAATCGCTTCCTGTTTACATACACTTGCTCTTCTTTCATCTCAAATACTAATGGACATTAAGGAACATAGCAGAGCATAGAACAATGTTAATGTTATAAAAATATCGCCATATGAGCTATGAGATTTGTTAGTCACAGGATTTGATTTGATGCTACAAAAAATCATATGCAATCAAAAGTAACTACATTTTCTGTTTCCTCTCAAACTTGAGTAAAGCATCCCATTTAGATTTTAAAGTACACTGTTTATTTTAAAGCTGCCACTGACAATTCAAAGTTTGTTTGGTTTAGCAGGGACTGGCCGAATTTCGATCCAGGTGTTGGCGTCCCTTATCAACAGAAGTTGATTGGTAGATCGACTTCTGAAATAGGAATGTTGGAAACCTTTTTTTGGTCAGCACCTACAACCGCTGATTAGTATACTCTGACAGTGGAGAGTACCACTGTCAGAATACAATGTCCTAGGGGGCCTCACTTGTGTGGATGGAGGAATCCTTTTGTATTTTTCATTCAGCCCACTGGCTGAACAAAAAAATATGACCCATCTATAGCCAACTTTAGTGTATTCCCTGTCACAGCCAACCATTTCTATATACACAATGAAACAGTGTACAAAAGCATCTTATCTCTTTGCATAAAACAGGTCAAGTACATTCAGTTTTTGTTTACCTGGTGTTATCTGAGAACAAACTTAAAACGTACACAACAAAAATAATGCCAATGTTGCACATTGTCTTGGCATACGGTGAACTCCTAATAACATAAAATGGCTTCAGGAGGTCTCCTGCCCATGGAAGAATCCCCTCTAAGTCTCTAGGCCCCCAGGACTCTATGATTAGGCCAATAATGGGCTAATCCAGGGGCGGACTGACCATTTGGAAACTCGGGCACTGGCCGAGGGACCGGGGTCAGTAGGGAGCCCCATGAGATGCCCCTGATACCTTTTTCATAGGCTTTTTTGAGTTTGGGCAAGGACACCATGATACCCTATTGCCCGGGGCCCCATTAGTTGTCAGTCTGCCCCTGGGCTAATCATTTTAGAGGGGGCTCCCCCATGAATAGGAGACTAAGCTAAAGCCAATTTTTACTAAAGGGAGTTCACCTTATGCAAGGCAGTGTACGTACAGGAGTTCTTGGAGTGTCTGATGAACAAATATTCAACCCGACCAGCACCTGCCCTCAGCTTGGAAAACAGATTTGGCCATTCAAAGGGTATCAATTTTATTTGGTTTCTGGTCTACTTAAAAGTTACACAGCATAATATATGGGTTGTATGCAAATACAGATTCATTCAAATCAGCCATTAACAAATCTATACAGTTTTAGCCCAGAGCAAGGCATGAACAAACTCATTATTCTAAAAAAGAGTGAACAACACATCTTTCCAACTTTAACAATGCAAGATATTTTATATATATATATATATATATATATATATATATATACACACACACAGTACGTTCTCAAATTGAACATTAAAAAGTTAAATCAAAGTGGACTTCTGTTAGATATGGAAAGTTAGAAAGGTGTTCACTCCAGCCTGAAATACCATTCTCTGCAGTGTTCCTACAAATTAATCATTTAAGATTATTAATTTTGGCCTTATGAGAGTTGCTATAACAGAACTGATTTTATCTTGCCACAGATATGAGATGGGGGTTATTAAATAAACCTATTTTGAGCCAGAATGAGTGACAGAAAAGGCAACAACAGTTAACCATCCTATGGGCAGGAGAAAAGACTGGACATGTTTGACCTTCTCTGATATATATTGTTCCCCTGGAGCAAAAATTGTACTGACCACTCCTAGTTTCTACTTGTAAAGTTAAAACTATGAACATAAGTGCTTAGACAACCTGAGCATTCATGTAACATGTTTATGCCAGTATACTGTAAAAAAAAACCTAATGGTTGGAATATGCCTGCATATCCAAGGATCATATAATGCCTATGGCCACCAAGATTATGTAAACAACATGGCTGGAGGGTAAGTAGCAGAAAAACCATTTCCATGCCACTTCACAGAGTAAGTGATGCAGAAATTTTGTTTTCAGGTAACGTTATAACCACTTTATGTTAGTTTACTAATTCACCATCACCACCATCTTACCGTATTTAGAATGGAAGCTTACAGCACCTTTTAGGGGGACTTGTCTAAGTGTTATAGATTAGCTTTAAAAGTTATGATAAACCACCATTCAGGTTTCAGAATGCCATGCTTACACACCTGAGGACAGGAAAAAAGTTCATGAACTGCTCTTCCAGAAATCTGATATATTTTTTTCAAGTGTCCCTGTGGACAGGCATATGTTGGACAAACCTCATGTGAGATTTGAGTCAGATTCAGTGAATACAAAAGGGAGGTGAGGAAGGATGACCCTTCCTCACCAGCAGCATGCTATTTCTGGAATGCAAATCACAACAGTTCACAATTACAGTTCACTATTATTGAGGAAGTCAGTATCCATTGTGGGGGGGCTGGCTGGCCAGGCTTATACTCCAGAGGGAATTACATTGGATTTATACACTAGACACACTATACCCACAAGTTATGAATGAAGCATGTGACTTTACAATGTTTATTTCATCTGGTCTGGTTCCAACTTCCCAGTTCTTGCTAAGCTTTAATTGTACCACACTACATGCATCTTTTTATTTTTGTTGTATTTAGTCAAGCTAGGTTAAATGCCTAGGTGATGCCTAGGTCATGCCTTATCTGAAGCTGGTTGGCACATGGTTCAGCCATGCCATGGTTGGCAATCTTGGGAGCAAGGTGGAACCAAAAAGTTATGTAACTCCCAGAAACAGGAACCAGAAATGATTTCACACATGGCTGGTCAGGAGGTGTAGCTGGTGGTTATAGCCATTGTGTATATGGAACATGTGCTCAGCTGGTTAGTTCTTGAGAAAGGGAGTCTTACAATTCTTAGAAATGGTTTCTTACTCCTCTCTTTTTTCACCAGCGTCTGGCTCAGCTATCCTTCTCATTACTCCATTTTGGTTACTCAGTTGCTGTATGTATTTCTGAACATCAGATGCTATTCAGCCTAGGTGGTGCTGACTGTATCTATGTACATGCATGTATTTTTGTTGGTTGGAATTAACAGTGGAGTGAGAACATATGCTGTATTATGCTTGATATTATATGACATACTTAAATATCTATACCTATTGTATAATTGTATAAATACAGTATATCCCGAATACAACTTACTGCTGAAGCATTTTTGTTATGTGGTGTGCTTAGTCATGTACTTAAAACTATTGTACTAGCAGATTGATACACTGTGGACGGGTTTACGCACCGTTAATATTAATCTATTGTTGGTTGCTTAGTGGAAAAAGTGGTGTGCAGATCTTTATTGCTAATTACATTCAGGGCCAATGCACAATTGGCTTAAAAATGCAGCTTCTACAGGAGTTTTGCATTTTGCCTGTAGAAACAGTTCAATGTCATCCTGTGTCTATGCACAGTAGGATGTTTAGAGGTATATTTGACGTTCAGTGTTTACAGGCAGAAAAAAAACCTGAAGGATTGTGTTTTTGAGAGGACGTTTCTGGCAGAAAAAAAAAAGCTAAACACACCTAAACTCTCCTAAAAGCATGTACAAAAACATTCTATATGAGCATTTTTTTTTTAGCCAGGGTCTGGTGTTTTTTTAAGCCCAGTGTTCATGGACCCTAAGAATGCCATTCTACCTTGTATTTAAACATAGTCATAATAAATAATATATATCAATTTAAGGTATGTATATTTACTCACCACATCCAGTCTGTGTTCTCCAGTCACCAACAGTAATCCCGAGTGCTTGACAAACAAGTGCATAAGCCTGGATTGCTTGGCAAAGGCTAGTGCCATTGTCTCGAGAACCACAAAGGTCATATACACAGCTGTGGACAAAGGCAGTGGGATCCACTACAGTGCCACATTCCCACAGTGGGCTCCCTGTGAGGTTAATAAACCCACAGTATTCTGAGGTAAAATAAAGTGACTCCATTGCTGAATCACATATACTGCAGTTATCTACACACCCAGAGGAACACTTCCAGTCTGGATGATACACCCTCCAGCTATCTCCTAGATCTATGACAGATATAGCTGGTCTTCCATCTGAGCGGAGGGTGTCATCCTCAGGATTCTTGTTGTAGTTGCCACACATTCCACAAGTAGAGTTGATGTATGTGCCAGGTACTGATATGGAAGCATAGTGTTCTCCATCATACATCACTAGTAGGCCAAAATCGGTTTCCACAGCAGTTGAAAGTCCACTTTGGTATATTTTAATGGCTCCATGTTCTAAAATTACTGGAAGTGAAAATATCAGATTGTTTACCTGTAGTAAAGCAAATATGACTCTTATTAATGGGCAAACAGTGTTTGTTTTAACAGCACAAATGCCACACATATAAAACCACACCACTTAGAAAGCCAATATCTCTTTGTTAATGAGAAATTGTAATGAGGAATAATGTTGAAATTTAGAGAAGACACCTGTAAGGGCCTGTGTCAAGTAGCTTTAGGCTTCTGTCAATGGAATCAGTTTGACATCAGTTTAAGATGCTACTGAGATCATTCAAGACTCATTGAGAAGTGCATGTGACCTGCAGTTGACCTCCTTTTGACCTGCTTTTGACATGCTTCAAGCAGATTTTGTATGCCCATAATAAGGGAATAAGAAACCCTTTTGAACTGAACAGAGGTCTGTAGACACAGGCCCTTAATATATTTTTAATAGCACAGTATTTTTAGGTACAGTAAATGCAGTTTTTTTTATATATCCCTACACATGAAGTTCATATATAACTATCAAATGAACTGCTGACTTTTCTCTGAACTTGGATGGTATGGCCAAAAAAAAACCCCATCAGAATCAGAACGTGGTTCCTCTTTGAGAATCTTGGGTCACTAAAAGTGTTTATCTTTTAGACAGATTCATATTTATCACACCCAAACACACATTTTTAGCTCATCAAAACACAGATGGTGCATTGGTCACCATTTTTGTTTTTTACTTGATTTGTTTCAATATGGTCACTGGTGGTTCCAATGGTAAGTAGAAATACTTATCATGTGTACATAAAAGTGAGACACAGTCCTCAATGGCTCAAAAATATATTTTAAACTTTACTTCCTTTTTTTCTCAGTTTTACACAAAGGTAATTTCTAATTCAAGGACATTTGAGATAATATGAGATAGTTGCCTAAATTCCTTTAGTTTCTTTCCTTTTATTGTATTGATATTAATGTGCTACATATTGATGGGTACATTCTAGTACCTAAAGGTGAGATTACCTTTGAATGTTCTATTGAAACAGATTGTTTCTCTTTTTTACAGTAACTTTATAAACTCTTCATAAACTCTCTATGTTAAATGTGCAAAATAAAATATATATGTTGGGATAATACAGAGCACGTGATTGCAATAGGAGCACCAGAGTCTTGAAACACCACTCTGGCTCTGGGCAAGCCGGGCAATGGAAACTTCATCTAGTCCACATCAAGAGCAATTAATAATATTTAGAAGGTGGGCAGAATCTTTATAGCACATTTAAAATTGCACATATTTTACTTTGTATCCCACTTTATTACAAGTACTTTGTATCCCACTTTATTTTACAATCTCAAAATTATTGATCAGATGATTTGAGTATGTGACCAATTGTACACTGAAATCATAATATTCAGATTAAATTTGGCTCCACGGTACACAATATTTGTGGCAGTTTAACTGACTTTGGATCTGTGATGGTACAATAAATAGAATAACCCCATAATGGCTGTGTTCCCAAGTTTTTGGACTGATGTTATGGGCTTATGCACAGTCTTGATCTCCAGAACAGTTGGTGATCTGCCACTGACTTATCTGAGCACCTTGTTTGTGTGCAGATTACAAACTGACAACCACAGCGCATATACTTACTACTTACTTTAACATAAGTGGTAGATATTTACAAATTAAACTAACTGCTATGTTGTCTGATAAAATTAGAGAGAAAAATCTTGTTTGAATTAGACCTTCAGTATTGCTGCAAGGGAAAACAGGTGTGTCAGATCAAACGGCTCTCTGTCTGCAGCATTACATTTTAACAGATTTACTTACTATGAAGGAAGGCCTAATGCCTCATTTGTATAATTACACACCATGGTGTAAAGCAGGGATCTATTTTCATCAATAAAGATTGAAAAATATTTCTGGTGGACCACGCCCTCCTCCTGAAAAAACTATATTCCTCTGGTCTTTGTGATCGCACGTTGGTTCTCATCCTACCTATCCCACCTCACCTTCAGTGTCACTTACAATTCTACTTCCTCTTCTCCTCCTCCTCCTTTATTCGTTGGGGTTCCCCAAGGTTCTGTTCTTTGACTTTTCCTATTCTCAATCTACACCTCCTCCCTAGGTCAATTGATTGCCTCCCATGGCTTTCAATACCATATCTATGCTGATGATACCCAGATCTAACTCTCTACTCCTCAGCTCACTCCACTAGTCTCCACACGCATCACTGATCTACTAATAGACAAAGCAGTCTGGATGTCACACCACTTTCTGAATATCAATCTATCCAAGAGCTCGAAATATTTCCTCCCCCATGTGCCCCTTTACCTGACTTCTCCATCAAAATCAACAGCTCAACTATCAACTCGTCCCTGCAAGCCAAGGTTCTAGGTGTAATCTTGGACTCTGAACTATCCTTTTAGCCCCATATGCAATGACTGCCCAAAGCTTGCTGCCTAAACCTTTGCAACATGTCTAAGATATGCCCCTTCCTAAAAAATTACACCACAAAGCTTCTAACTCACTCCCTACTCATCTCCTGCCTTGACTACTGCAACTGCCTCCTCACTGGCTTACCTTTACATATTCTATCCCCCGTTCAGTCCATCATGAATGCTGTTGCCAGGCTCATCTATCTTACCAAATGTTCAGTGTTTACCACCCCTCTCTGCCAATCCCTCCATTGCCCAATTCATTAAATTCAAGATACTTACAACAACTTACAAAGACATCCATAACTAAGCCACCAGCTACATCACTAACCTTGTATCAAAATACCAACCAAATCATTCTCTTTGTTCCTCCCAATACCTCCTGCTCTCTAGCTACCTTGTCACCTCCTCCCATGCTCAGCTCCAGGACTTCTCCAGAGCCTCTCTCATTCTCTAGAACTCCCTACCCCAATGTGTCCAACTATCTCCTACTCTGTCCACGTTTAGATGATCACTGAAAACTCATCTCTTCAGAGAGGCCTATCCTGCCCCTACCTAACAACTATACCTGTATCTTCTTCATCAGCCCATCTCCCACAGTTATTACTTATTGTATCTCTTGACCCTCCTTTTTAGATTGTAAGCTCTAACAAGCAGGGTCCTCTGATTCCTCCTTTATTAAATTGTATTGTAATTGTACTGTCTGCCCTTATGTTGTAAAGTGCTGCGCAAACTGTTGGTGCTATATAAATCCTATATAATAATAATAATAATAATGGGTGAAGTTAAAGTGGAAGAGAATGCTTTCCAATTATAAGTATGTGTAAGTATATCTGTATATTTACCTTTTTTAATCCAGTCATGTGGTTCAGGAGCTCTGGCTCTCCTGTGTCAGGATTGGCTGCTACAGGAGAGAGTCGGGATCACCGACAACAGATGGGCCATGAAAGCCTATAAGTGAAGTCACAGCCATTGTCAAGCAGTCCTTTACAGAGGGGAGCTGGAGCGGCTGAGTCACACCATAGGAACAGGCCAGATTAAAATAGGAAAATACATAGGTCTTTTTTATACAGGTTATGCAAGTAAGGTAGGAGTAGGGGGGATTTTTAGGATAGTTATAATTAGCTTTTACTAGCAATGTAAAGTGAACTGTCACCATAAAATACTTTTATGTACCAATAATTGGCCCTTAAATGATCTGTGCAGCCTGGGATCCCCTGAAAGCCTTACCCTGTGAGCGACACCCTCAGTTTCTCAGACTTATGCTCTTATGTGCTCTGCACATATCTACACAAAATCTGATGGAGTGCTTTGGGGCAAGTCAAGACCACCTTCTTACTGAATGTGCAGAGTAGGGAAGAATGTGGGTCAAAAACAAGATACTTTAAGGCCAGCTACAGCTTTATGTGGGCTACTGGTACTTATTCTTATTCAAATTATAGGATTAGTCAAGAGCAGTATATTCAGTCACAGCTTATTTTAAATGTGACCTCTTTCCATATCAATGTTTGGTCTGAATCCTCTCAGTTGCTTGGATTTAACACTGTAACTCCTAATTTATTAAAAAAATTTAAAGATTACAAATTGACAAAAGATCCAAGCACAGGCGAGTTGTATTTTGTATCAAATTATTCACTTTAGCTTATTTTGTCTTTCTAGATTTTGGCGAGATTCTCCATGGTGGACAGACTGTAACATAGACAAGTCCGTCTCTAAATTCTTTACTGCTCGCTATCGCATCTTTCAGATAATTGACTCGGGGTGTTAAATGTCTTCCAGTTTTAAGCATATTTTTTAAAGCCCTCTTTGTCTGTTTTTGTATAATCATTTGGTTAGAATTCAACCCACTTTTCTGTTTCTCTTCTGTTCTTGTTACCCCTAATGAACCCTTAAGTTACAGAATGTAACAAAAAACCATTTGGAAGAAATAGCTGGACATTTGCCATAGATGCTAACAGGCTGCAAATGGAGCCAAGCGATTCTAGTTGCTGAAGTAAATTCACGAGGATGTGTATCAAAAAACTCTTATCTGACTTTGAGCACACTAGAGAAAGAAAACGTAGGAACTGCAGTCTCATCTTATTGAGGTAATGCCCTTAGGTTGAAAAACCTGTAGTCTGTTGATAGAAATACATTTGCTCAAATACCGTAACTAATGGTTTTCAATGTTCATTTGTATCACATATATCATTTTTTGGAATTTTTTGTCTATTTTTTGATCCTAGATTAATATTGTCGTGATAAATGAACACATTCCTGGCAGACTGCTCTGTCAAATAATAAAAACTTCAACTTGAAAATGCATATTTTAAAACAAACCTGTGCTTTGGCCATGCAGGACAGAACAACATATTTGCTTTAATTAGCTCCTCTCCAGTAGCAGATAATCACCATTCCTTAGCCTCCCTACTCTTCTAATCTGCCTCTAGTTGAAGCTTACACAAGGCTAAAGACTGCCCACATGTGACAGTGTTAGACACTGTCACATGCTCCTCTGTACCTGAAAATACCAGGTATTTTCGTCGCTCTTGGCAAATAACTGGCTTGGAAGGCAAGCACAGGATAAATTAACACAGAACTAAACTCTCACAATCAGTTCAATCAGCTTTAACTATTTTTAATCTTTATGCTGCCAGCCTTACCAAATACTGTAGAGCAGAGACAGTATATTATATTTACTTGTTTTAACCTTTTTATTACATTTTCTTCAGTTGCTTCTTGGTTTCTGGCCTAGGCCAAAATCATGCACCATACATCATGTCTTGGTGGCCCTTCTTTCATATAGAGGGGGAGGAGGGGCTGTCTTAGCTAAGCACACCTTTCTGCTGCATACCTGAATGAAGAGCACATGGACTCCAGGAAGTAAATGCTACATTAATCAACTGCCATTACTGAAGATGGCCGCACCTAGAAATACAAGGGGGCATGGATGGATGGCTGAGTTTGCTGTGGATATTAAAAATGCATTTTAGTTTGTGGTGTTCAGATACAGTTCCACAGTATGTGCTAACAGGGATTAGACCATTTAAGCACACCTGTTGTTTTGCCTTCCATTGGCATGTCTCCATATCTTCCTAAATGTAGCACAGAGGCTTATTCTATTCAGAGTATAGAGGGGACTGGAATTGGGAGCATGGTCTGGAAAAATGAGCATTTATTTCCACTTTTGCAAATTGAAATAACCCCTACTTTATATTAGCTATATGTTCCCAATGCATAACTTAGCATAACTTAAAAGAAAATAAAAAAAATTGCTGGTTACCTTTTTTAGGTGTTTTTTATTTGATTATAAATCCCTATGTGCTCTGCCTGCTTTAACATGTTTAGGAGGTGGAGTAGTGTTTAACATATTTAACCCTAACTGTACTGTGTTCGCAGTTCTTCATTATAAGCTGTAAACTAGATTTGAACATTGTCTGTCCTAACAGAGGGTTTAAAATTTAGTGGAAGTGTAAAGCCGCTCCATTTGAGAAATCAAGATGATACCTGCTCCAAGCTTGTAATAAGGGTGCTAGCAGAGCTCGTCTGTAGATACAAATGAATCCACAATTTCCTGCACTTACTTGAATCCTTTATTGAATCTTCTTATAAAAACATCAGAGTCAGTGCAGGAACAAAACAAGTTAACGTGTTTTGTGCTTACTGATAACCTAGGCTTATAAGTAAGCATTAACTTATATTGTTCCCGCATGGCTGTGATGTTTTTCTAAGAGGATTCAATAAAGGATTTGAGGAAGAGCAGCAAAAGTCTGGAATAATTTCTTTGCCTTGGGTTTAACATTTAGAAATCCTTCCTCGCTGTGCATTAATGATGGATAGTGTGAGGAAAAAAACACTTGGGACTGTCCAGAAATTCTTAGAGTTCTCCTTAGAAACATCTGAAAGATAAAAAATATATATATTGTTTTCATTTTTTTTTTCATTTATGTTGTGTGAACGGGAACAAACATTTAGTGGGGTTTCTCAAATTTGACTGCAAAAGTGGAAATATGCTTTAAGCTAAATGTTTCACTGCACTCCAGTCACAAATTTTGGGCAGCACATTATACACATTTTTCTATAAATAATTTATGGAGTTTTTAATTTAGAGCATCAACTTTGAAAGCCCTTGGGTAAAGTGTGAAAAATTCCTACCCAGCACTTAAAAGACATATATGCTGAAAGCTTGCTACTGTATATGGAAAATGTCATGTTCAGCTGCTGATCACTAATTCCTGTACTTGATTTTTTTAAAATGTATTTTTAATTGTGAAAAGTGTACAACTGCATAAAATCATTTTTTAATAGAACAGTTTACAAGTATTGCGCAGAAGTGTGCAGACAGATTTATAACAGCAGGTGCTGCAGCAGTAGATCTAGCGCAGGCCACTGTAGAGATGGATGTAACCTACCCATAACATATGCTCATTACACAGTTTCCAATTAAACAGCCCTTTGACTTGTGCAGCAGTACGGGTTCATTCACATGGCAGGCATTATTAAATGTTTCACTAATGTGTATTTTGACAAGTTTTATTTTGTTTTGGCAGGTCTATAATTACCAGAGTACCAAGAAATCTCAAGTGTCTGGAATAGAAATACAGTATGTTTTCTCTACATGTGTAATTTTAAAGGGCCAATTTAAAAGTAGAAGAACATCCATTTTCTTGCATTTAATGTGAATGAACATAAAATGCCAAGTTCTACCTAAATGTTTCTAGTACTTACAGTGCAAACAGTTTCAACAATATACTCTAGCCATAAAGCTGGGAAAAAAATAAATATTTCATATCTCAAACAACACAATAAGTTCCAATAATTCAAGTGTAACATATATTCTTTTGCATTGTTATTAATATTTTGGGTCATATGGGAATTATTACCATTATACAGGATTTACAGTTGCAAGAAAAAGTATGTGAACCCCTTGGGATTACGTGGAGTTTTGCATGAATTGGGCATAAAATGTGCTCTGAACGTCATCTAAGTCACAACAATAGAAGAACACAGTCTGCTGAACATAATACTACACAAACATTAGATGTTGCCATGGTTTAATTGCACATAACATGTAAACATTCACAGTGCAGGGAGGAAAAAGTATGTGAGGCCCTAGCTTAATGACTCCTCCCAGAGCTAATTGGAGCCAGGAGTGAGCCAACCTTGACTCCAATCAGTATGATGATACTGGATGTGTTGCTGACAGCTGTCCTGCCCTTAAAAAACACACACCTGTTTTGCGTTTACTGGTTTCAAGAAGCACTGTCTGATGTGAACCATGCCTCGCAGAAAACAGCTCTCAGAAGACCTACGATCAAGAATTGTTGACTTGCATGAAGCTGGAAAGGGTTACAAAAGTATCTCCAAAAGCATTGATGTTCATGTGTCCACAGTAAGACAGATTGTCTACAAATGGAGAAAGTTTAGCACGGTTGCTACTCTCCCTAGGCGTGGTCGTCCTGTAAAAATGACTGCAAGAGCACAGCGCAGAATGCTGCATGAGGTAAAGAAGAATCCCAGAGTGTCAGCTAAAGACCTATAGAAATCTCTGGCACATGCTAACATTTTTGTTAACACATCTACAATAAGGAAAACATTAAACAAGAATGGAGTACATGGGAGGACACCACGGAGGAAGCCATTGCTGTCCAAAAAGAATATTGCAGCACGTTTGAAGTTTGCAAAAGAGAACCTGGATGTTCCACAGCACTACTGGCAAAATATACTGTGGACAGATGAAACCAAGATTGAGTTGTTTGGGAAGAATACACAACACTATGTGTGGAGAAAAAAAGGCACAGCACACCAACATCAAAACCTCATCCCCACTGTAAAACATGGCGGAGGGAGCATCATGGTTTCGGGCTGCTTTGCTGCCTCAGGGCCTGGACGGATTGTTGTCATTGATGGGAAAATGAATTCCAGAGTTTATCAAGACATTTTGCAGGAAAACGTACGACCATCTGTCCGCCAACTGAAGCTCCGCAGAGGATGGGTGATGCAACAGGACAATGACCCAAAGCATACAAGTAATTCAACAAAACAATGGCTGCAACAACACAGAATTCGCCTTCTGGAGTGGCCCAGTCAGAGTCCTGACCTCAACCCGATTGAAATGCTGTGGAATGACCTTAAGAGAGCGATTCACACCAGACATCCCAAGAATATTGCTACACTGAAACAGTTTTGTGAAGAGGAGTGGTCCAAAATTACTCCAGATCGTTGTGCAGGTCTGATCTGCAACTACAGGAAACGTTTGGTTGAGGTTATTGCTGCCAAAGGAGGGTCAACCAGTTATTAAGTCCAAAGGTTCACATACTTTTTCCTCCCTGCACTGTGAATGTTTACATGTTATGTGCAATTAAACCATGGTAACATCTAATGTTTGTGTAGTATTATGTTCAGCAGACTGTGTTCTTCTATTGTTGTGATTTAGATGATGTTCAGAGCACATTTTATGCCCAATTCATGCAAAACTCCACGTAATCCCAAGGGGTTCACATACTTTTTCTTGCAACTGTATATAGCACCAACAGTTTACACAAAGCTTTACAAAATAAAGCGGGAAACTACAATTACAAACAGTTCAATACAGAAGGAATAGGGGGGCCCTGCTTACAATCTAAAGGGGGGGGGGAGGTGGTACAAAAGGTAATAGCCACAGGGGATGATCTGATGGAGGTGACTCAAGTACAGTTCTTAGGTGGAGGTGGGGTAGGTGTCCCTGAATAAATGAGTTTTCAAGGATCACCTAAAGGCAGACAGGGTAGAAGCTGACTGGAGATACTGGGTCAGGGAGTTCCAGAGGATGTGAGAGGCTCTGGAAAAGTCCTGGAGGTGAACTACAGAGCAGGAGGTCTTGGGAGGAGCAGAGAGGATGATTTGGGAGATATCTGCAGATGAGGTTGGTGATGTAGCTGGGGGCGATGTTGTGGATGGCCTTGCATGTTGTGGTTAATATTTAAAATTTTATATGATAGGGTGAAGAGATTGGCAGAGAGGGGCAGCAGTCACGGATTGGTTCGTGAGGTGTATTAGTTTAGCAGCAGCATTCAAAATAGACTGAAGGGGGGATAGTCTGTGTAAAGGCCAGTGAGGAGGCAGTTGCAGTAGTCAAGGTGGGAAAAAAACAAGTTGTTTTGTGGTGTCAATAGGCAGGAAGGGGCAAATGCTGGAAATGTTGCAGAGGTTAAGGTGGCAAGATTTAGCCAGTGATTGGATGTGGGGGCTAATGGAGACGTCAGAGTCTAGGATTACACCTAGAACCATAGCATATGTGGAGGGACCAATGGTTGTGCCATTGATCTAAATGGTAAAGTAATGGGGAGGGGATCAGGGAGGAAGAAATATTACAAGCTCAGTTTTAGAAAGATTAAGTCTGAGGAAGTTTTGTGACACCCATACTGATATGTCACTCAGTAAATTTGTGACATGTGAGGAGATTGAGGAGGTGAGTTGAGGAGTCGAGAGATAGATCTGGGTGTCATCAACATAGAGGTGGTATTGGAAGACATGGGTGGTTAGCAACTGGTCTAGGGAAGAAGTATAGAGGGAGAAGAAGAAGGGTCTTGGGGTACCCCAACAGAAAGCAGAGTGGAGGAGATAGTGTTGTATATGACACTGAAAGTGTGCTGAAAGAGGTAGGAGGAGAACCAGGGAAGAGAAGGTTCACAGGGGCCAAGAGAGCAGAGCTTGTTGAGGAGGAGTGAGTGGTCAACGGTGTCAAAGGCAGCAAAAAGGTCTAAGAGTATGAGTATGGAGTACTGACTTGGTTGTAGCAGTTAGTAGGTCATTGGTGAGTTTTAGTAGGGCAGTTTCAGCGGAATGCTGTGGGCAGGAGCCAGACTGTAGGAAATCTAGAAGGTTGTTGTTAGTGAGGTACAACACATACTTTTGTGAACAAAGCGTTCAAGAAGCTTGGAGGCAAACGAGAACAGGGAGATGGGTCTTAAGTTATTCAAACAGGTGGTGTCTAGTGAGGGTTTTTCAAGTATGGGGGTGAACAGTGCATGTTTGAGTGGGGAGAGAAAGGTTGAAGATGTGGGTTAGAGAGTTTAGGATGGATCAGGAAGGTGCTCACAGTAATTGTGAGGGGACAGGGTCCAGGGGGTGTGTCACAAGTTAGCCTGCAGTTTCTGGTTTGTGTTCTTACCTCCTTGCTGCAGTCCTGTTCCTGATCCCTTCTCATGTGTTTGTCTGTGCTCATCTATGAGCGTCGTCTGCTGTCCTCTGGGTTTTATTTCCTTCCCTTCCATCATCACTTCCTGACCCACCTCCTTGTTTGCCTGTCTATATAAGACATGCTCAGTTTAGGCCACTTTGCCTGAGAAACTTCCTAGTTGTCGGAGCTCCTGTGTGTTGCTACTGCCTGAATCCTACATTGACTACTTGTGTACCGACCCCGGCTTTGTTCTCTGACCTTGCTTGTTTTCCGCCTGTTCTGACCTCGGCTAGCCTATCGGATTCCGTTTGTCTCCTCCCATTATACTCTGCTCCCACGAGCGGTCTCCTCAACCTCAGCTGGGTGTACCTGGGGGCTGGGACCTGGTCCCAGCTTGCTGCAAGTCCATCCCCACCATCAGGGGCTCTGGTGAAGAAGCAGGCTGGGGCTTAAACTCCGCACCCCGGGGAATCCCAAGTTGAGTATTAACAAGAGCTCACTACCACAAGTGCTGACAGGGTGAGGTGAGCAGCGGAAAGGAGTTTGGCAACTTCCTCAGTTGTAACAGGGTTGAAGGAGGAAAGTGCTGAGTGTGGTGTTGGACCTGATGTGTTCATTGGGGGAGAAAACTGGATGCTGGATATCTCATCAAAAATTGTGTTGATTTTGTTTTTGAAATGATTGGCAATCACCTGGGCAGTAAGCAAGTTGGTGAGTGGAGGCAGTGGGGGGTGAAGTAAGGAATTAAGGATAGTAAAGAGTCGATAGGGTTTTGATGAGAGTGGTGTAGTAGATTTGCTTAGCTTAGTGTGGAGGCAGGAGTTGTATTTGAGAAGGGCAGATTTGTACAGGGTAAAGTCTTGCAGGGATTTAGTTTTATGCCACGCTCGCTCAAGAGCACGGCTGCATCTCTTGAGACTCCTGGTGTCATCTTGTTTGCCAGGGTTGCAGTAAGTGAGTCCTGGTTCTGCGTGTAGAGAGAGGAGGGAGTGTGAACAGGGAGGGTGACAGTATGTTGTTGTATGCAGAAGTGAGCAGGTCTGGGCAGGGCAGGGGTGCAACTTTATCATAAAGGCAGTCAGTAGCAGTGTCAGGGAAGATCACTGCAGCGCACGAATCTGCACATGCGCAGGGTCCCCACACGGCATACAGGCAGGCGGGCACTAGGACCCAGGCGTGGCTGTCATCAATGATGGCGTCAGGCAGGCACTAGGACCCAGACGTGCCTGTCGGTGCTGGGCGGGCGATTTAAACGGGCCACTGCAGGATCCAAATTGCCGTATTGTCTAATTCCCTGCCTGAGATTCCTGAACTCTGTGTTGCTTCCTGTTGCCGAACCCAGCCCTGCTCCTGACTACCGTTGACCTACTCCTGCCCTGATCCTTGGCTTGTCTCTGGATATTCTTCTGCCTGCTCCTGATTGTTGTACCTCCCGTTGCTGAACCTGGCTTGTGACCCGACTATCCTTCCGCCTGCTGCTCTATTCTGCTCTGCCTTCTCGGATACCAAACCCAGCCTACCTGACTCCACTACTAGCCTCTCGGTGCATCCACATCCATCCATCCCGCACGGATCCATCCGTTCCCTGCTCAGGTCCACTCTGCCTCTTCACATCAGGCTCACCACTAAGATACGTGACTCTAGCGGATCCCTCTACCGCAGCTGGGCATACCTAGGGGCCACGACCTGGTCTCAGCCTGCTCCAAGTCCATTTCCACCATCAGGGGCTCTGGTGAACAATCAGTCTGGGGCTTAGACTCCGCGTCCTAGGGAACCCCAAACTGTGGACCTATAGAGCTACCACCTGAGTCTCTTACAAGCAGGATTGAGAAGGGAAGGTTCCTGTGGGTAACCGTTTGCAGGCTGGAGACGTGGGAGGTAGGAGACAGGGAGAGTGTGAAACTGATAAGGTTGTGATCAGAGAGGGAAAAAAGGATGTTGGAGAGGTTGCAGGGAGGGCAGAGGAGGGAGAATATGAGCTCGAAGGTGTTGCCATTGGAGTGAGTGGTAGTTTGAGTCCATTGTGTTAAGTTAAAAGAGAAGGTTAAGTTGAATAGTTGAAAAGTGGCTGAGGTATTAACATTGGCTGGAATGTTAAAGTCATATACCTCCGGTTCCAGCGCCACATGGAGAGGAGGTAAAGTATAGGAGCTCCCACTGCCCTCCTCCACTGCGCTCTAAAAAGCCTGCTAAGCTCAGGGGTCACCTCCCCTCCACATCTGCTGTATAAGGGAAACCCTATAGACCGTTTTGTGGAGCTGTCACTCGTCCGCTCCTCCTCCACCCCTTGCCTGTCACAAGGGGACACAGTGGTCGGTGCAGCCAAGATGGCTGCCGCAAGCATTCTGCACACTGCCACAGGAGACCAAGCTTATACTACACAGCCGCAGATCTCTGTTCCTCAGCCTCCAGACCCTGCCTCCCCAGCGGGCATTGCCTAGGCTCACCCCAACTCTCACTGCAGCTGTCGACAACACAGTCCTTAAAGGACTAGAATAGCTTCACAAGGATCTCCATGTTCAGGCTCAGCGTATTGCTCAGGAGGACGACTCTATTGCTGTATCGGCTGCGGTAGCCAGACTTACATCCGTTCAGAGGGAACTTCAAGACAAGGTGGATGATCTTGAAAACCGCTCATGGTGGAACAATCTGCGCATTATAGGCCTGCCTGAAATGTATACTCCCTCTATGCTTGTTACGGTTTGTGCAATGTCCGTCCCAGAGCAATTAGGCTTACGTTACCCGTGTGCAGTCGAGCGAGTCCACAGTGTCAGCCCACCGTCTGATTCCCGCCCTAAGCCCAGTTCAGGGATAGTCTACTACTTGAACTATGCTGACAAGCAAGCCATCCTTCAAAGATTTTGACGCACACACACTTTATCCGTGGATGGAAACCAGCTTTTCTTGTTTGCGGAGTACTCTTTAGAGGTTATGCGCCAACGTAAGTTCTTTTCCACGATTTGCTCTGCTTTACCACAAGCATATCAAATTCAATCTGGCAAACCGTGCTGTCCTCTATATCCAACCTGCGGAAGGGGACTGGCTTTCTTTCACTTCACCCTCTGAAGCAGAACAATACCTCAACAATTCCCCTGATATGGCAATGGATCAAGGCTCACCTTCTGTACCATCTTCATCCTCCCCCCCTAGGGGACCCTAGGGGACACTCTACACCCTTCCAAAACCAACCAAGCCCTCAAAAACAGCCTCACAAACGTGTGCACTTTGGTCCGACTGAAGACCGTTATGTTACTCGCTGATTTGCCTCCCCATGGTCTAAGTATCAGCTCACCCTACATTCTCTGTGCATTCTCAGACACTAATGTCTACTACTCTATTGTACTTAACCTGTGGTCCTTGTTTTTTGTTCCAAAAAAAAAATTGTTTTTTATTTATTTATTTTTTTTTAGGCCTTCGCATCACTGGGGCTCTGCCCTTGGATAGTGCTGCTGCCTGCCCTCCTACTGGCTAATCATTATGTATGTCTCCTCCCCCTCCTAGGCGAGGTGGGCTCTCATGCTTCCTCCCCTTACTACTCCCCCTCATCCCTGACGTATCCCTTACCCCTATCCCCCCCCTTCACGCTCCCCCCCTTTTTTTCCCTCCTCCGCTGCAAAAGTTGACCGATATTTCAGTAGTTGAGTTCTAGTGCAGGAGTCTTAACGAGATTGCTCCATGCGAAAAAAAGTGAAGTTCTTATTTTGATTGAGGAGTACCTCCCTTTTTGTTAAAAATGTTCAGTCGTTATTGTTCTGCTTCATTGTCCCTTTCTGTTTCATTTCCCTAGGAATTGCTTATTATTATTATTATGCTGCACCTGAACTCATTGGGGCAATGCCTGGTGTGGTCACTTAGAGATAATCTCTTGAAATGTTAAGGGGCTACGCTCACCAAATAAGCGTATGAAAGTTTTACGACATTTGAAGCATTTGGGGGCAGAAGTGGCACTTTTGCAGGAGACACATCTTTCGGCAAACGATCTTTCACGCCTGTCAAAGCTATGGGTAGACCAGGTATATGGTTCCCCTGCTGTAGGTTGCAAGGCAGGGGAAGCTATACTGTTACACAAAAATTTATGACACACAGGTCCGCTTTCTGAACTCTGATTCTTATGGTCGCAAACTTACCGTTCACATCACTATTGCCTCTCTTGATATCGCTATCTCCAATCTACATGCCCCCAACTCTCCTGGGCAGTCATTCTACCAAGACCTGATATCGTGGGCCCTAGAATACCGGAATCCTGCCATATACTGGGTGGGGATTATAAATTCAGTCATGCACCATTATGCTAATTACATCAGGGACCATTTAACGCTACATGCTCGACAACATCCTCATGCTCCCCCTCCTACTGCCCTAGCACAGTCCATTAATACACTTAATCTTCATGATACATAGCACCTCCACCACCCAACGGACTAGAAATATACATTCTACTCGCACTCACATGAATCATTCTCTTGCATTGACTATTTGTTCTGCTCACAGTCTCTCTTACCCATATTGCGCAAAACTGCAATATTTTATATGGCCATCTCCGATCATAGTCCAATTATGCTACAGCTGTCTGGCTTAAAATCTCAGCAGACCACTAGTCCCTGGTGTTTTTTCTGCTTACCTAGCCAATAAAGAAGACTTCCAGTCTCATCTTTACACAGCCTGGGCGGAATTCACAGATACGAATGGAACCCATTTAACCGACCCCAATCTATTCTGGGAAAGTGGAAAGTCATTCCTCAGAGGGCGCATTATTTCTTTTACCACACAATTTAAAAGGCGATCTCATTTGCAATACCAACAGGCTTGTGAATCTCTCCATCAAGCACATATCGCGCTCTCCCTCAACCGCACTCCAGCGAACAAGCAGATCTGGCAATCGGCTAAACGAGCCTTTGATTATTGGGCTGAGCACCAGGAGGCAGCCAAATCGACCTGCTCCACCCTAAAATTTTATAAATATGGCAATAAGGCGGGTAAATTGTTAGCACAGCTCTGTGCAGACCCCCATACTCCTACCTATATTCCCACGCTCCAGTCTCCCACAGGAAATCTCCTTACCTGCCCACTGATATTAACACATTTCTCACATCTTATTACACCTCTCTGTATTCGGAGGACCCGATTGATTCTAAGGCCGCTGCAGACTTTTTAGCCTCTGTGAATCTGCCTAAGCTTATCCGATCTCAGTTAGATACTCTTAATGCTCCCATTACGTTAGACGACATTCATGCCACTATCAAACACCTGCACTCGGCTAAGGCACCTGGACCTGACAGCCTAAGTGCTGAGTTCTATAAACTGACCTTGGACTTCATCCCAGACACACTACATCATGTCTTCCAAGCAATATGGGAAGATGGCCCTTATCTCCCAACAGGATTCCAAGCACATATCAAACTCATAGCTAAGAAGGGGATTGAACCCACTGCTACCAGGATCTTACTGACCTATATCTCTAATCAATGTTGACAGTCGATCAGCGACGCTTAATATCCATAAAGTACTGTTGGCACTAGAATATGCTAAAATCCACCCAATGCATGATCTGGCACACATATCCTTAAATGCCGAAAAAGCCTTTGATAACATAAGCTTCACAAGGCTCTTCATAGTCATGCAGAAGTTTGGTATTTCAGGCTCTATTTTGGACTTTCTACGATAAATGTACTCTTCACCCACAGCTAGACTGGTCACACCTGACTTCATGTCTACTGACATTCCCTTAACTAAGGGCACTAGACAGGGTTGCCCACTCTCCCCCCTTCTCTTTAACATTACTTTAGAACCTTTATCCAGGCTACTTAACTCTGCAGCAGGGGTTAGTGGTGTCACAATTGGCAAACACACTTTTCATTCAGCTCTATTTGCGGACGATATATTATTGTTTTCATCAGATCCACCCTCTGATTTTAGACTACTCCAGAACTTGTTTGCAACCTTCCGTAACTGTTCTGGCTTACGAATCAGTTTTGACAAGAGTGAAGTGCTCCCTCTAAATCCTAATACCTCCACTCGCTGGGTCACGTATTCCCCTTTTTGTATAGCTAAGCATTCTATTACATATTTAGGCATGCACATAGGCAGAGAACCACCATCTCTCTACTACCTTAATTATCCTCCTCTAATTAATAAGATTGTGCAGGAACTGGAAGCCTGGACGACCATTCCCCTTTTACTCTTTGGGAGATGCCGTCTCTTGAAAATGGTCTCATTTGCAAGATTGCTTTACCCTTTGAAGACACTTCCTATTTTGCTAAAGAATTTGGATGTTCAGAAGATACATACGGCCTTGCAAGCCTTCCTATGGCAATTTAAAAAACCACACATTGCATTGCAGAAGCTAAGTCTCCCCAAGAGTGAAGGAGGTGCAGGTCTGCCGAACATTAGATTCTACAATCTGTCCTGCCTCCTTTGACAGGGTCTTGATTGGATTACCATGAAATGACGTTACTCTACTCTTTGGAGGAAGCCCTGGTGCTCCCACTACATTTCTCTGCCATCCTGCACTCCAATCTTAAATCCTTACCTGAGTATCTCCGATCAAATCTTTTGATCACAGACACAGTATTGGCCTAAAAGGGAAATGCGGAAACTTCTTGGCTTATCACCAAGGATATCCTGTTACTTGCCTATCCTTGGAAACCCTATCTTCTCTCCTGCTAGTGAACATGTGGCTTTTACCCATTGGTCACATAATGGACTTAACAAGGCTATCTCTGCCTTTGATGATACCAAGCGATCCTTCCAACCCTTCTCCATTTTAGCTGCTCAATACTCCCTACTGATATCTCATATCTTCTACTATCATCAGCTGGTGATTTATCTCCGGTCCTGTTATCCCCCTACACAGGATCCCTTTTCATGCTCCTTCATAGAGATGCTGCTATGGCTAGACAAATATGCCATATCAGACATCTACCCCCATTTGATCTCTCATCAATCTGCGAAATACCACCTTACTCCATTTAAACCATGGTCCCCCATACTTTCTATTAATGATACCCAAGGAAAAATATTATCGGGATACAGAAAAATTGCTTTGCTTGTTCTCTACGAAGCATGGCGCGAAACTCAATTCAAAATCATTCACCGGGCCTATTATCCTTTCTCCACGAACTCAGCTGTTGCCACCAGTCCAACATGCCCTTGGTGTGCCTACAATCGACCAACCTTGTTTCATTGATTGTGGGAATGTGCTCGAGTATCATTATTCTGGGACCAAGTTCTTCATTACCTCAATCAACTATACCACATTTCTGTTCTCAAAGATCCCATACTCTGTCTCTTTAGTTATGAAGATCCAAAAACTGTGGCACATCCCACTGCCTCACCTCAGTGGATACCTATTTGCCTATTAGTAGCTCGCAGAGCCCTCATGCAAGCCTGGATCCATCCGAACCCCCCATCTCTCAAAATGGTGACACAGACGCTATCTACTCTTTTCAGCTTGGAAAAGCTTGACACCATCACACAAAACTTTAAATCTACTCGTCGCTTTATCTCAAGATGGAGATGCTACATGGAGCATTCTTTTCCACCTGCTGAATTAGTAACCCTTCCGCTATACTGACTGGTATCTCAAAGCTCAACTAACCAAAACATTGGGTAACCTTCAAGTGACCAACTCACTTTCTAGCCCCCCACCTTATTTTTCCCCCTCTCCGTTTATCCCAGGAGTGCACACTCCGCAATAAATTATGTCAAGCCCATATGGTAATCCGTTTAAAATGTTTCTCAGATTGAGAAGTGTTTCTGTTCAGGTTACCACAATTAAGCTTCTGTTCCTAAGGAATTGATTAAATTTTGAAGTTCAGCTCTCATTACTGCCATGTTGTATCCTATGTGCCTGTTTCTAACATTGATTCCTGTCTGCTGTAGTTGCTGTACTGGCTTTTGTATTCATTGTCCTATGCTAATCTTTGGCTGACGGCTTTTTATATCGAGATTGTATTCTTGTATTTAATATGAAAAAACCTAATCAAAATTTGATTAAACATGTCCAGTAAAAAAAAAAAATTTAAAAATCAAATTTCGTCATAACTTTAAGCCAAAATGTATTCTGTGACATGTCTTTGCTACAAAAAAATCCAAATACATGTAAATGAAATGGTTTACGTGAAAGCTATAGCGTTTACAAATGGCGGTATAGATACTGGATTTTTTTTTTTACTAATAATGATCAGCAACATAGCGGGACTGAGGGACTGCGGGACTGAAGGACTGCGGCGGGCATTCTGACACTGGGGGGAACTGACTTGGTGTCACTGACATCCCCAGTGACACCAATACAGTGATCAGTGCTAAAAAAGAACACTGACACTGTACTATTGGTACTGGGCAGGAAGGGGTTATCATAAGGGGCAATCAAAGGGTTAACTGTGTGCTGGGAGTGTTTTACTAGATGGCAGGGAGTGTGTGCTTCACTGTAAGCACACTGCTCTGGATGGCTGTGCACAGCCATCCAGAGAAGTGTGCCCGAGCTTACAGGGAGGAGGACTGTTGGTAAACAAAGCAGCCCTCCTCCCCGTCGGTGATTGTCGGTAATCACCGGGCACCGGCGGGTAATCACCAGCTGGCATCCGGTGATTGACAGACGTGACCGCAAATGGCGGCATGGAAAGGGTGCATGCACGGCTCGCACGCACCCCCTACCCGGAAATGCAAAATCAGATATATATGTGATTTTGCGCACCCATGCCGCCCTGTAGCAGTATTTCTGCTATAGTGCGGTCGGGAAGTGGTTAAAAAAAACAAAGTCACCAAATATGATGGTGGGTACTTCATAGAAGAGGCGATATCCCCAGAAGATAGTAGTAGGAGGGTGAGAGCAGTAAGGTGTGACCGGTATTTATACAAGGTCAGGTGAGGCAGTGAATTGGAAGTGGTAATATTGTGGAGGCTTAGAAAGAGCAGGAGGTGATAAGTGCAGTAATACTGACAGGGAAAAAGTGACTTAGATATGTACAGTTTGTGGGGTGGAGAGGGGGTAAAGAAATGAGAGCTTGAGGAGAGAGGGCGTTATTGCAAAGAAGGCGATTAGTATGAGCATGTTGGAGGGTGGGGCAATGGGAAAAAGAAGGCTGAGGGAGAGAGAAAGGATGAAAGGGAACTTCCAGACAACTTGGTGTGGAGCACAAGTAGTCTGGAAGATCCCTTCCATCCTTTATGTCTCCATCTCTCCCTCAGCCTTCTTTTTCCCCTCTATCCACCCTCCAATATGCTCATAATAATCTCCTTCTTTGCAATAATGCCCTCTCTCCTCAAGTTCTCATTTCTTTACCCCCTCTTCCTGTATCCTCCTCTTCACCCCACAACCTGTACATGTCTCCCTCACTTTTGCCCTCTTAATATTACGGCACGTATCATCTCCTACTCTTTCTGAGCCCCCACAATGTCACCACTTCCAATTCACTGCAGCACCTGACCTTAATACACTGCTCAAACAAATTAAAGGAAGACTTTAAAAACACATCAGATCTCAATGGGGAAAAATATCATGCTGGATATCTATACTGATATGGACTGGGTAATGGGTTAGGAACATAAGGATGCCCCATCGTTTGATGGAAATGAAAATTATCAACTTACAGAGGACTGAATTCGAAGAAACCCTGAAAATCAAAGTGAAAAAACGATGCAGCAGCCTAGTCCATTTTGCTGAAATTTCATTGCAGCAACTCAAAATGGTACTCAGTAGTTTGTATGGCCCCCACATGCTTATATGGATGCCTGGCACTGTCTGGGCATGCTCCTTATGATACAATGGATGGTGTCCTGGGGTATTTCCTCCCAGATCTGGATCAGGGCATCACTGAGCTCCTGGACAGTCTGAGGTACAACCTTCGGATGGACCAAAACATGATATCCCAGAGGTGTTCTATTGGATTTAGGACAGGTGAGCGTGGGGGCCATTCAATGGTATCAATTCCTTCATCCTCCAAGAACTTCCTACATACTCTCGCTACATGAGGCCGGGAATTGTCATGCACCAGAAGGAACCAAGGACCCACTGCACCAGCGTAGGGTCTGACAATGGGTCCAAGGACTTCATCTTGATACCTAATGGCAGTCAGGGTGCCATTGTTTAGCCTGTAGAGGTCTGTTCATCCTTCCATGGATATGCCTCCCCACACCATCACTGACTCACCACCAAAACGATCATGCCGAATGATGTTGCAGGCAGCATAACGTTCTCCACAGCTTATCCAGACACTTTCATGTCTGTCACTTGTGCTCAGAGTGAACATGATCTTCTCTGTGAAAAGCACAGGTGCCAGTGGTGGACCTGCCAATTCTGGTGTTCAATGGAAAATGCCAATCCAGCTCTATGGTGCCAGGCAGTGAGCACACGGTCCACTGGAAGATGTCGGGCCCTCAGGCCACCCTCATGAAGTCTGTTTATGATTGGTCGCACCAGTGGCCTGCTGGAGGTAATTTGGCAAAGCTCATCCTGTTCCTCCTTGCACAAAGGAGCAGACACCGGTCCTGCTGATGGGTTAAGGACCTTCTACATCTCTGTTCAGCTCTCCTAGAGTAACTGCCTGTCTCCTGGAATCTCCACAATGCTCTTCAGACTGTGCTGCTATAGGTAACAAATCCACACACGTCCTTACCATCTATCCTGTGGAAATTTTGGCAGTAAAGCAAGTTCAATAACTTCAAAGTTAATCTTGAATATTGAATATTGAATTTCACTTTACCCTCACATATGGAACAGGCCATTTGAGACAAATACTCCTTCAAAGTGGTTGTAAAGTTACTTTATGAACTTACTGGTATCCCTTCTGGTTTATAAAGACATAAACTACAGTGTATGTGATTTTTGAAAATTATAATGCTAAACATCTTTTCTCACACCCCCATTATGCGGTTACATGATCCTCCTCCACTTTCTGTCCCCAATCTAAGAAGAGCAACTGGAGGAGCTAAGATTCCCCTCTGACATCAGCTAGCCAGCAGAGGTAGATCATGTGACTGCACAATGGGGGGTGTGAGAAAAGATGTGGTGTAAGGTATTATGTTAGATATTTTAGCAGAATAGTGGCAGGAGGGAAGGGAGGGGAGGAGATCATCTCTCACACTGGCTAGGCAATGACAGGCAGGGAGGTAGGGGGAGAGGGTGAGAGACTCAGAACCCAGAGCGGGATGGTGGAGGCACATAAACTGACCACGGTATTATGGATTAGCAGCCATAATTACCATGGTCAACACACAGAGGAGAGCACAGGAACAGGCAGGATCAACCAGGTACTTTACAGCATAGAATGGGACAAATTACACTACAGAAGCACTATACTATTGATTATGCTTTAAAGAAAGAGGATCAATTTTTTTTTAATGTTACAACCACTTCAACCACTTTCTGGACCTCTTCAATATTTAGGTATATAGATTCCTTCCGATTTGTCTCTACTATATTTAGAAAACTACATGTCCCCTCCTTCAAAGTTTTTTACAGGACCTCACAACTTATAATTACTCCACATACACTTGGTTCAGCAGGATAAATATCCTGAAACTGGATTTTGCACCACGTTTTCTTTACCTTCCAAACTCTCCCTATTACAGTCCCCCTGTCTTTCTTTAAAAATATTACATTCTGCCTATAAGAGATGTATGAGGGGTTCGAGGAAGCAGAAGCTTCATAAGACTATCCACAGACTTCCTAAGCAGGGGGGTGGTGTGGGAGCTCACTAGGATGGTCAACTGTTTCCATAACTCCCCCACCAAGCAATGGATATCTATGGAACTGGTGTAAGTGCCTTGTGATCTCCTTGCCCTTCCATGGACAGCTACTGCTTCTATGATCACGCTCTCCCATTTTCTTCTTCTTACCTCCCATTTTCTGTGTATATGGGATAATGTATCTCTGAAATTTGGGAATTCCTCCAAGGAGGGCCACATGACTCCATTGTTTGGAAATCCTAGTTCCCTCAGGCCATGATCTCATTTTCTCAAATTGGCATATAGGCGATTGGTCGAGATTCTCCTCAGGGGTCATCTCTCTACTTTTCAGCCCATTGATGATGTGGAGAAAGCACCTTTTGCAGAATAGATGAAATGTAGACATCTTAGTTCCTTATCTTGTTCTCTTTCTGATAAGGATTCCCTGACCAGGGACCCAGGCTCCTATGAAGCCATGCTTCTTCAGGACTCCCCACCTACATGCACATTCTCTGCAATTTGCAAAGTCTTACTTTCTCAGGTTTACCATGACCTCCCGGAGTTCATGACCAAATGGACTGCAGATCTGGATGTTCAATTGTCCAAGGAGGACTGGGAGAAAACTTTTGCCTTTACATATTGCTTGTTTTTGGCCAGTAAGGCACAACAAACCAATTTCAAGCTGCTTACTGTGTGGTATTGGTGCCGTACTTTGCTCAATAGATTATACCTCACGGTCTCTACTATCTCTACTATCTGTTGGTACTTCCACACGGATATGGGTTCGTTACTTTATATCTGGTGGGAATGCCCCCAATCATGATTTTTGGACCCAAACTCTACTGCTGTCACTTGCACAAGATGCAAGAGAAAATCTTTCAGCACATATTGTAATAGCAACTGTCTTAGAGGGTAAAAAATGTGCATTTATTATTTTTTGTTTTGGGGGCCTGTAAAGCATTGCACCAGCAATCAGCAGATTGCTGATGCCATCCAGGTCTCCTGCAGACCTGTCAGTGTATCTGTTTCCGTGTACCTTGTACCTTGTACGGGGAAGCCAATACTTACTGAAATAAAGCCTCAATGAACTACTCAATGAACTACCACATCGCTCACAGAGCCATGGTAGTTCATTGAGAACTGTAAGCCGACAGTGGCAAAGGCTGCTGGGACTTGTAGTTTTCTCATTCACAGAATGAATAAAATTGTGACAGCTAGTGGAAGGAGAAGATCCCCTGCTTTTGTTTCTATTTATAATTGAATGGGTTGTTTTACAAGGTGAGGATTTACATTCAGTTTAATTTAGACGGTAGACATTATATTATCGTGTGAAGTAAATAATCCGCAGTAAGCTATTAAAAATAATAGTTTTACCTTTACTTTGCCAAAGCTTCCCTTGGGAATGACAATATTATGGGAATACACCTCCACAGAAATGTCCTTTAGCCATGATACCAGGGATGCTCCACGATTCTCATTTTTGGCTTCAACACTAAAGAATGGAAGTTGATTCCCTGTTAAGCAATTTCTTGCAAGTAAATAGGCACATGAACCTTGAAAGTGGAAAAGGAGTCCATCAAATGTGTGGTAATGAGGGTCTCCAAACACTACACATGTACTGCTCTCAACAGGTAGACACTGGAAATATCTTTCCCTTGGCTCACACACTTCATATGGGCCACAGACTGTCTCTTGACAAGGTATCTCATTATTTAAATCAAGGCAACGGCATTTTGTGGAGCAGTTTGAATTTTCCCAAAATTGCTGTCCTCCTCGAATAAAATGTCCTGAAATGAAGATAACATCATCATTAACACCAAATTGTATTTGCATCAGATTATAAATAGGAATAAGCTTTGCATTTGGGTCAGCCATGAATTGGATTTGAAACTAAATCATTCTTGGTTTGAGGATCTGACATACTACTGCAGTTGTTAGTGCCCACAGCAACCAATTACCAATAATGCACTTCCTGGCCTCTAAACTGTGGTCAGGTGGCTTACGAGGGCCAATCATGAGGGTTTTGAAATGTTTCTGAAATGTTCCCTCAATATAAAAGGTCTTGTTCCCAGTATCCTTTGTTGCATGTGTTGGAGGAGGCCTGTAGTAGATAGTGAGATCACTGCCTTTTTTTTTTGCATGAAGAGGCAGTTTCTGCCACTGAAAACATCTATATTTACAGAGACTGACAGACCTTGGTCAGAATGGGGAGATCAAAAGACGATCAAAAAGTTTTCATGGAGAGATAGTTGCTGCTATTCTACTAGTGCTGCTGCTTGAAGCATGTTTCTGCTTTTAGTTAAGTTTGAAACAAAAAACACTGTTTATTTGTTATGTGTTCGCATTTACACAGAAAGCATTAAAAAAAAATATTTTTGAACAATGTCAGAGTGGGCCTGACCCAAGTCTGTCCCCATTAACATGCAACGCAAGAAGCCCACCTTTAACCTATTATTAGGACAGACAGTGTTCAATCTAGTTACAATTGATAATGAAGATCTGTCTGTGCAGTAGAGACAGGGTTAATTATAGCAAATACAGCTGCCCAGCCCTCTCATAAACAAAGAGAACTATCTAGTATTTTTCCTTGCTGGAGAGTCAAGAATAGAGCATCTAAAAAAGGTTAGTTGCAATTTTTATTTTTTTTAAATTAAATGATGATACAGTATATGAATGGAGAAAACTTTAAAGTAGGTGTAACTGAGAAGGTAGAGACCACAGAAAGGGGCAGAAAGACCCTTTTTTAGGGTCAGCAGCTTCAACTTTCTCCTGACACAAGAAAGCTGCTTTTTATTTGTAGCACATTACTACATATTTGTGCTTTACAGTTTAATTCTCCAAATCACCTCATTGTTAAGTGCACCAAAGCACCAAATCCTCAACCCCCTATTGTCATAGCTGATAATAAAGTTGAGCAGGCCATAGACGGGTAAAATTCCAAATGATAATTTTTAGGAAAATAATGTTCTAAGAAAGTCAGTTAATTTTTCTAAACATTAGTTGATCATATCGACGTGTCTTTTCGACATCAGTGATGAGGGAATTTGAAGAAGCAGGATGGAAAATGTTTGCTTGACCGAATGAATTTCTAAGACTGTATATGGTTTTTATTTGGTAAAGTCCAATCATTCCAAAAGCAAATAAAATCTTTTGAAAAACGTTCAACTGTTTTGAGATTGTTCTTCTTGTTCCTAAGAAGTTTTGTTCAAAATGATGTCCGTCTATTGCAAGCTTTAGACAATTCCCTGTATTCATAAGGTGAGGCAGGACTAAAAGGAGAAGCAGAGTTATGCACATGTAGCTACTGTAGTGAGAGAAAACAAGGAGATTCCAAGTCTGCAAATAAAAAAAATGTGCCTAGGCCCCATGATTTACTCTTTGAAGTGAGCTGTGGGCCCCAGGGACTATTGGGTGTCCAGGCTGGATCACCAGCGTTAGTTTGCATAGTACACTCAAGTTTTCATTTCACAATAAAACCTGCCTGGTTTCTCCTTTTGAAAAGGCAGTCTGAAAAAGCCACATACACAGTGCGCACAATGTCTGTACAATTTCTGGCTTGTTTGTGTGAAATCATGCACTGTGATTTTGATATTCTTTTAATGAAACCTGTCTGGTCACTCTCTTTTACAAAATTCAGCCTAGTAAAATGCTTACATACTGTGTATGGCCTCAGTACAAGTCTTTGCTGGCTTTTATCTGTAATATAATACATTTTAATGTTAATTTTTGGGATCAAAAGTCGCTTGGTGTCTTTCCTGTTCAAAACGCAGCCAGTAAAAGTGAATAAATATTGTGAACAGAGTCACTACAATATCTTACTTACTTTTATGTTCAATATATGCAATTTAATGTAAAGGTTGCATTGCATCCTTCAGCAGAGTACACAATTTAGGTAACCATAGATAAAAAGACACAGAAATCAAATGAAATCCGGTTCCAGAACAAATCACATAACTTGTCCATGGAGGCCAGGAGGTAGGACATGTATGGAAGCCACATCTTAGCTGTAATGCAGAAAGGCTTTGTATCATACAAATATAAGGTATGTTACAAAGCCTATGAATCCAAACCTCTTGAGTGGGGTATTGTGCAGTAGGAACACCTATGGACGAGGTTCAAAATAAATATCCTTGAGTTTGTAGATCAGTCTGATAATGCCTTCCCAAATGGGGTGTGTATGGGGACATGTCTAAAAGATGTGTAACATGGTGCCAGTGTCCTAGTGACATTGCCAGCAAAGAGAAGAGACCAAGTGGAATATCTTATGAAGAAGAGAAGTCACATACCAGCGTGTCAGCAGTGTTCTTTCTCTTGGTATCTGCTAGTAAGAGAGAACTTATGAGCAAAGAAGAGGACACGGTTCCTCTGCTTATTTGTCAGTGTCCTATTTAGGTCCCTTTCCCAGTCCTGCAAGAGGATTATTCAACAGAGAATAAGAGATCGATATAGTGTGACGCAGTGGTGAGGTGTTCAAACAGTGACACTCGAATGGGGAAATTGGTCTCTGGGACACTTTGCACAATTGGATAGTATTCCGAAAGTGGTCTATCTGCATGGCATATATTTACTGTAATGTTGATTTTTTTTTTATATTGTTAAAAACTTTCTGTTGTCTATTCTGTTAAAAAATCAGCCTAATGAAAGTAGATAAATACTGTACACATATTTACGCCAATATTTTAGAGACTCAGAAAAATAAACACATTCCTTCCAGAGGATTCATCACCCTTCCTGACCAGGCCATTTTTTGCGATACGGTGCTGCATTACTTTAACTGACAATTGTGCAGTCATGCAACACTGTATAGAAATGATTGTCTCTGCCCTATCAGTTCTACATGGCGATCACCGGGTGCCGACGGGGAATCTTCTGGGCGGGACCCGGTAATTGACATCAGTAGCCGCCAATGGCGGCTTGGGTAGGGCCAGGGGCGAACTGACAACTCATGGGTCCCCTGGGCAATAGGGGATTGTGGGGCCCCTGTGTCCTTGCCCAAACTCAAAAAAGCCTATGAAAAAGGTACCAGGGGCATCTCATGGGGCCCCCTACTGACCCCGGGCCCTCGGGCAGTGCCCTAGTTTCCAAATGGTCAGTCCGCCCCTGGGTAGGGCAGAGCGCGCACACACACCCTACTTGGAAACGCAAATCACGTATCTATGCGTGATTTTACACAGCTCTCTGCCCTGTAGCAGTAGTTCTACTATAAGGCTGCAGGAAAGCGGGTAATTTCTGTGTTTAAAAAGCTGTCCAACTTCTGTCCTGCTTAGAAAGCAGCCTAATGAAAGTGGAAATATACTGTGCATTTAGTCACTACAATTTTTTGTTTGTGTGTGCGTGGGGGGGGGGGTGGTGGTTTCAGTAAATTATTTACACTGTAATGTTTATTTCTTGATTAACCACTTGCCCTCCTGAGGATTTACCCCCCTTAATGACCAGGCCTCTTTTTGCTACTCCTTTTTTTCACACAAATAGTGCTTTCTTTTGGGGGTATTTGATCACCTGTGCGCTTTTTATTTTTAATGCTATAAGCAAAAAAAGACCAAAAATTTTGAAGAAAAACAATATTTTTTACTTTCAGCTATAAAAAATATACAGTAAACTCAAAGTTAGTTATAAATTTAGGCCAAAATGTATTCTGCTACATGTTTTTGGTAAAAAAAATCCTAATAAGTGTATATTGATTGCTTTGTGTGAAAGTTATAACGTCTACAAACTATGGTATAGATACTGCAATTTACGCCATTTTTTTGCTATACAGCGCTGCGCTAGTTTAACGGACAATTGCATGGTCATGCAATACGGTACATAAATGAAATTTACATCCTTTTTTTTCCCACAAATTGAGCTTTCTTTCGGTGGTATTTTTATCGCCTGTGTGTTTTTTATTTTTTGTGCTATAAAAAAAAAGGCTGACAATTTTGAGGAAAAAAAACAATATTTTGGACTTTTTGCTATAAAACATGTCCAGTAAAAAAAAGTTTAAAAATCAAACTTAGTCATAAATTACTGCCAAAATGCATTCTGTGACATGTCTTTGCTAAAAAAAAACCCCAATACGTGTAAATTAATTGGTTTATGTGAAAGTTATAGCATTTACAAATGGCGGGAAAGATACTGGGATTTTACATTTTTTTTTATACTAATAATGGGGGCAATCAGCGACTTATGGCGGGACTGCGGCGGACATTCTGACACTGGGGGGGAACTGACTTGGGGTCACTGACATCCCCGGTGACACCAATACAGTGATCAGTGCAAAATAAAAAACACTGACACTATACTAATGGCACTGGGGAGGAAGGGGTTAAGTTTATTATTCAGTGAAAGGGTTAACTGTGTGAAGGGAGTGTTTTACTAGGGGGCGGGGGTGTGTACTGCACAGGGGACAGCTGATCGGGAGAGATAAACTCTTTTCTCCGGCTCAGCGTGTCAGGGAACTGACAGAAAGCACAGCTACTGCAGCTGTGCTCTCTGTCAGTGATTGCCGCTAATCGCCGGGACACAGCCGGTAACGACAGGCTGTGACCCGGTGACTGACAACCGCAGCCGTGATCGGCAGGACAGGTAGGGCGGTGGCGCGCCTCGCGCGCGCCCCCCACCTGTTTTGAAGATACACGTTTTAAAACGTGGTTTTGCCCAGCCGTGCTGCCCTGCCAACGTATTTCTACAGTGGCTGGGCGGCATGTGGTTAAAAAATGTATGGCGTGGGTACTGTTGAAAAAATGACCCGATGAAAATGTTTAAATTCCTTTTTTAGGAACCTTTTCTGAGAATAATTTAAATTCTAATGTTAATGTTTTTATATTAAAAGTTCACCATTTAACAAAAATAATAAGTGCACCTTTTTTGCAGGTAAAAAAAATGAGAATTTACAATTTACTCCTGCAGACCTGTCAGTGTATCTGTGCTCGTACCTCATACAGGCAAGCAGATACACTCTGCCAGGAAGAATCAGTGAACTACCACGGCACTCAACAGCATGTTTAATTTTCAAAAAATTGTGGCAAAAAATTATATCACCTTTGGGTGTTTGCTTTTCAAAAAGGTATCATTTGGGGATATTTCATACTGTCCTGGTATTTTTATTTTAACACAAAGAAACCATTTTTGGTTTTGTTTTTTTTCATATTTTTTCTTTTAATGGTAAAACATGAAAAAAACTAGCAGTTATTAAGTACCACCAAAATAAAACTCTATCCATCTTAAAAAAAATTACAAAATTAATTTGGGTACAGTGTTGCATGGTGGAGTACGTGTCTTTCAAAGTGTGACAGTGCTGAAAAATGAAAAACGGCCTGGGCAGGTAGGGGTTTTAAAGGATAAGTTCACCTTTGGGAACATGTTACATATTCCACCCATTTTTAGGGTGGAACATGTAACATGTTCCCAAAGCTGCAGCCTCGTCTGCTGCCGTACCCCCCCCCCCCCCCGCCCTCTGACAGATAGTACGGGGAGAAGTTTCCCCGTACTATCTGTCAGATTTGAAAACAGTGTGGCTGTGCAGGACTCCGCCCACACGACTGCGTCATTCATTCACAGAGTTCTGTGAATGGGTGCCTACAAGTCCCAACAGCCTTAGCGGCTGTCTGCTAGTAGTATTCGATGAACTACCACGGCATTGTAGAGCATCATGGTAGTTCATTGAAGCTTCCTGTCAGAATATCTGCTTGCTTGTACATCCCATATGGCAAGCAAATATTCTGACAGGTCTGCAGGAGACCTGCATGGCATCAGCGACCTACTGATTGCTGGTGCAATGCTTTCCAGGTTTCTGCAGACAAAAATAATGAATGCACATTTTTTACCAGCAAAAAGGTGAATTTATCCTTTAACATGCTGGTCTTCAAGTTGTTAAAAGTGAGCAATGTTGCACAGTGCAGATTATAAATCACTATCTTTATTTAACATTAATAAGCTGAGGGTAGCTGTTTTCAGTGATACAGTAGCTCAGGTAATACAATATGAATGTGGCATGATATTTCTCAGACTTTAGAACTAACAATGTTTAGGCTACAGTGTTTCACAGCACTGAAAACCAAAAAAATCTCCTGGAAATGAAGGGGTGTTACAGATTGGTATGCAAATGGTTAAACTGTAATGTTGAATTAATCATTTTAAACTGGTTGTTGTGAGTCCTGTTCAAAATGAGGCTTAATACAAGTGAATATATATCGTACACATGGGTACTGTAATATTTTGGGGGCTTCTTCAGCAAAATAATTATACTTTAACCACTTCTCATCCGCCTGTACTGCAAACAGGCGGCAGATACAGGACCAGTGTTGTATCCGCACGTCCTTAGTGCTGTACCAACATAGGAGGAGTACCAACACAGGGGCTGTATGACACAGCGGAATGAGGATCCCGCTAATTGGGACCCAATGATCATGTGATCATTATGCAATCACATAATTACAATGACAACAAAGCTGTTATGAATCAGTCTGATTCATTACAACTTTGCTTCTGTTCCTGGAGAGCTGTGATTGGCCCACATCTCTCATATGGTACATGGGGCTAATCATAGCACCCTGTACCATGTGACCAGCTGGAGCCAATCACAGACCACTGTATTATGAACTTAACCCATTCATGACAGTTGAAAGCAAACATTGCATTGCAACAATTTTTATTGCTCCTGCAATGCAAAATGTAGAAAAAAAAAATCCCTGATCACCCCCCCAGAGTAGTTCAATGTTACTATGGTAACATTGTACTACTCTGATGAAAGTATTTTAAAAAAATAGCACAAAAAAATAATGTTTCAAAAAATAAAAATATTGAGAAATTTTTTTTTTTTAAACTACTTGCTGCCCGGTGTCTCCGGGCAAAGTGACGTACCCTTAGGTCGCTTTATATCTGTAGGTGTGCAGGTGCATGCATGCACCCCCTACTGCCCCCTATGCTGGTCCAGGGAGAGAAGAGAGAACAGGGCACTACATTTTACACACACATTAGATTAACACATTTATCCCTTTGATCACCCTGATTAACCCTTTGATCATTCCATCACCCAGCCAGTGCCATTAGCACAATGTCAGTATATAGAATTTTTCACTGACCACTGTATTACTGCCATTAGTGACAGCAGATATCGTCCACGTCTGTAAGCTCCTTAAGCTCCTCTCCCAGCCAGGGACCCCCCCCCCTCCTGCTGCCTTCTGCAGGTTTCTTGGGCTCTCCCATCCCACTGGGGAACCTGATAATGCAGCCTTACATTCCACTGGTTGACCATAGAGCTGATCGGAAACTGGAATACCCCCAATCATCTCTATGGTCTAAGAGACCGGAAGCTATGAGCATTTCTTAATTTCTGTTACGCTGGATATAAACAGCGCCATTTTTAAATTGGGAAAGCATCTGATCACACTGATCTTGGTGTGATCAGATGCTTTAGGGGCAGAGGAGAGATCCAGAGTATAAAAGACCCCAGATTTCTCAGAAAGAAGAGTACCTGTCGCTGCCTATTGCTGTTACAGGGGATATTTACATTCCCTGTGATAACAAGAAAAGTGATTTTAAAAAATGTAGAAATAAAATAAATAAATAAGAAATAAAAAAAAAGAAAATCACCCCCATCCCCATGCTTGCACAAAGACAAGCACAAGCGGCGGTCCCGTGTCGGTATGTAAACAGAGATTGCACAGTGCATGTGAGGTACCGCAAACTTCAGATCAGGGGCAGTAATTCAAAATTTGGTTTGAATAATTGCTGCGCAAATACTGTGTGACAAAAAATTTTTAAACAACCACTGTTTTATTCTCTAGGGCCTCTGCTTTAAAAAAATATATAATGTTTGGGGGTTCAAAGTCATTTTCTAGCAAAAAAACAGCTTTTCCATGTAAACGAAAAGTGTCAGAAAAGGCTTGGTTTTCAAATGGTTAGAAGAGTGGATGATGTGTAGCATAAGCTTCTAAGACTGGCCCTGAAATGCCAGGATAGTAGAAGCCCCCCCCCCCTCTCAAATGACCCCTTTTTGGAAAGCAGACACTCCAAGGTATTTGCCATTTTGGGGGGGGGGGGTGTTTGTACTATCCTAGCATTTTAGGGCCTCCGAAACTGTGATAGGTAGTGAGGAAGTCATATGAGGAAATATGATCTTTGAAAGCCTGGAGGTGATCATTGGATTTTGGGAGCCTGTATGTGGCTAGGCTGCCAAAAAGTCTCTCACATGTGGTATCCCCATAATTGGGAGAAGTAGAAAATGTGTTTTGTGGTGTTTTTCCACATATACCCATGACATGCATGAGCAATATACAATTTAATTGACAACTTTGTGTAAAAAAAAAAAAACAGTTTTCCAAACATTTGTGGCAAAAAATTAATTCTTCCATGGCCTCAACATGCCCCTCAGCAAATTCCTTGGGGTGTCTACTTTCCAAAAGGCGGTCATTTGTTTTTGTTTTTTTGTACTGCCCTGGCATTTTAGCACAGCATGAAATGTGATAGGCAGTCAGAAAGTAAAAGCTGCATAAATTATATATATATATATATATATATATATATATATATATATATATCATAGTTTGTAGATGCTATAACTTTCACACAAACCAATTAATATATATGTATTAGGATTTTTTTTTACCAAAAGCATGTAGAATGCATTTGGCCTAAATGTATGACTAACTTTGAGTTTACTGGATATTTTTTATAACCGAAAGTAGAAAATATCGAGGGGTGGGTTTTCAAAATTCTCAGTCTTTTTTCTTTTATATCACAAAAAATAAAAAACCCAGTGGTGATCAAATACCACCAAAAGAAAGCTCTATTTGTGTAACAAAATGGACACAAATTTCATTTTGGTACAGCATTGCATGACTGTACAATTACCAGTTGAAATAGCGCAGTGCCGAATAGCAAAAAATGGTCTGGTCATTAAGGGTGGTAAATCTTCCGGAGGGCAAGTGATTAATATGAATTTCCTTATTAAAATTTGGGTGGAGTGGGTCCTGTTCAAAATGTTACCTATTACAAGTGGTTAAATACTGCGTACCACAATATTTTGGGGAATTTTTCAGTGAATAAATTAAACTGTAATGTTCATTTCTTAATTGAAAACTGGCTGATGTGGCTCCTGTTCAAAGTGATGCCTACTACAAGTCAGTAAATATTATGTATGTAGGCACTACATTATTTTGTTTTTTTCTGTGAATAAATCACATTCTGGTACCAAAGAAATTTTATTGAATAAATCAACAAATATACAGGTTATAGAAATATAAGTAATACATAATAGAGCAGTCATTCAAAAGAAAAAGGGAACTATGCACAGTTCCATAAGAACAAATATGACCCATGAAGGGGTCTAAGCAGCAGAAAAAGCTTGATGTGCAGTCATTTAGAGTAAAAGCAACCTGGAGATATGTCCAGCACCTAGCCGGAAGTATGGCAAAACCTAGTCCACAATAACTAATAACTATAGAGACATAGCGTTTGAGTGTCAAGATGTCTGTCATCAATATGCCATCAATGACTCACCCCACGGGAAGGAGGGCAGAAAAAAAAAGGGAGGGGAGGGTGAGGATCAATTTGGTAATCCTTGTAAACAAAATTGAGAGGATGGGGAATGTTGACGAGCAACAACATCAAGCAAAGACCTCAAAAGTCTCAATAATTAAACCAGTCAAAAAAAAAAGAAACTAGAAGTAAAGAAAAGCGAGCAAAAAAGCGGAGGGAAATGGAAAAAGAGATCCCACCAGCTCAGAAAGAAACATAAAAAAAAGAAATGGAGGAGAAAAGAAGAAAAATACAGGTTAGAAAAAGAGTTCAGCCATGACGAGCGCAGGAGCACATAGCCCCCGCAAAGGCAAGCCAGGGAAGCATTACTCTAAATGTTAGAGATTGGTCAATCTCGTGGTGAAGCGAGAGAGAGGATGATAGTCCACCCAGGGCTGCCAGACAGAAAGAAACTTGTCATGGTTATCCTCCAACACTGCCGTTAGTTTTTCGTTGACAAAGAAGCCCTGGATTCTAGACTTCACTTTTTCAAATTGAAGAGTAGGGTATTTCCAGGAATGTGCAATGGTTTGTTTAGTAGACATGAAAAAAAAAAATAATCAGTGAACGAATTTTACGAGGTACATCACGAATAGGCTTAAAAAGCAGTGCTTCAGTAGGGTCTTTCCTGAGAATGATATGTGTGACTGAATAAATAAAGTTATAGACTCTGGTCCATAGACAATGAGCTACCAAACAGGACCACCACATGTGGAGCATTAAGCCATCCATATTACAACCGCGGAAACAATGTGGGTCTTATCCCAAATAATTTAGCTATGAATAAATCACACTCTAATGTTGATTTTACAATGGCTGCTGTGACTTCTGTTAAAAATGGGCCTAGCACAACTGATTACATACTGTGCACATAGGCACTAAAGTATTAGTGAACTAATACACTCTAATTTTTTTTTTATTATTAAAACCTGATTGAGGTTTCCCACCTAAACTTCAACCTACTAAAGCTTCTTACATAGTGTACACTGAGTTTCTCCACCATTTCTGGATGCACTCTATGTTTTTTCCTAAATATAAACTTTCTTTGTTTCTCCCTCTTAAATGTGGCCTTGTAAACGTGCTTACTTACTGTGAAATGAATCCTCACAATATTTCTGACTGTTGTTTCTGAAATAATATACTGTAATTTGCATTTATATTTATGTATATTTTATCTATATTGTTAATTTTTTTCAATTATAACTTTTACCTTTGTGTTAATTAGACCGCATAAGGGAGCCATGGCTGGCATTCAGGTCAAGTCTTTAAAAAAAAAAAAGATTAAAAACACTACGCACCCAAAACAAAAAATGCACCCTCACCCTAGGTTATTTAAATGCTTCCAAGTCACACATCATCATGCTGTATTAACCCCTTAACACCAGTGCCTCCTGGATCTTTAAGGTGTTTCTGATGATGATCATGTGACCGTCATGATTGCCTGTTACAGTGGTCAAATGATTGGAAAGCTCCCAATTGCAAGTATCAATTGGAGACTTTACCGTTAGCTGCTGATAGCTGTTCTGGGAGTGCATAAGGTATGCATATATGCGGCCTTTCGGCGTTAAAGTCCACCCACCAAGAGGCGCATATATGTGTACTGTGGGCATGAACAGGTTAAAGGCACTCTCTATTATGACACATGCAGCAGGGCAGGCTAATACCTAATGTGCATGTAGGGTCACCTCCAGCCAGTGGTCTAGCATGGACTTTCAAAAAGTAATGAATATGATCAGTAAAACTGTGTTTACCCCAAATAATGCACACCCTCACCCCAGGTAATTAAAATTCGACTTGGCAGTAATTTTTTCACCCTGCATCAGTGAAGGTCCTCTAAATGGCATGTGCTGCAGAGTGGGATTGTGGTACAGTCTGGACACCCAATGGTTCATGAATGTAATAATTTGTAAGCATTTTTTTACAGTCTTGCTGTTCCTGCTAGCTGACTTGGCATGACCAGAGCATGGACTGTCTTATAATGAAAAAATAACCCAAAAAAAGTTTTCATGACAAAAATGAAAAATAATAAACACATGCTACTCCTGGAAATGTTGTTCCAAATCAAAAAAAAATTTGCACAGGTAGCAAAGTGGTGAGTGGACAAGTGTTAGGCTCTCAGCACTATTACATTTTACGTGTTTTTCCTTTCTATTTTTGCCTGAAAGACTGTTCACTTCTCACACAAATAAGAAGTCCTAATCTCTCTGTGCCTGTGCTTTAGAAATATCCTTTTTTAACAATAAGGACATTTCTCTCTCTGCTCTCAACGAGTCCTTGAAACCATCATGTCTTTGAGGCAAGCGTCTGAGCTAGCAGCCCTATCTTGCAAGAAATCCCTTTTTTGTTTGTAAACGTTACTTTACTGCCCAGCTTCCCATACCTTCCGTTTTTCAATTCCTTCCCTAACCTTGCAAAATGCCTGGATTGTATGTCATTGAAATGCTCTTTCGTGTAAAAGTGATATGAATGGCTATTTACTTTTACAGGAGACAGAATGGGATGCCCAGAGGAGACATCTGGGTAATAATACAATGTAAATATTTTCCAGCACACCATGGATCTTCAATTAAGTCCAAATAGTTTTTTATTGAAGAAAGATCACAGCATAGAGTAATGGAATGTTTTGGACCTGTGCAGGACCCCTTGTCAGGCATGTCAGGCATGTGATGGAAATTATTTACATTGTGTCGTGTATGCTCTAGTATCTAGCTGGTGGTCATTGCTGCACCCAATACTTCTGAGAGCGCATTCCAGGAATGTGTGCGATGGGAAAATGGACTGTTATCTGGCTTCTAATAGACACCAAATCTCTTCATAAAGAGGACCTATTATACTTATTGTTATCCCAAGAGATGCTGTTAATCCCTTGTGATAGCAATAAAATTGATTAAAAAAATTAAAGGACCTTGGCAAGCTTACATGTGAAAGAGCCCTAATAGTTCAGCCAGTCATAGTGTCACCAAATTAATATAGCTACAGTTTTCCTGATTGCCACCACACAGACCAATGCATACAGCAACAGTTTTCCTGATCACTTCCACACCAGTCTCAGTGTCACTAGACCAGTGTACACCAGCTATCATATGTACTCTCCAGCACCTCAGAAAATGCACAGCCAAAGGGAATCCAAGGGAACCAGGACAGCGACAACCAAAGGAGATGCTTCAGGGCTGCAGCCCTCCTCAGACAGGGAGATAAGCCACTGGGTAGAGAATAGACAGGTGGCACACATACCTAGTGCATTATCCAAGGTTTATTGAAAGGTATAAAAAGATAAAAACATACTCACAGACGAAGCATGTATCTAAAAAGCATTTGCATAATGACGATGGCCACAACGGCAAGCAAGGTGTTCCAACTGTCAGTTGGGTTAAATTGCTGACGCGTTTTGAGGACGAATCCCTTTCCTCAGAGCTACTGACCAGCCTGTATGAAGGTCAAGCGGTAATAACCATGGCTAAATGCCTTGGGAGCAGAGCTCCACCTCCTCTACTTGTTGTAGGGCGAGGAGTTGGAGGGGGTTATTTAAAGTGCAATATTTGGTAATTTCTATAAATGCATATACATATATATACATACACATACATATACACATATACATACATACACTAAAAGTGAAAGCGAATAAAAAATGATATATACATGAATGCATCATTTGCAATTATAAATGAATAAAAATAAAAATAATCGTAGTAATAATACTGTCAACAATGATAAAAATAGAGGTAAAAATAATATTAATAAAGATCATAAAAGTGAAGATCGTAAGACTAGTGGATTGTAGATGATTTGCAGTTCAAAATATAAAGTGTGACTGTAGACTATATATATTTTTTAAAAAGATATCATAATTTTAAAAATCAATACATGCTTTGTCTGTGAGTATGCTTTTATCATTTATACCTTTCAGTGTTCACCAGCAACCGTGTTCCTTATCACTGCCACAGCAGTCACAATGTCAACAGACCAGTGTAAGTCAGCAACAGTGTTCCTGATCGCAGCTGCACAGGTCCCAGTGTCACCAGACTAGTGTACACCAGCAACAGTGTTCCTGATTTCTACCACACCAGTCCTAGTGTCAACAGACCAGTGTACACCAGCAACAGTTTTTCTGATTGCCACCACTTCAGTCCCAGTGTCAACAGAACAGTGCAGCCAGCAACACTGATCCAGAATGTTGCCACACCAGTGCCAGTGGCACCAGATCAGTGTTGTCATCAACAGTGGTCTTGATCCCTGCCACACTAGCCTCAGTGTCATCAGCCCAGTGTAAGCCATCAATAGTGTTTCTGATCTTTGCAATAAAAGTGACAACATTGCCAGACCAGTGCAGCCACACCAGTGACATTGTCACCAGAGCCACTCCAACCATGAACAGTGTCCCTGATTGCCACCACATCAGTACAGTGTCACCAGAGCCAATGCAGCTAGCAACCGTGTTCCTGATCACCGCCACACCAGTGCAGTGTTGCCTCTGCCTGCTGGTTCTACTGACCCTTGCCTGTTTATTGACCTAATTTCTGCTTGCTGTTTGGATCAATCATTTACCTGCTTGCTTACCATGTCTCTGCCTGCTGTTTGGACTAACTCATCTGCATGTCCCACTGACTACTTTCCTACAACAAACCATTCCCAGCCATACTGTGTGAACAACTGCACTCCTGGACCCCCAGGAATTCTTTTGTACTTCCTTTCTTAATCCTCCTGTACTTCCTGGCCAGTGAACATGGCATTCCTGGGGACAGCCACATATCAGTAAGTTAGTCTTACTTAGCTTACAGGAATGGGAACTGCTACAAATGGTGCTACACTAAGCTATATTCCCTGACTACAGTGGCAACCATTACAGTGATACAAGCGGTTGATTTTTGTAAAACAAAAGATATAATGTCCAGTAAATAATTAGTCCAAACATTAAAATTGTCTCATACAAGTGGTATCCACCATACACAGGAGAAGTAGCAGAAAGTGTTTTGAGTGAAATTATATTTATGAGCATGCAATGCATGCAAAATATCTTATTAAATTGATAACTTTGTGTAGAAAAATAATTTTCATTTTCTTTCAACATTTTCCAAAAACATGTGGCAAAAAATGAAGTCTTCAAAAGACTTACCATGCCAGTTAAAAAATACATTGGGGTGTTTCCTCTCCAAAATGTGGTAATTTTTTTAGTGTTTCTACCATCCCAATGCTCCAGGGCTACCAAAAATGTGATAGGTAGTCAGGAAAATCAGATGCTTAATTCATTCCCTTAGACAGTCTAAAGGTGCTCCTTAGATTTTTGGCCTTTCTATGTGGTTAGACTGTGAAACAGTCTCACACATGTTTTATTACCACACTTAGGAGGAGTAGCAGAACGTGTTCTGGCATGTAATTATAAATATGCCTATGCTGTGGGTAAGATATACAGTATATTATTAATTAATATGTTTGTATAAAAATGCATTTCACTTTTATTCAGCTATTTCCAAAAACTTGTGGCAAAAATGAAGTCTTTAATAGACTCAACATTCTTTTTAGAAAATTCCTTGGGGTATTTATTTTTCACAATGCGATCATTTTGTAGGTGATTCTCCTGTTCTGGCACTTCATATACTCAGCAAACTTGATAAGTAGTCAATAAATTAGACATGCAATCTACAGTATGCTTCTTGAAAGCCCAAAGGTGATTCTTGGATTTTGGGCATCTAGGCTGTGAAAAAGTCTCATACATGTGGTATCCCCATACTCAGGAGGAATAGCAAAATGTGTTTAGAGTGTAATTGTAAGTATGCCTAAGCTGTGGGTGATAAATAACTTGTTAAAATAAAAACAAATGGGGGGAGGAGTTTTATTTAACTTTTTTAACATTTTCCCAAAAATTGTGCCAAAAACACAACTTCAAAAAACTCACTATGCCTCATACTAAATACCTTGAATTTCTGAAAAATGTTGCTCTTTTTTTCCTTGATATAGCAAAAATTGAACAACCCAGTGGAGATTAAATATCATCGAAAGAAAGTTCTATCTGGATCAAAAAATTCTATAAAATTAATTTGGGCACAGTGTTGCATGACTCGTAATTCAAAGTGTGACAGTTCTGAAAACTGAATATTGGCCTGGGCAGGAAGGGGGTTTATCATGTCAGTCTTCAAGTGGTTAAAAGTCAACAATGTTGCACGGTACAGCCTATACAGCCACCATCTTTACTAAATGTTAAAGTGGTTGTAAAGCCTTAAGGTTTTTTACCTTAATGCATTCTATGTATTAAATTAAAAAAACCTTCTGTGACTCAGATTCCCCCAGCCCCCCTCATACTGACCTGAGCCCCATCGCGATCCAGCACTGTGCGTGAGAGCAGAGGCTCACCCCTCTTTGTCCCTTCCTAGAGAGCAAATCGATAGCAGTGGAAACCATTGGTTTCCTCTGCTGTCAATCAAAATCTGTGATGAGTGTGTGTTTATGGATGCAGGCAGCTCCGCTTCAGGAGCAAGCCCTCAAGAGTGCCCCATAGGAAGTGGATTCCTATGAAGGCACTGTATAATGAGGTGGAGCCAGGAGCACCAGCGGGGGACCTGAGAAAAGGAGGAATCGGGACTGCTCTGTGCAAAACCGCAGAGCAGGTAATTATAACATGCTTATTATTTTAAGTTAAAAATTAATATGAAGCTTCACATTCACTTGGAGAGTAGAACTTTTCAATGATATCTAAAGTAATAACAATGTAAACATGGCATGAGATATCTCAGACTTTGAAACTAACAATGTTTTTGCTACAGTGTTGTTTCTAGACTTTTTATGGATATACAGCATTAAAGAGAAAATTCAGGCAACAAGTGATGCCAATCAGTGAACACAGTTTACTTTGAGTTTTCTAACCCACTGTAATTTTCTAACTCATTGCCAGAATACAGATATAATGTCTCAGGGACACTGGAATTATACTTCCTAAAGCCATTGTTTTGTAACCTTCTCTCCCTCTGCTTTCAGAATTACCAATCGCATTCCAGTTTGCGAGGTATCTGGCTTTCTGTGTGGGAGAAAAAAAATCAAGATGCTTGCAGAGTGTGTGTACAGGAACAACAGGGGTTCTCAGATTATTAAGTTACCAACAAAGGGGGCTAGGGGTGGGTGGCCTGGTTCACTACAAGAATGCCTGGTTGAAAAATAAACAGGTAGGCTGTGCTTTCTGTGTGCATTTAAAGGGTGAATTATCAGTTTTGATTGCTGTGTGCCTTTAAGTGAAATTCATACTTGCATCTGTTTAAAGTAGAACTAAAAGCAAAACTTTTTTCCCATTTTGGGAATTGGCATTTTCGTAATGAGGGATATAACCCCTGGAAGTTGTTGGGGTTTTTTTTGTTTTTTTATTGCTATCTGTGTCCCATTGGGGAAATTTCCCATTGACTTTCTGTCCTGTAGCCAAAACAGGAAAGAAGAGGGTATTCCTTCAAAATGACCAGTTCTAGTGTCCCCATAGGAAGCTTTACCCTCTATTCCAGTACTGGGACAACCCAGCATTTGGGAATTTCTTTTACTTTTACTTTCAAAGATAATGGTAAACATGACAAATAGAGAAGGTAAATCTCCCTTACATGGGCACAGACAGCAATAAAAACCTGACAGGCAGAGCCAGTGCAAGAATCTTTGTCTACAAAGGTAAAGGTGCATTTTGCGGCCCAACCTCCCACCACCCACAATGGGGTGCAGCTTGAAGGACATGATGCTGTATTTAAAATTTTAATCTGAACGGTGTGTGTAATGAGGGGACAGGTTTATTCATTCCCCACATCCTCTCACTGTTTACAGCCAAGCTGGTACCTTCTTCACATTGCGCCCATAATGTGACGGAGCACAGCATGAAGGACATCACACAGCATTAAATATTTGAACTGTGCTGAACTGCTACAGAAAGGAAGTATTTAATAAAGTGCATTCTCCACTTCCCGTCATTGGCTATGGGCAGCTGTCAGGTGAGGCAAACTAAAATTTCCATGCTGCGCCCAATAGGAGAGAGGGTGCAACATTAGGGAATAGAAAACAAGTATTTTAACTAGTTTGATACAAAATTACTTAGAACCCCAAACATTATATTCTTTTTAAGCAGATACCTTGGAGAATAAAACGATTGGTGTTGCAATTTTTTATGTCACACGATATTTTCGGCTTATCAAACACAGATTTTCAGGAAAAAATATGTGTGTTTTAGTGAACACAAACAAAATACAATGCCAATTTTTTGATAAAACATAAAAGATGTAAATAGATACCTAACATGTCATGCTTTAAAATTGCATACGCCTGTGGAACAGCACCAAACTACAGCGGTACCTAAAAATTTCCATTGTCAATGCTTTAAAAGCCTTTACAGGTTACATGTTTAAGTTCCACAGGAAGTCTATACAGGAAATTATTGTTCATGCTCTGATGTTCGTGGTGATACCTCACATGTGTGGTGTGATCCACCATTTACATATGCATGTGGGACCTACATATGCATGAGCACGGGGTTGCTTTACAATTTTTTTATGTTATTTTTTTTTTTTTTACTCTGTACCTTTCCTTTTTGTGATCAACTTTATTGCTATCACAAGGAATAAACAACTCCCCTTGTGATAACATGGGCCATGACAGGTCCTCTTTATGGAAAGATCTGGGGTCTATTAGACACCATATCTCTGTTCTGGCCTCCAAAATATCTGATCAAACTGAGATCAATTTGATCAGATGCTTTTACAGGCCGATAATGGCCTGTTTACATCAGAACAAAACCAGAAGTGACAAAATCCTTGTCACCTCCAGTTTCTGATGTCACAGGGTGGGAGGAACAACACCAGTTCCTCTCCATGTGTACCCAGAAGCCAATGCTGCCAGTCGCGTCCTTACCTGGCTCCCTTATGAGACAGGAGAGCCCAGTAAAGAAGGCAGTGGAAGAAAAAAATGGGGGATCCCCTTCAGCTGCCTGTAAAAGTGATCCAGTCAATGCATAGCTGCTAGGATCACTTTTATGTGATAGGGAATTGCCAGCTGAAAAAAACACCACCAGGATCATGACTGTAGCTGCAGTCATGGTCCTAGTATAACCTGACACCATTTATAAACAGGGTACGGATGAGAATTGGTTCAAAATCCAAATCCCCAGCAAGTGGCCGGTGATTGAGATTTTACCATCCCCCTGTCCTGGCAGCCTAAGACGGATGCAAAAGCAACCTTATGCTGGTGCCGGCCTTGCTGACAGGTATTCTAATCTCTCTCCACTCTATCCTAAACAAAAGAAAAAGATTTGCATTTAGTTATACTTTAGCTGTGGATAAATCTCCTTTATGAAAATTCTTGAATATTACCATCCAAAACTATTCTTTAAATAGTCTCAGCAGCATACAACAAATATACAATACAAATTTTTTTTTATGTTTTTAGAAATAGTACTTTCCACATAAAATAAAACAAAAATATTAATAATAACTGTTAGAAAATTGTGCACGTCTGTGTATGTGCTGCCACTGCATCCCCATACAGTTAAAAATATAAACAAAAACTCTGCACTTAGTGACAAATAAAGAAATTTGGGTAGCTGCACTTTATTGTTGTCAGAATACAATTACAAATACAAACCGAATAAAACATTAGTTGTGGTGTCCCTTTAACTGCTTGCCATCCAGCCACTGTAGAAAAACAGCTACAAGGTGGCACCGCTGGGCAAAATCACGTTTTAAAATGTGATATTGCAAAACAGGTAGAGGGCGCGCCCTAGGCGCATGACCGCCCTACCCATGCCGCCGATCGTGGACGCGGGTGTCATTCACCGGGTCCCAGCCGGTCATTACCCACGATTGCCAGCAAACAGTGACACAGAGCACAGCTGCATTGTTTACAATGCAGCTCTGCTCCCTGTCAGCTCCTAACACACTGTCAAGGAGAGCAGAGATTAGCTTTCACAGAAAGCATGTTCCTGTGAAGTACACACCCCCAGCCCACTAGTAAAACACTCCCCTCACATAGTTAACCCCTTCCTCCCCAGTGCCATTAGTACAGTGTCAGTGTTTTGTACTGATCACATTATTGGTGTCACTGGGGATGTCAGTGACCCCAAGTCAGTTCCCCCCAGTGTCAAAATGTCCGCAGTCCCACTATAGGTCGCTGATCACTGTCATAAATTGCTGATCACCACCATAAGTCGCTGATAGCCGCCATTATTAGTATAAAAAAAAAATCCCAGTATCTTTCCCGCCATTTGCAGACGCTATAACTGTCACGTAAACCAATTAGTTTACACGTATTGGGATTTTTTTTTAGCAAAGACATGTCTCAGAATACATTTTGGCCGAAATTTATGACGAAATTAGATTTTTCAATTTTTTTACTGGACATGTTTTATAGCAAAAAGTCCAAAATATTGTTTTTTTTCTCAAACTTGTCAGCCTTTTTTTTTTATAGTGCAAAAAATAAAGAATGCACAGGCGATCAAATACCACCAAAAGAAAGTTCAATTCGTGGGAAAAAAAGGACATACATTTAATTTTGGTGCAGTGTTGCATGACCACGCATTTGTCAGTTAAAGTAACGCACCGACGTAACACAAACCGCTTCTGTAACCGCTTCCTGACCACCCTATAGCAGAAATACTGCTATAGGGCGGCATGGGTGCGCAACATCACATATATATACGTTATTTGCACTCCCCTGGTTTTCACGCCCCTCCCAGATAGCGTCAGATTGCCCGTCAGTACACCAGTCATCACATTTAACCCCTTGATTGCCAGGAGCACGCTCATACACAATAAACCTCCATTGCTAGTATAGTGTCTGAACAGATCAATATATTTGATCAGATCAGCACTATACCAGTGTTCACATTAGTATAGCGTCCCCAAAAATGCAGCGTTAGCGGGATCAGCCCTGGCACCTACCAACACCTGCGTTTAGCCCCTACACTTACCCCCCCCTTCTCCCCCAGCAAGTGCAGTGTCAGTAGGTCCCTGTCACTTGATACATTGCACACAAAACCGCAGTGTTGGCAGAATCAGGCCTGATCTCTGTTAGCACTTGCCGGTAAATTTTGATGACTCTCATATGCAGCAGAGTGCCAGTACTAGTGCCGCGCTACCTTTTGGTGAACTGGCGAGTACCAGCAGTCTAGTACATCTTGGTCTTTCACATACCTCCTTGATTTTTGGAGCTGTTTTTCACGGAATATCTGTATGCATTGATTGTGGATCAAAGCAATTTATATGCACAACAATTTATCGCCGCCAACCCAAATTCAAACCTTGCCAGACCAGTCGCATGGAAACTCATTCCAGTTTCCAAATTTACATTTTTTTGGGCCTAACCCTCAACATGGGCATTACCAAAAGAAATGAATTGCGGTTGTATTGGTCCGCAGACCCGATTCATCACATGCCGTGTTCTCTGCTGCCATGGCCAGGCATAGATATGAGAGTATAATGTGTTTTATACATTTCAACGACAATACACTCTGTCATCCTCGGGATAACCCTGAATTAGACCGGCTCCACAAAATTCAGCCCCTCGCAAATCACCTTAACCAAAAATTTGCAGATGTCTATACTCCCCAGCAAAACATCTGCGTTGATGAGTCCCTGATTCATTTTTCTGGCCGCCTTGCATTCAAATAATTTCTCCCCAGCAAGCGTGCCAGATATGGGGTCAAGATGTAGAAGACCTGTGAGAGGACAACAGGCTATACTTATAAGTTTCGGATTTACGAGGGAATAGATAGTCTCGTGGAGCCCCCAGATGCCCAGACTACATGGGGAGCAGTGGCAAGATAGTTTGGGACTTGGTGTCATCCTTTTCCATATGGGGTACCACTTACTGTATACGTGGACAATTTTTATTCAAGCGTGCCACTATTTAGACATTTGTACAATCTTGGAACTGGCGCATGTGGCAAAGTGTGACCTAATGTGTGCCCACCATTAGAAGTGGGTAGATGCAGAGTGGTATATTCTAATGGGAATGGGAATACCACACACTTTTTCTGGCAGAGATTTCTCCTCTTTTTTTCATTCAGTCCACAGGCTGCATACAAAAAAAAAGAACATAGCATATATAACCAAGGATCAGTGATGTACTGGTACATCATTGGACTTTGAATGGTTAAAACAGGATGATGCCTACAGCTGCAGGCATTATCCTGGTATCATTTTTTTCAGCCGGCGATCGGCGTTCATTTAAAAGCAATCCTAGTGGCTAATTAGCTGCAGGATATCTTTGGCAAGCAGCGGGAGATGATGCCCCCCTCCCCCGCTGCCTTGCATGGCCTTCTCGGGCAGTCCCGTGCCATCAGGAGAACCTGAGAATGCAGCCAGTGTTTCTGCCAGCCGACCATAGAGCTGATTGGAGACCAGAGTGGTGCCAATCATCTCTATAGTCTAAGAATTCGGAAGCTACGAGCATTTCATCACTTCAGTTTTGCAGGATATAAACAGCGCCATTTGTAAATTGGGAAAGCATCTGATCACACCGATTTTGGTTTGATTAGATAATGTAAGGGCAGAGGAGATATCTAGAGCCTGATAGACCCCAGATTTCCCAAAAAAGAATATATGACAATGCACATTGAAGTTATAGGGGATATTTGCATTCCCTGAGATAGCATTAAAAGTGATAAAAAAAAAAAAAACGAAAGGTACAATGTAAAAATAATTTTAAAAAATCAAAGCCTGTGTGCAGAAGCGTTGACCCTGTGCCGGTATGTAAACAACGGTTGCACCATACAAATGAGGTATTGCCGTGAACGTCAAATCAATGCGCAGTTTTAAAGCATGTCATGTTTCGTATCTATTTACTCGGCATACCATCATCTTTTATATCTTACCAATTAATTGGCCAATATATTGTGTTTTTGTTCATTAAAAGTAAAAAAATTGTATTTTGCTTTTTAAAATTGCTTTTGAAAAATCGCTGCGCGAGTACTATGTGCCATAAAAAATTGTAGTATCCACCATTTTATTCACTAGGGTGTCTGCTTTAAAAAAATATATACTTTTGGGGTTTAAATTCATTTCCTAGCAAAAAATACAGATTTTTTTTCATGTGAATAAAAAGTGTCAGAAAAGGCTTGATCTTCAGGTGGTTAGAAGAGTGAGTGATGTGTGGCATAAACTTCTAATTAGTTTTTTTTTTTTACACAAAATTGTCACTTAAATGATTTACTGCTTACACATGTCATGGGTATATGTGGAATTACTCCCCAAAATACATTCTGCTACTTCTCCCAAGTATGGGGGTACCACATTTGAGAGACGTTTTGGCAGTCTAGCCAAGTACAGGACCCCAAAATCCAATAAGCACCTTCAGGCTTTTAAAGGACTTTATTTCCTCATTACACTTCCAGACTACCTAAAGCAGTTTCGGAGGCCCTGAAATGCCAGGATAGCACCTAACCCCCCCCCCCCCAATTGACCCCTTTTTGGAAAGTAGACACCCCAAGGAATTTGATAAGAAGCATGGTAAGTATTTTGCAGATCTCATTTGTTGCCACAAGTTTTTGGAAAATGAAGAAAAAAAACAAAAACATATTTTTTCTATTCTTTTTTATATTTCAAAACCTTGTGAGAAAAAATGAGATCTGCAAAATACTCACCATGCCTCTTTTTAAATTCCTTGGGGTGTCTACTCTCCAGAAAGGGGTCATTTGGGGGGTTTGATGCTATCCTGGCATGTCAGGGCCTTCAAAACTGTGATAGGTAGTGGGGAAGTGAAATGAGGAAGTTATGCACCTTCAGGCTTTCAATGTGGTCATTGAATTTCAGGCTCCTGTATGTGGCTAGGCTCCCAAAAAGTCTCACACATGTGGTATCTCCATACTCGGTAGAAGTATCAGAATGTATTTTGGGGTGTAATTCCACATATACCCATGGCTTGTGCGAGAAATAAATCATTTAAATGACAACTTTGTGTAAAACAAAAAATGTTTTTATTTTCCAGAAACTTGTGGAAAAAAATAAGTCTTACATGGACTCAATATGCCTCTCAGCAGATATCTTAGGGTGTCTACTTTCCAAAAAGGGGTCATTTGGGGATGTTTGTACTATCCTGCTATTTTAGCACCTCAAGAAATGTGATGGGCAGCCAGAAAGTAAAAGCTGTGTAAATTCCATTATCTATACCATAGTTTGTAGACGCTATAACTTTCACACAAAGCAATAAATATACACTTACTGGGATTTTTTTTAACCAAAAACATGTAGCAGCATACATTTTGGCCTAAATTTATGAAAAAAAAATTTTTGGATATTTTTTATGACCAAAATGATAAACAAAGATTTTTTTGTTAATAGCGTCAAAAATAAAAAGTGCACAGGTGATCAAATACCACCAAAAGAAAGCTCTATTTGTGTGAAAAAAGGACATAAATTTTATTTATGTACCGAATTGCATGACCGCGCAATTGTCCGTTAAACTAGCGCAGCGCTGTATAGCAAAAAAAGGTGTAAATTGCAGTGTCTATACCATAGTTTGTAGACGTTATAACTTTCACACAAAGCAATCAATATACATGTATAGGGATTTTTTTTACCAAAAACATGTAGCAGAATACATTTTGGCCTAAATTTATAACTAACTTTGAGTTTACTATATATTTTTTATAGCTGAAAGTAAAAAATATTGTTTTTCTTCAAAATGTTCTGTCTTTTTTTGTTTATAGCGTGAAAAATAAAAAGCATACAGGTGATCAAATACCACTGAAAGAAAGCTCTATTTGTGTGAAAAAAAGGACGTAAAGTTCGTTTGGGTGCAGTATTGCATGACCGCGCAATTATCAGTTGAATTAGTCCAGCGCCGAGTAGCAAAAAGAGGCCTGGTCATTAAGGGGGGGTAAATCCTCAGGAGTGCAAGTGGTTAAAAATGGATCAAAGTAAACAAATTCATGAATAAATACAGCAAATTTGAATATACATATGCTAAGTGCAACTGTAAAAATAATTGTGCAAAAGCAAATTCAAAGTTAATAAATATATCCGATTCACAATCTCTTTAAATGTATCAAAGGATTGCCTCAAACGCGTTGAGGCGGGGCTTGGTTGTGACATTATTGCGCAGTAATGTGCTGTATGATATTATGCTGTTTTGTTACTATATGTTTATTAGTACCTTTTTTTGCTTTTAATAAACTGGCAATTTTAATAGTATCACACTATCCAGTTTATTTGTGTTTGGGCTGAATCTCAGTGAAGGCATTTTAAAGGGCCAGGTGAGATCCTTAAGGCATAGCCTTGATTTTGATCAGATGCTCATGACCTCAGGGTTGGGAGGTCTTTTGAACCCAGTAAGGATCTGGTGTGTAATCATGTGAAGGAACATGAATTGGACAAATCATTATGTGTGGAGTGTTATCACAGCTTATTTACACATTATGTGGATTTTTTTGTTGCACTATTTATAATGGTTGCACTTTATATCATTTGATGCATGGTTGTAGTGTTCACTAGAAAAGTATATGTAAATTTGAATACTTTGATACGTTTGTGCATCTGATGTATGTATTAAGTTTGTATATGGTTTTGCAGAATTATTTTTACAGTTGCATCTTGAATATGTAGATGCCAAAATGGTGTGTTTTTTCATGAATTTGTTTATTTGTTTCACTTGATCTATTTTTAAAGGGACAGCACAACTAATTTTTTTATTCAGCCCCTATACATTTACATTGGCTGCCTGCATGCAGCACCTGGTGGCTCAAGCCACATAAACACATGGCCCATTCACAGACTACGGGTCTCAGCACCCATGTGAATGAAGCCTCACTATACTTGGAAACATAACCTGTGAATTGAAGCAAACCTGAAAATATATATTCTGCAGCTAGTGTTATTTTCCTGGTTGCTGATCCACTCGCTTCATTATTGCTTCATTATTTTCAGCTATTTGTAAAGTACTAAAGCTTGACTAACAGACAATCAGTGCTATTATAACACACAGACAATTGTTCATCATGAAAGACTGATGTGGTTAGCAGCATTTGCTACACAATAAAAACAAGCTAGCCTTACAGCTAATAACAGATTACTCAGTCAGTTAGCAAATACACATGGTTCATACTTGTCACAAAATGTATTCAAAACTTGCAAAATCCTTATTAAGGGTAAATGCTTGCAATCTTGTCTCAAGTACGGTTCACTAAATAGCATTTAATAATTAGCTTAACATCTGTTTAGTTGACACATTTACCATATCACACGTGCCTAACATGTTTTTAGATCAACATACCTTTCAGACTACAGCCATTAGCTGGATCAATTTCCTTTCCATCTACTTTAAATAACCAGCGTCCTGGTATGTTCACATTTGTGGTTTCTTCGATGCTGACAATCTCTGGTGACCGGGATCCAGGAACACTGAAAAAATTGGTGCTATTTCCACCATTAAACCCAGCCTGAAAAACAGTTATCCTGGTCAATATTTTGCTGATTAAAATATATACTGATCTCATAGTAAATCTAAAGCCAAACCTTTTCGTTTTGCAGATAAAAAAATATTGGCAACTTTCAAGAACAATTGTAAACTTGTTTGTCTTTAATGAATATAATCACTCCCAATTTAGGACTCTATATCATGATATTTTGATTAGTGCAGATAATGTATAACTTTGTACTGCTAGTCCAGATATTTTTAAATACTTTTTCATCTTAAATTTTTCTTAACAATAAATATTGTCAGACAAATATGTGCTTTTATTAACTGCATGTTGTGGAAGACATAGGGATGAGTTTTAATTTTCCCCAGATTTTGACTTTTAAGTGGTTCTAAAGGCAGAAGGTTTATTTTACCTTGGTCTTACAAAGCCATTGCACAGAGTCAGGGCCATCTTTAATATTGATGGGACCCAGGGCAATGCTGCATAGTTGCTGCTATTTACATATGAATTCCACCATTATTTACATGTGAATGCTGACACTGGCTGCACATGTGAGTCATCTGTACATGGCAATAGGACAGAGCTGGGCAGCATAAGTGACAGCACTTCACAGTGAGATATCGAACACAGCCTAGGGCAAAGATTTCAGGGACAAGGGAATGTAAACCAGTACAGTTGGTAAGTATGGGACAGCTGTGTTGGGCCCCACAACAATGACTGGGCCCAGAGCAGCTGTCTCTTTTGCCCCTCCTTAAAGACAGACCTGGCTGGAGTTTGGCTCCAATTGGTTAGTGTTTTTATATCTGCTATTACATCTAACACTGCCCTCCACCTAGACTGACAAGGCTGTCCACTGTGCTCAAACATTCAGAGCAGAGGCACTCTAATAGAGGATGTGTGTTACTGACCAGATCACCAGATGAAAACAAGAGGATGGAAAAGCCGAAAAAGAAAGGAAAACTGATGCATCCACCGCATATAATGGTTAGTAAGCTGCAATATATTACATTTTTGGTTTTGGGTTTAATACCACTTTAAAATATCCTGGTCCTGTTCTCTCACCCTCTCATATGTTTCAATCTTTCGTTTTCACATTAAAAAGAAAACCAACAGTTTACGTAAAATGATCAAATACACATAAAAACCAACAAATATAAAGAACACTAAATGAAATAATGAAAAGTACCCCAAATATATTTAAAAACACACGCCCAAGTAGGAAAAAAACATTTTAAGAACATTTTTTCCTAAGCAGCTCGGTGAAAGGAACAAAAGGTTTCTGCCTTGGCAAAATTAGTAACGTTGCAACTGAATCAGTTTGATTAAAGTCACTCTGCTCATCCTTATGAAAGAGGAAGATTTGTAGGGGTCATTCATATTACCAAGCATTGTGCCACAAAAGATGCTTTTTCATACATTGAGGCACAGTGCATTAGTTAACTTGGTAAAAAAAATGGATAAGCTGTTCTTGTTTATGACTGTCCATGTTTTTCTTTTTTTCCTTTGATGTAATTTGTTTGTTTTTTTCACTTCTGTACGATGGGCCAGAAAGCCTTTTCCCTGCGTGGGCAACCACTGCACTGTTTTGTACGAGTACTTGATCAAACCAGTAATAATAATTTTAAAAAAATGAATAAGCTGTACTGTACCTCAACACACCAAAGTTTGGGTCATGTGCAATGATGTGTTGTGATGCCCTTAGTTGTGTTGTGATGCCCTTAGTTGTGTTGTAATGCCGGTGCACTGGGTGCCATTCAATATGAATAGCACTGCAACACACAAACACATGCATGGTGGATTGTTACTGCAGGATGTGGTACCACTACAACTACGTTTTACCATGCATTACTGAAATACATTAGTGTGAATGACCACATATGGTGCAGGCAGAGACATTTACAAAGATAAAGGTATGCAGGGATAATGCTTGAGAATCTAGGACAGCCTTGGGAATTAGGAACAGCTGGCAAGTGTGAGATAAGAAGAGAACAGAGCCAAGGTCACCCACAGAAGGCCAGTGCTATTACCAAACCAATGCACCACTTAGATGGGTATGAATTGAGTGGAGGCCTGTTTGTGTGAGATTACACTCTGTTTATAGGAAAAAGATACCTAATACATTATATATTCTGGTATAACCTCTACACTGGAATACATCCCGGTCAGAACAGAGAACATCTGAGAGGAGTGTATTTTCACTAAATACCTCTAATGTTACACTGGCTTTGTGGCAACATCTTTCAATTGTATAATAGGGGCTTGACTTACAAGAACATAGCATCCATGTCCAATGACAAGCCAACCAGAGCACATCCCTGTCCCTAAAGCTGTATTAAACCCAAAAGCAAACATTTATTATATTGCAGCTTATCAATACTTACATCTGATGGATGCATTAGTTTTCTTTTGCAGGCCTATTTTTATTTTCATCTGGTGATCTGGCCAGTAAGGTGTCCATTTATGAAGGAGAGATAAGCTACAATTGTGATGATCGCAGCCTATCTCATGTGTGTACCAGTTTATGTAGTTGAGATGTGGAGTACTCATTACAGCACACAACACTTCTGTCATTCACTTTTACATAAAGAGTTGGTTTATGAAGAAGAGATCTGACCACTTCACTAGTCATCTGTGTAAAATATCTCACTCTCTGCTTCTCCAGCCCAGAGATTGAGTTAGCAGAGAGAAAAGCTGCTGAGATGTGAGGAGAAAGGTTTCCTTCATATCTCTATTTGACCAGCTCCTTTAGAGGGCAGAGGAAGAATTAGAGGTCTAATAAAACCCTAGTCTCTCCATAAAGAGAATCTGTCACTGTCCAAAGCTATCACAAGGGGTGTTATTCACCCCTTGTGATAGCAACAAAGTTGAATAAAAAAAATGTAAAAAGTATAAAGACAATAAATTTAATTAAAATAAATGTTAAAAAATGAAATCTTCCCCATCTCATGTGCAAATGCAAACATGAACATAGGTCCGGCATGCATATGTAAGCAATAATTGCACCACACATATGAGGTATCACTGTGAATGTCAGAGTGAGAGCAATAATTCTAGTGCTAGAGCTCACATTTAACTCTAAAGTGATAACATGTAAAAGCATCGCTATGGATAATTTTAGGCACCATAGTTAAATAATGAAATAACTATTTACTAAAAGTAACACCATATTTTATACTTTAGCAAACAATTGGGTATTAAATTGAGTTTGTGTGCACTAGAATAAAAGCGTATTTTTTTCCTGAGAATTTGTGTTTGATAAAGGGCTGTGCACATATTGTGCAACATAAAAAATGCAACAACCACCATTTTGTTCCCCAGGGCCTCTGCTTTCAGAAAATATGTAATGTTTGACTGAATAATTTTCAAGCAAAAACAGATTTTAAATTGCACCAGATGGCAAGTAGTTAACAAAATAATGTTTAACATTCATAGGTGTCAGTAGGTTTGGTTTTGGGGAAATTTTACTTCAAAATTGTTGTGTTATTACATGTCTTTACATTCACTTTTAAACCCATTTTACTGTGATCTCATGATGTCTCGCAAGATCACAGGCTGCCTTATCCCTTCTTCTGTGTTCTCAGCAGCTAAAAGCATTTGGAGATCTCTTCTCTTTCTCATTATGAGAAGCAATCTACACACTTTCATACGCTGGCACTCAGAGACGTTTTTCCTCTGAGAATGCCTGTGATCTCATCAGTGGTAGATTACTGCTGCTTCATAAATGGACACCTAAGTCTGTTTTTTTTTATTTCAAAAGAACAGACTCTCTTGCAGAAGTGTTAAACCTTTATCCCAAAAGAAAAAAAATGGTTTGTGTAACTGTACAGCTAACACTACCCTCCCCCCAGACTGACAATGCTACTGTCCAAAGGTGCTCCTGTGTTCCTTTATCCACAGTGATGTCTCCCTAATACTGGAGGTGTATTACTGACCAGATCACCAGGTGAAGACAAACAGGAAAAGTGAAAAAAAGAAAACTACACTGCCCTACCTACTACTGACTCCTGTACACTGCCCTACATACTAAAGACCCTGTACACTGCCCTACATACTACTGACCTCTGTACACTGCCCTACATCCTACTGTCCTCTGTACACTGCCCTACACATTACTGACCTGTGTACACTGCCCTACCTACTACTGACTCCTGTACACTGCCCTACATACTAAAGACCCTGTACACTGCCCTACATACTACTGACCTCTGTACACTGCCCTACACATTACTGACCTGTGTACACTGCCCTACATCCTGCTGACCTCTGTATACTGCCCTACATCCTACTGTCCTCTTTACTCTGCCCTACATCCTGCTGTCCTCTGTACACTGCCCTTCATACTACTGACCTCTGTACACTGCCCTTCATACTACTGACCTCTGTACACTGCCCTACATCCTACTGTCCTCTGTACACTGCCCTACACATTACTGACCTGTGTACACTGCCCTACCTACTACTGACTCCTGTACACTGCCCTACATACTAAAGACCCTGTACACTGCCCTACATACTACTGACCTCTGTACACTGCCCTACACATTACTGACCTGTGTACACTGCCCTACATCCTGCTGACCTCTGTACACTGCTCTACATCCTACTGTCCTCTTTACTCTGCCCTACATCCTGCTGTCCTCTGTACACTGCCCTACATACTACTGACCTCTGTACACTGCCCTGGGTCTGCCATTCTATTTCACTGTGATCAGCAAAAATGGTTGCCATGAGGCCTAACATTTTGCACATTGCTAGAGATACAATATCCAAGCCTCCACCATCATTTTATAAGGAATTATTTTAAAATGAATTAATCTCTGCTTCCTTTTGAAATGATAGATGGATATACAGTATATATTAGATCTGAATGTATGTATTTAAGCATATTTTGTGATTGTTACTAAAGAATAAATCCAGAGAACATGTTAAGGTAATTTTCCATATAGCTTTAAATTGCATTGCAATTTTAAACAATAGCTTTGTCAACACAATTTTTTGCAGAAACAGGTAAATGTTACAAATAATGGTTAAGAAATAAGTTTTCCAGTGCTAAAATTATTATATTAGTAATCATTTGACTGGCAGCATTAACTCTGTAAATGATTCTACGATATATTTCGTACCTGAGCCATAACACCACCCAGCCCAGTAAGAGGGTCTCCCCCACTTGCTGTCCCTGTAGTCCATGTGATCTCTGCATAATTGAACATTGCAAAGCTTGATGTCCCATCTGAAATCAGCAGAGCTTGAAATGTATTCACCTGAAAATGTAATTAAAGTATCATGAAAAGCTTTCTTCCATTCTTTATCATCTTTTCAAGACTGGCAGGTTACATTGAAACAAAACACATGCAACAATGTGATTATATGATTACTTTACAACTAACAAAGAACTATTTAAAACCAAGAGCTTATATTTTGTTTGACGGGACATTAAAATACCAGATACAAATTATCAGCGCTGAAAGAATTTTAAAGACTGTAAAAGGCTGTATAAGCTACACTGGAACAAAATGTAGTTGAGCAAAACTTGTAATCAGGAACTTTGGAGGTAGACATTGTCAATGTTTCCTTCTGAAAATGCTAGTTTCTTGGCTGTCAAGTCACTGACAGAATAAATAAGCATATTCAGAGTTTTGACATTCTAACTTTACTTTTCCATATGCTTGTTTTAAGTCAGTGTCATAAAGCAGAACTCCAGGCTATTTTATTTTAATATTAGGTGTGCTTATCAAAGCATGGAGTCTGGCTGGTCACAAAAGAGGGGGGCAGAAAGCATGTGCCCCCCTAGCAAACCATATCAGGCCACAAGGGGCAACCTGACAAACTATCTTGTCCCCATATTGATGGAGACAAGGGACTCTTCCCCATATTCTTGGCCCTGTGGATGTGGGGTCTGTAGGGGGGAATTATCAGAATCTGGAAGCCCCCTTCAAATTAAGGTGTTTGCTAGATACCCCCAACATGAATGAGTAAAGGGTATTTAGTATGATAGCAGATGCATGTGGGAAGCTTCCTCAGCAGGGAATTGTCACATTTAGTGGCAGTAGTAAAAGTGCCACTAAATCTAGGACTATTTCCTGAAGCAATTGGAGGTTCTCTTCAGTGGGCTGGAAAACAGGCTTTTTAACTCACTGATCAGGTAAGCAGCAAGAAGCCAGAGTTTGTGGTGAAACCTGAGTTACCACAAATTTGAACCCCATCCCTACACTTTAAAAGTTAGCCTTATAGGATAAAAAGCATATATTCCTTTTGGCCATTGAAGCAGTCCAAAATATTGAAAGATAAATAGTAGAATACTGAGGCAGGAACAGGAATACCAGTAAGTATTGAAAGCTTTTACAGATCAGAACACTATAGAATTTTGGCAGATCAGTTCACTAAAAGCTGCTGCAGGTATGTGCAGGCACCATTAGGTGTCTAGTCTTAGTTAGTTAAAAAAAAACATGTGACATCACATCCAAGATGGCATGTCCAATGGCAGTTTTGGGGCTTTTGGTTGTCTTTGGGGGCTTTTACAGGTAAATAACATGCATAAAATACATTAAATGCACAATCTATTGGTAGATTGTTGAAATAAATGGTCTAGCGACACGGTGCCTTTAAAGTCACTTTAAAGTGAAGCTATACTTATTTCCTTCCCCTCCAGTGATACTGTGTCTTTGAGTTGCCCCACAAGCGCCTAACGTATTCAGCCAGTCTTCTTCCTGGTATCAATTGTAGAGTTTTTCAGATTCTTGGGATCCACAATTTTGCTGGACATCCAACATTGACACAATGCTCAAAAAGGCTCAGCAAAGGATGATTTCCCTTCATCTGCTCAAGAGATTTACACTGCCCCAAGAGTTACTAATTCAGTTTTATATTGCTGCAATTAAGTCTCTACTTTGTACTTTCATCACTATTTAGTTTGTTTCTGGCTCCAAACAGGATACAAACAGGTTACAGCAGACCAGGGTTACTCAACCAGGGTCCCGTGGAACCCTAGGGTAACTCCAGAGATTGCTAGGGTTTCCTTGAGCATTGAGAAATGTCTGCCTCTCATCCTTTAAGCTAGCTGGAAGGGAGGAATTTTTCCCAATGACCACAAATGTATGGAGTATTCTTCCTGCAGACCATCATACTAGTCTATCATGAGTTGTAGATATAGTGATTTTTTTAGCAGGAGTTCCCTGCGATTGAAAAGTGAATTCAAGGGTTCCTCTGTATTGAAAAGGTTAAGTAAGGCTGCAGTACAGCTCTGGCCAAAAGTTTAGAGAATTACACAAATATTACTGTACAGTATGTATAGTACCTTTTTTACTGATTTTTGTGTAAATCGGATTTAAATTTTTTTTTTTGTTTCTTTAACCACTTGTTCTTCAGAAGGGTTTTACCCCCTTCATTGCAAGACATTTATTGCTATTCAGAATTGTGCTACTTTAACTGGCAACCGCTCGGTCATGCAACACTGCACACAATTGAAATGTTTATAATTTTTTCACACAAATAGAGCTTTATTTGGTGGTATTTATTCACCGTTTTTTTTCTATATAAAGGAAAAATACCAGGATAGTTTGAAAAAAACATGTTTTTCTCAGTTTCTGTTATAAAATTGTGCAAGCAAAAAATCTGTGCATATTATTTAGTCTGTGTGAAAGATATAAAGTCTATAAATTATGATATATATATATTGCCAGGTGTTCCAATCACCTCCATGATCACAGGTGTGTAAGTGTATATAATCAAGCACCTAGACCTGCAGACTGCTTCTACAAACATGTGTGAAAGAAAAGGTTGCTCTCAGTGATTTAAGCGTGGTACTGTGATAGGTTGCCACCTATGCAATAAGTCCATCCATGAAATTTCCTTGCTACAAAATATTCCACGCTCAACTGTTATTTATATTATAACAAAGTGGATGAAACTGGGAACAATAGCAACTCAGCCAGGAAGTGGTAGGCCACATAAAATGACATAGCACAGTACACAGAAGTCGTCAACTGTCTGAAAAGTCAATAGCTAAAGACCTCCAAACTTCATGTGTCCTTCAGATTAGTGCATAGAGAGCTTCATGGAATGGGCCTCCATGGCTAAGCAGCTGCAGCCAAGCCTTATATCACCAGTTATTGCTTATAACAACGCTGATCACTGTTATAAGCAACAGTTAACTGTCATGAATGACTTTCCATTTACGACAGCTTGCTTACTGTTGATATGATGTGATTTTCTACAGCTAATTACATAGTACAGGGTGACAGGTCCCATGTGATAGCTGTGCGATAATCACAACAGTAGGCAAGCTGTTCATGAATGAAATCCATTCATGACAGTTTGCTTACATAATATCATGTGATCGATATAATTGGTCATAGCGATCACATAATATCCCGGCCACTCCCAGTGGTCAGGTATCAAACATCATGATGCGTTTTCTGTCCACTGGAGACAGTGGTTACATGATTGCGCCACTGCGCCAGGGGGCACACCAGAGTGCATGTACTCCGCAACATACAGGTACGTTGCTGAGCTTGCAACTGCCACTTGCAGTACATTTACTGTGAGCATGTCGGCAAGTAGTAAATGTTGTCATTAGGTCTATAAGTGTGTTGAAGTGTGAATGTATATATTTTGGGGGGTTGGTGTGTATGTTTAATTATGTGTTAGTATAATGAGCATTATTTTCTAAATGGGAAACACATTCTTTGTATGTTTGTACATACTAGCTGATTCTGATTTTCAGCCATTTTAATTGGCTAGGCAGGGATGAAAAAAACTCCTATGCAAATCTCAGTGTACGTTCCAAGATGCAATTGTCACTTGTTTACCACTGAGTTTGGCATGCCTTTTCCTGGCATTATCATTGACTTTTAACAAGGAATACAATCAAACCAGAAGCTAGTCTCAATTATTTCAACAGCCCCTGCATTATAGCCCTTACAAATATTTCATTCATAGTATTGCAAAGCTAGCACTTTAAAGTATATTCCAGCAAATTTGGAAAACAATAAAAATCAGTAGTTTCCAAAAGTTAAAAAAAATGTGGTCTATTATGATTAAATATTGAAACTCTTAGTTGTGCATTACAGGAGTGGTGCTGCTTCCTCCATAAAACGTGACCTCATCCCATGTGACTAGGAACACCCACGTGGCTGTGAATGATGGCATATTTGTAAAATGTTTCCTAATTTCTTTGGACACTCTTTTAAGAATTACGGGATCTGTTGTTTCACGGTAGAAGATCTCCCCTCGTATTCCATTGTGGACATCAGCCCAGAAAGGAGCAATAAAAGCACGACCATCAGCTAGAGGAAAAGCTTCTGGAGTAAATTGGCTGACAAGAACATTAAATGAAATCACTCCATTGTTGTTAACCTAGTAAAAAATAAAGAGGTGTCAGAGACATAATACTATAAGCTATAAGCAAATTTAACAGCTCAGAAATGTATATATGACAACGATTCATTTAATGCATTCGGGTAGGTTACAGACTTCCCCAGTACCTGGAGCAGAGGGCAAATGCTGGCAAATGTCAATGAGGATAATAAATGTAGGTTATCAGAGTTGCATGAAATGTTACCACAACTGGGCGTGAGTGGGGTTAGTTCTTAATTGGGATTAATGGTTGAATTGATTATAAGGACAATCATTTTATATCTCCAAAGTGTGAGTTTAAAAAATCAGATCAGTTTCAGCAACTGTGACATTTACTATAGTATATACTGCACAATATGTACCACATTTATAGAAGAAATGGCTGAGAGAGTGACTGAATCCAGCAAACATGAAACTTTTTCTTCGATCGAGTCACTCTCATAATATTGTACATATATAAATAGTCCGTGATGACCCCACAGCCACTCAACAGTAATAAGCTGGAAAGTGATCACTTGCTACTTAATACATACAGTATATTGATAAAAATTCCTTAATTTGTTTGACTTTCAAATTTTGTTCCCACATACTAATCAATGAATGATGAGATTCAGTAAATTGAGTTTCCCTGATTTCAATATTTATAGAACACGTGCAATGATGTCCTTTGCAATCTTACAGGGCAATAATAGATACCCAAAGGTTGGCAATCTAATCAAACTAAGCTATAATATTTTCAAACCTCGCTCGCAGATGTATGTATATACTACATATACAGTATACACACACACATTGTATTTACTATATATATACAGTATCTCACAGAAGTGAGTACACCCCTCACATTTATGTAAATATTTTATTATATCTTTTCATGTGACAACACTGAAGAAATGACACTTTGCTACAATTTAAAGTAGTGAGTGTACAGCTTGTATAACAGTGTAAATTTGCTGTCCCCTAAAAATAACTCAACACACAGCCATTAATGTCTAAACCGCTGGCAACAAAAGTGAGTACACCCCTAAATGAAAATGTCCAAATTGGGCCCAATTAGCTATTTTCCCTCTCTGGTGTCATGTGACTAGTTAGTGTTATAAGGTCTCAGGTGTGAATGGAGAGCAGGTGTGTTAAATTTTGTGTTATCGCTCTCACTCTCTCATACTGGTCACTAGAAGTTCAACATGGCACCTCATTGCAAAGAACTCTCTGAGGATCTGAAAAAAAGAATTGTTGCTCTACATAAAGATGGCCTAGGCTATAAGAAGATTGCCAAGACCCTGAAACTGAGCTGCAGCACGGTGGCGAAGACCATACAGTGGTTTAACAGGACAGGTTCAACTCAGAACGGGCCTCACCATGGTCGACCAAAGAAGTTGAGTGCACGTGCTCAGTGTCATATCCAGAGGTTGTCTTTGGGAAATAGACGTATGAGTGCTGCCAGTATTGCTGCAGAGATTGAAGGGGTTGGGGGTCAGCCTGTAAGTGCTCAGACCATACGCCGCACTCTGCATCAAATTGGTCTGCATGGCCCAGAAGGAAGCCTCTTCTAAAGATGATGCACAAGAAAGCCTGCAAACAGTTTGCTGAACACAAGCAGACTAAGGACATGGATTATTGGAACCATGTCCTGTGGTCTGATGAGACCGAGATAAACTGGTTTGGTTCAGATGGTGTCAAGCATGTGTGGCGGCAACCAGGTGAGGAGTACAAAGACAAGTGTGTCTTGCCTACAGTCAAGCATGGTGGTGGGAGTGTCATGGTCTGGGGCTGCATGAGTGCTGCTGACACTAGGGAGCTACAGTTCATTGAGGGAACTACGATTGGTAACATGTACTGTGACATACTGAAGCAAAGCATGATCCCCTCCCTTAGGAGACTGGGCCACAGGGCAGTATTCCAACATAATAACGACCCCAAACACACCTCGAAGATGACCACTGCCTTGCTAAAGAAGCTGAGGGTAAAGGTGATGGACTGGCCAAGTATGTCTCCAGACCTAAATCCTACTGAGCATCTGTGGGGCATCCTCAAACGGAAGGTGAAGGAGCGTAAGGTCTCTAACATCCACCAGCTCCATGATGTCATCATAGAGGAGTGGAAAAGGACTTTAGTGGCAACCTGTGAATCTCTAGTGAACTCCATGCCCAAGAGGGTTAAGGCAGTGCTGGAAAATAATGGTGGCCACACAAAATATTGACACTTTGGGCCCAATTTGGACATTTTGACTTAGGGGTGTACTCAATTTTGTTGCCAGCGGTTTAGACCTTAATGGCTGTGTGTTGAGTTATTTTGAGGGGACAGCAAATTTACACTGTTATACAATCTGTACACTCACTACTTTACATTGTAGCAAAGTGTAATTTCTTCAGTGTTGTCACATGAGGGTGTACTCACTTCTGTGAGTATATATATATATACACACACACACACACACAGTGCTCAGCATAAATAAGAACACCCCAACAGACTTGTCAGAAAACCTTTATTTTCCTTTCAGAATAAACATTTTCTATGGGACATTATACTACAAAATACTCCCACAAATGCGGGCCATTGATTGAATACGAGATTTGTTAGTTTGCACACACAAAAAAAGTATTATTCCTAACAAATTCATACAAGGCCATGTTGCAAAAATGAATACACCCCAATGAAAGTCTTAGGAGCAAAGCTAAATTTTAGACAACAAAATCCTAATTAACAAGAATTCAACTACAGGTGACTCTAAATATTCATTAAACAGATGTCCAGCAGACAGTTGATTACAAAAGGACTTTACTTAACAAAGAAAACCACTTCCCTTTTCATGCTGTCAGCAATGTCACCACATGGAAGAGAAATGTCACAAGGTCTGAGAAAGAAAATAATTTCTTTACACAAGAAAGGTGAAGGCTACAAGAAGATCAGCAAAGCTTTACTTATTAGTCAGTCATGCAAGTTCACTGCAGTTAGCTTAAGAAGTAGAAAGGCGAACTGGGGTGATTGTTTCCTGTGACACAGTACGACATACACTGCAGAGGAATGGCATTCATGAGTGTCGCCATGAAGGAAGCCTCTCCTAAAGCCCATGCACAAAAAAGCCTGCCTAGAATTTGCCAGGGCCCATGCTGAAAAAGAAAACTTCTGGGACTCTGTACTCTGGAGTGATGAGACCAAGATAAATGTGCTTGGAACTGATGGCTTCAAAACTGTACGGTGTCACAAAGGTGAGGAGTACCAAAAGAAATGCATGATGCCTACAGTGAAACATGGTGGAGGCAGTGTCCTTCTGTGGGACTGCATGAGTGCTGCTAGTGCTGCTGGTGTCAGGGAGATGCATTTCATTGATATTATCATGAATTCACAGATGTACTGCTCTATATTGAAAGAAAAGATGCTACCATCACTCCATGCCCTTGGTTGTTGTGCCTTTTCCAACAAGACAATGATCCAAAACACACATCTAAGGCCACTGTTGTATTTATGGAGAAGAACAAGGTGAAAGTATATCTCCTGATCTGAACCCAATTGAACACCTTAGGGGAATTCTGAAGAAACATGTTGAGTATCACTCTCCATCCAGACTCTAAAAGAGGTCATTCTTGAAGAATGTAAAAAGATAGATGTTGCAATATGTGACCAACTTGTTCATTCTATGCCTAGAAGACGGTCCTCGCAAACCATGGAGGTCATACAAAATACTAGATGTAGTAGTTTTTGTTGTGGGGTGTATTCATTTTTGCATCAACTAATTTGAATAAAACTGAAGATTTTGTAGTTATATTATTAACCTTACTTTCATGTAATGAGCTAAACAAATGTTCTATAAAACTCAGTTTTGTAAAAATTTTCGAAATAGCTCGTGTTCATTGAGATATTGAATAAAATCTTGCTCTCTCTCTCTCTCTCTCTCTCTCTCTCTCTCTCTCTCTCTCTCTCTCTCTCTCTCTCTCTCTCTGTATATACTGTATATATATATATATATATATATATATATATATATATTGTAATTGTAAATATTAGATGGTTAATGCTATATGGAATTATACACTTGCTCTGCAGTACCAGTTGGGCAGAATTAACAAAGTCACTTGAGATGCCAATAGATACAAGAAATAAGCATGTGTTTCTAGTTGAGCCCTCAAGTGGCTCTCACGCTTCCTTTTGCTATCACATCAAACAGTACATACAGCATAAAAGTTGTTGCAATTTCTCATACAGCTGCCCAGCAACCTCTAGAGAGCAGCAGTGAATCTTTGCAAAAATGGAGTTTGACTTGAACTGGTTCCTTATTAGGAATGCATTACTGTATGCCTGGCTATCTCTCTTCTTATATATGGTCTCCTACAGACTAAAAAACACAAATCCCCTCACTTTCCACAACACATTTTAATGCATTCATTACCTCCCTTTACATTTTAATCAATCCACTCCAATCAGCTTCACGTCATATTTTAAACACCCTGGGCACATAAAGGACTCTTACAATTTAGGCAAACAAGCGGATTTCAAATCCCAGTTTTATTCCTACTTACAAGTAAGACATAATGTATTGACATGTATCGCAGAATTGCACCTAAAACATTTTACCTTTTGAAATGCTATGTGATCATGGCCCCAGCCAACAACATATGATCTCTTCTGTATATTAAGATAATATGCAAATTTATGATGGTACTGAATTGCAAAATCTCCACATTCAGAAATAGGAACAAACCATGCAGCAAAAATTCCCCCCACCTCTCTGGTAACAAATATGAGAAGGGGACACCAAATCCTCTATTTCTACAACATATAGAAAAACTCAAAATGAGATACTAATGGTTTGGTATATGATGCGTGCCAAATTGCATACATACAACCCTACTATTCCTAACTATTGCTGATGATGCAATTGCTCTACAACACTCCACAATATAATTTGGAGTGTTTGCACTAAAACTAAGGCATATTGAAACCTACTTGTGGGTGTCTTGTAGGAAGTGTTTGGAGTTAGGTTTTCTTTAGACATAATACATTTTCTGTTGGGTCTCTTGTCCTTAGAGACATTTCCACTCAGAAGAAAGCAGTGAGAAGATAATATCCACTACATAGTAGATCAGAACATGCATCAACTAAAAATGCCTTCCTTGCTATCATATCAGACAGATGAACTTTACCACTAGATTTAAGAATACAACTACCAAGTTTATCTGCAAGTGGTAATGGTGGATTTTTTCTCCTACCTCATAGATACCCTTTCACATCTATCCCATTGATCACACCTATCCATTCTCTTGTTTATGCTCCAATGTGTAGAAATCTAGTACCATGTTTAATAAGAATTATATTACAGAGTGTTAAACTAATTCTTAGCTGTATATTTTACTAAGTCTCTAAGGGCTTCAATTATAAAGGTCCACCCCTGCACCAACAATGATACTATCAAACACATAACTATCTAGATGTAGACCTATTGCTTTTATGTATACTGCTCTTTTATTATTGTATGACTACATGCCATTTGACCACTTAGAACATACTTGTAACAATATACTGCCAATAAAATACATTTTAAAAAACACTGCAAACTGAAGTTAGTATCCTGTTTAAGAAGTAGCATACATTTATTCATAAATTAAAAATATGAATTGCTACATGTACTTACAAAAAAGTCATACGCCTAAAAGTTAAGTTATATTTATTTATTTTTGAAACAAAAATGGATACTCTTTCAGTCTGGAGTAATGAATCACATTGGAATACCTCTGCTCAAATTTTGAAATTGTAATAATTCTTCGTGAATGGTGCAAAACGTTATGAGCTGGGTGTCAAACAATCTTCCTTACTAAATTACTTTCTGAAATGCAGTTTTAGGGGTAAAAAAAAACATTTCTACCATCAAATCACTTACATAAAGTGCTTTGTATGGAACTCCAAAGAATATAAAAGGAACAGAGAGCTTAACTTCAGATGAACTTCCATCATCCACTTTTGGAGTTTTAGTATCATTTTGCCAGAATGGATACAAAATGGTCTTTGAATGTGCTGTAGATAAAAACATATTTTAAAATGTGAGTCAACTTCTGTTGAGAAAAAAACAATCCGCTCTGATTTATATTGCATATGTACATTACTAGAATTTTAACAAACTTTGTAGCAGACTCCAACATTTTTCTTTTCTGAAGAAAACCTGTTTATTCCACTATGTCCTTCCAAGACCGATTCCTTGCTAGGAAGGAGGGAAGTACCAATATGGCCACCCTGCCTGCATTCCAATAAGAAAATGTAACCCTTAGGGAGTTAATTTAACCCTGGGGGCATTCTGTATACCAACACCAACATATGTAGAAAACGTCATCCATTACACAATGTCCAGAAAGCTATCAGAGATAAATAAGGAAGTTCCTAAAACGTGGTTTAATGTTGAACCCTTCTTTGGCATGTCTAACACTGCATCACTCAGTCAATCCAATGCCAAAGCACTAGAGCTGGCCAGTTATCGGCCCTATCTGAAAAGTTTTTTGCACAAATCCTTCAACGTTCTTGGTATTTGCAGAGACCATATGACCAATGCAGTCACATGACTAGGTACAATAGGTAAGTAGCACTAACCCTTTCAAAGAAAACTGTACAGTTGGTGTCATTCTCTCCTAATTTTAATTAATGTTATGCAGGGTAAATGTTTTATTAGTTAACATTATATAATAATTAATTGTATAAATATACAGTATATTTACAGACTTTTTTCTTTGAAGAAGACGGAACAATGAGTATTTTTGTAAAGATTCAGATAACAGGATATTACCTAACATTGCTGACATTTTTTTTCCACCAGCTAAAACACTTAATGCATGTTTTACTGGTATTCTAGCATGTTAATATTTCTATTGAAGGTTCCTCCTACATACCTTGTAATAAGCAGAGTGCAGACCACAGTCCAAGCAGAGAAGAATAATTCATTCTGCAGCAAAAAAATACAGTTAGTGAGGAACTATTCCGTTTATGTACATACTGTGTGCAGCAGTTTGTTTAATGTCCATTTTCTACTGTAATCACTGCTTGGTCATTAGTTTATGGCAGCACACACAGGCCAACATAGAAGCAAGGGTTAATTATCAGCTATATTATGTTTCTTGTGCTCCCTGCTGGAAGGTGCTTGTTTTGTTAAATGAATAGGAGCGACAATGGACAACGGTTTTGTTTAAGGTTGACATTTAGAGACCTTTGGGGAATGTGTTTCAACTGTACTGTAGTCAGGATAGCACAGCATTTCAAACCACCCTCAATGTATAAGAACGTTTCAATTCAAAATCTGTACTGTAATGGCAATGTACTATTCCAGCATCTGATACGATTTTACTATACTTACTGTTTTACTATTTTGTTCCTTGTTTATTATAGCTTTCAGTAAAATAAAATTATGTGAAACTTCAATTTTTGGGCAGCAACTATACATAACAGCACAATAAACTACAATAGCGAATAAATACAATTTTGGCAACTGTATAAGGTTAATACCTGTAATATTAGTATTTAGTATATTATGATTATTATTATACAGGATTTATATAGCACCAACAGTTTGCTCAGTGCTTTACAATATAATATATGAATTCCTTTTTATTTTAACATGCAGAGATGGTTTGGTATAAACCTTATAACTTGCTCTGGGTGCTTTCAATGATAAGTTATTCTTCATAAGGATACATCTTTTAAAAAAAGAAAATAGTTGCTGTAATTGTTTTCAACGTGTTAGCTGGAGTTGAACTATCATTTTGGTCACTTACTCAAATTCCATTTAACGCTACATGTACATTTAAGACTACACTGACAGCACTGATGTTTGAGTTCACTGCAGAATGAACGTAGAAAAATAATGAATGTACCAGCAGGATCCAGTGGTGAAAAAGCTATGATATGTGAAGGGTGGGGGAATCAAAAACTGCTGTGTTAATTCTAGTGATAAACTTATATTTTTTAAACTCAGCCCTACAGTTAAATGTTACCAGTTTATAGGCTCTTTGGGGACCTTAACATCCTAGATATCCAGGAAATTTAGTATGACTGCTAGAATTCAGTATTTATATATACCTAAATATGGCAATCTTTATTCTACTTGTCTGAACTTCCCAGTGGCCAAGGTACAACATAGTCAGTCTTTTTGCTGAATGGCCTTAATGGTAAGATAAATTTGTTCCAAGATTGAAATACAGAATGGAGGCAAGTAGGAATGCACACTACCTACTGTATGCTACATTATGTATCTGAATGTCTCTGGACAACATATCAGGGGAATTTTAGGCAACAATGACAACAATTTTACTGACAAGATAGGATTTCATTCAGCTAGACCCCAGCCAAAGCAGCCTCCATAACCCAGCAGTGGATAAGGACTATCATCACCAATGGTTTGGCTAGCCAGTGATTTACAATTACAATAATTATAATCATACTTTAGTCTGCAGATGACCACTATGTGTGTTTTATTATTCAAATAATAGATGGGCTTCTGTAAATATAACATTTTTGATTTTCTACTTCGGACATTTCAGAAATGTCCCATACCTACTGTCAACATAAAACATTATCTTATTACTATCTATATCTATTTATCTACAATATATATATATATATATATATATATATATATATATATATATATATATATAATTACAATTAATCTCATCTACATCAAAGTTCATTTCCATGTAATACCTAAAGCAAGGATTCATGGATTATTTTCTATATGTATGCATAATATGTTAACTAAATATTGAAATCAACATTGGTGCTGATGAATATACTTGTAGCAAGCCATGCTGCTATGCCTGAAGTATTATTACTTTAAAGCTCTTGGGTTGAATATTTCTAAAATAAGTAGGAAGTTGATGATAATGATTAGCTGCATTTTATAACATCAACACTCTAACCCGACAATATAATTTCTCTCAATATGGATTTGAGCATAAAGTAATCTCTGCCCACAGAGGAAAATGAAATATCACAATTCAGTCATAATGCAAACATATCCAAAGGCAACAGAAGATTACAACTCGGTCTAGAGAGTTTAGGCTAGTGTTGCTTGCCAGTTGCCGCAGCAGACAATCTCCTGAGAGTGAAAAGTTAATTGACCACATTTTTGCTAACTGATTTCTGTTGTTCCCATGCTAGTAAGGGTGTCTGATCACTGTATAAATAGACACAGTTCATTTAACACTAGTGGGAACTTTAGGCCAGATTAACACTTCTGTAATGGGGTAATGCATGCTTTACCATGCGCATTATCACAATATGCACATTTGCTTTGAATAGCACCCCAACGTATGAAAAGAATACACCCGCGATACACCATGCCAAAATGCACGGCAGTGCTTTATAATGCATTGCTTTTGGAAAAAATTGGGTCATGTGCATGTTAGGGTGCATTGGCAGCCCATTTGTTTTGACAATGTACAAGTGCACTGACACACAGCAAAGATGCAAAGGTGCCCTTAATGGCTCTAAAGCCTAACTGGAAGACAGTCTTTTTGCTGAAGCACTCTATCATAAACAATTGCTATGCTTTTTATTGTTCATAAAAGACTGTTCACCTTTTTCTTTTTTTTTTAAGCAGTGCTGGTGATGTATTCAACCCTCCTTCAGCTACTATCTATCTATATGTACTTATTTCAACATTTGTCACACATCATTGTTCTGGAACGACTTCCTGATTGTGACAGTAGTGGACCATGACTAAATGTGTGTCAACACAGCCACTTGTATTCTAGAGCTGAAGCACGTTTGACAGGATGACAACACAGGAGAATAGTAGAGACAGTTGTCACCCTATGATAGAAAGTACCTGAACAAGGGTATTCATGGCATGACCAACAGGCATTCTTTTAATTAACCCCTTTTCGCCGGCGCCTCCCGGCCCTTTAAGAGTTTCAGAAGCCAGGAGGCGGGTGGGGGTTTTAGAATCATGTGACCACCATGATTCGCTGTCACAGTGGTCACATGATTGAAAAAGGTTCTGATCGCAAGGGGAAATCTGGACCTTTCCGTGTGTCACAGACATATGTGCTCGGAGCGCTTTCAGCACATATGTATTTTCTAACGGCACGCAAATATGTGTCCGCTCGGCGTCAAGGCCCAGATGCTGAGAGGCCGCATATTTGCGTACGCTCGGCGTCTAGTGGTTAAAGATGTATATTTAAAAAAGATTGAAAATAACTTTTGAAATTATATTAACAAGTTAATGATCATAAGAGATGGTAGTGCTTGGATTTGGACCTGTTCGGGTGCATTCATCACATACATACACAGTGAGTATAGCCATTTGCAAGCTGGGCCAGTATAGACAAGATAAAAAGTTTATATCTAGGAATATGATATTCTATTTTAAGCTAGTATTTAAATTTCACCTAAATTGTATCTATCAGATCATCTATCAGATATGACTCTAAAATATTTAGATTGAGATATTACAATGAAGTTCCTTATTCAACACAATTAGGAACTCAAAGGCAGAAATAATTATTTGCATGGCTCTGCCCACTATCCTCAAATGAGAAAAAAAACTATTTTTTGGATCTGTCATGGCAGGAAGGCTTGTATATATCTTCTGTTTTAAGAAGGCTCCACTGTGTTTCTCAAATTCAACAGAGGGTTCTTGGTCCCTTTTAACTTGCCTCACCACAATGTGTCTGGTTGCCTCATTGCAGCAAAATTGTATAACTTTTTCAGTTAGTTTAAAGTAGATCTAGACCCAGTCACTAAAATCTCATATTAGGTTTGTTGTCATTTCTCATATGATTGTTATTGTCATTTCAAAATTAGTTTTAAAATCTGTAGCTTTCATTAAAAGTGTACCTGGCAATCATGGTATGAAGATCATTGTTCAGGTACTACCTGTTATAGGGTGACAACTCCCAGTGGTGCCTCACTGTTGTCATCCTGTTGCTTGCACCCCTAGTGGACATTACATGCACTGTTCTGACTCACATTACGTAAACATGGTGCACCTCAGTTATCAGGAATCAGGTCAACAGCAATGATGTGCAGAACATTTTGGAATGAATGCAAGTACCCAGGAAATAGCTGTAAAAGGCTTGTGGAAGTGAAAACAATATTTTATGAAGCACATGTAATTCATTTAGGGGTTAGATCTACTTGAAATGCTTGCCAGTAGGCTGGCTATACTGAAAGATGGGGTTTTCAGGACCAGGGGTGGACTGACCATTTGGAAACTCGGGCACTGCCCAAGGGCCCGGGGTCAGTAGGGGGCCCCATGAGATGCCTGGTACCTTTTTCATAGGCTTTTTTGAGTTTGGGCAAGGACACAGGGGCCCCATGATCCCCTATTGCCCAGGGGCCCCATGAGTTGTCAGTCCGTCCCTGTCCAGGACCAAAGCCAGGCAGTTCAGGGGATACTGAGAAAATGGGTGTCAAACAGCTAACTGGAAAAGGACTAAAATGTAAGGATCGTAGATCCTGATGCTGCCATTCATCCTATATTGACTCAACTTCCCTATATTGACTCAACTTGATATAAATTGAAGGTAACTGTAGCAACATAACACCAAACCATGTGGTTAACATATAAAAACCTGACTAAGGGAGTAACCACAGAAAATCATTAATTCTCGTATCTAAGAATTCCCAACAAAAGTTCCAAAACCTAAAATGAGTCTTATAACTATTATTTTTATTTTGCAATTTACTGTAAAATATTTTTTAAAAATCCTAACAAACCAAGAAACTACAAATCACTATATTGTCTTATGTGGGGTTATTGCATTAAAAAGAGTATAGTAGAATAGTAATGATCACATTGATAAGAGTACAATTTGTTGGGAGCAATGCCACATTTTATAGAATAACATATGATATGGTGGTGCTCTTTTCTAAGCCCTGGAATTAAGACTATAATATACTGTATAATATTCATAAACAGAGTTAAAAGCTCACAAACTTTTATTTATCCGTAGAGGAATTGGTGTGTCAGCAAATATTTTCTGTCATCTCTAGACTTACAAATGAGCAGTGTTGTAGCTGAGTGATTAGTCCTGGGACCCATTCCCATTTGGGAAACTATATGCAAGGAGTTCTTCTTTCTCTCTGTGTTTACATGGGTTTATTCACAGTTTTCTCTCACAGCCCAAGTACATACTTTTGCGTTAACTGGCATCTAACTAAAACACATATGTATTGAAAATATCAGAGTTTTAGTGCACATTTGCAAGCACATTATTCATGCATTATTAATGTGCTGCATTGTGCTTTTTATGTATTTCATGTGCATTTTATGTGGCTTTTAAGTACTTTATCCATGCAAGAAATTACATTCATGACATCTTTTGTATTTTTAATAATGTGCGTTAAAAACATGTTATACATCTTTTCCATGCATTTTATACACATTATCATTTATTTCTATGTACCTTGTCTACATACCTTGATAAGAAGTGAAATTTGTTGGGAGCAATTCCACATTTTATAGAATGCCATATGATATGGAAGTGCTCCTTTCTAATCCCTGGAATTAACACTATTACATACTTTTAAACACACAAAACACACTTCAAAACACTGTTAACAGTGTATTTTGAAACTGTACTCCACAAAAATGTGAAGTGAAGATAAGGATTGTTCCAATGAGAAGAATGGCACGTAACTCATTATGCATTCTATATGTGTTTTAAACTTGTGCTAAAAGCTGTGGAAAGCATCGGTTTGGTTGAAACCTAAGTTTCTTGTTTCACTATGGTCAGATTCAAGCTTATGCTAAGAAAGGAGGAGGGATAGACAGAGAACTAGCAACTTGACCCTATGAAAAAAGATTGTTAAGAAAGAGCACAATAGCTGCCTGTTGTGCCTGATGGAACAGAAAAAAATATAAGTGCAATTATAAATACACATTTTTTTTCTGTCTCAAGTGATTGTATCTATATGACACTGAGCAGTCCACAAACATAAATGCTTCTAATGACTCATTAGTATCTACAGCGGTGTAAAATTGCATTTTAACCTCCCTTATTTTCAACTTTCTCTCCACACCCCTCCCTTCTGCCCCTCCTTCCTTTTTCTAATTTTTTTTCTTCTTTTTTCTTTCTACAAAATGATCTTCTATTGTTTATTTTACTTTCTATGCCTATCTTACTCTAAACAAAAATTTATATAAATCACACACTGGCTAGCTATACTTTTTGGGCCAAAATAATCAGTGCAAACATGGGATCCTTTAAAATAATTACATTTTATGTTCATGGAAATAGATATCATTCTTAGAATGTGTATGTAGTTTTAATAAAATCTAATAAATACATATATTTTAAATCATAATGTTCTCGCCGATCATTAGAGTGAACAGAATAGTAACATGTGTCTAGTTTGTAACAAAATTATTATTTTCTGTAATTATGATTCATAATGTAAAAAAAATGCCTAATATTCATTATTTTTACAACTGTTTATTTGTATAGCCAATTTATTTCTTATATCTCAGCTTCCAATATTTGTAGGGTCACCTACAATTTTTTTCTTTTTTTTAGTAGTTTATTATTTTTAGCTATCCTTTTTCAACATGTAAATTACAAGCAATAGTTAAGGCAGCTTAATTTGTGTTACCTAGCTTTGGTCATGGAACACTGAGTATGCAGAGGTATATAGATATCCACTTGGTAAAAACCAAATCACATTTCTAATTTGATGATTATAAAATAAAAGTTAAAATATGTCTTCAACCAAGCTAATTTTCTGACTGAAACATTGTATTGTTAATATGAGCTATAACCAGCTTACAAATCTATTTGTATGGTTTATAATGACTATAACTATGGCACAAGAGCATTAATCACCCCTTATCCTCATAGTATTTATAGGCAAATATAAATATATAGAGTTTGCAAAATGAAATATATTCAGCTATTTTTCAAAATTTCATGCTTAGCCTTATAACAGTGTATTTAGAGATGTAATTGTCAGAGTATTCAAAGTGTGTTTTTTAAGTACCAAAACACCAAAAATATTTTAAGCAATGGTGAACTATTTTCTTCATAATGCATAAAGAAAATGTTGGTTACATATTCCTCTGTCACTGTATATGAATTGAAAAATACATACTTCAGTAAACAAATCAACGGAATGGTATCCTGATTATCCTTTTAATAATCAGCATCTGGAAATAAACAAGAAAACACCTTTAATTCCATATGCACAAACGAATGCATATTTTTTCATGCTTAAATGTACTATATAGAGGTAATAGAATGTCATTGGTATCTCAATTGTTATTAATGGGATACAAATGTTCAACACTAGTACATTATTGTGCATGTAAATGTCAAAAGTAAGAAAATTGCAGCTGGTAATATAGTAGCATTGGTTTCATTTAAATGGCATACCTGGCCAGATTTAATAGCAGAACTGCACCAGTCTTTATAGCTGCTGTCTTCTCTTCCGCAGCTTGTCTTTTCTGGCAGTGAAAGTAAATCCTGTGGCCCCTGCTCCTGGAGGATACGTGGAGTGTGTATGATGATATAGGAAGGTACAGAGAGAAGAGCCAGAGTAATGTCTATTCCTATTGATTACACCAATCTAACAATCGTTTTGGGTAGCTGTGGTTTTTTTTTTTTTTTTGGGCTGTGAAATAGGAGTGGGGTTCTTTCCCTGAAAGATTACCTGCCTAAAAAAAAAGGCAGATGAAAATGTCAACTCCTTGGACTAGTTTAATCTTCCTGACCAGAAATACTTTCATCTAAAGAACACAAAAGAGAAAAACCCCTTTCACCTTTCCAAAAGCAGGAAAAAACAACCTTGGCCTATTAAATTACAAAATTAGCATTTGTCTAAAACACTAGACAAAAGACGTAGAGTTTGCATTTAAATGAGCAAGTCAGCTTTGCATAGAAGCTTTTTTGTTCATGAACAATCTCCCAAATTGATTTTATCGGTTTTTCCTATTCCTTAATAAAAAGAAGAGCATAGGATGGTGAAATAGCCAACTTAATTAATTTTCTGTAACAGTTCTCTTCATTTTTTTTCCTATAGAGCAGAGAACTGAAGAATTAAATTAGCATTGTTCTATTGTGAGACCAGCCAGCATCCACGCCTACTACCCTTTCACTGAAGGGTTCTTTGTAGGTAAAGGCATCTTCTAACCTATATAACCAGGATGGAGTTGGACAACTAGGGCATTTGTGAGAATGTCTGTTGTGTCTGTCTGTTATATAGGTGCTGTCTAAGCTGCCAATCATCTGTAAAAATCCTTTACTTAATTCTTAATCAAACGGTCATATGGTAGAACAACATACCTACACCCCTAAAACCTACCCACATGGAAGAAAAATATATTTGAAATATATTTTTAAAATATTCTTCTACTACAATTTTGGCCATATTCTATATATATATATATATATATATATATATATATATATATATATATATATTGTATGTTGAAATGCATCTTTATTACAAAATGTATGAAAAATACTTTTAAAAATACATTTTCAAATTTACTGTATGTCTTTAAAAATACAAATTTACATTTTTGGAATGCATTTACAAATATATGTAAAAATATATGTTAAAATTACTTTTTTATATGTTAAAAAAATCTGAAGAATATATTTAAAATATGTATATTTTTAAAAATATATTTTTTTAAATATATTCTTCAAATTTTTTTAAACATATAAAAAAGACATGTTTACATATATTTGTAAATGCATTCCAAAGATTGAGATTTGTATTTTTAAAGACATACAGTATATTTGAAATGTATTTTTTAAAATATTTTTCATATATTTTGTAATAAAAACACATTTAAGTACAGTATATATATATATATTAAAATATATTTTGAAATATATTGAATATGGTCAAAATTTTAGTATTTCAGATATATGTCAATATATTTTGGGAAGAATATTTTTTAAATATATTTCAAATATATTTTTCTTCCATATGCGTAGCACTGTATTGGATCTGTAATATGCTGACATTTACAATATGTTATGCTTTATGTTTAAAGCAAACCTGTTCTTGGCTCAAGCACTATCTTCCTCAGCTGCCAGTTATCATCTTTGCTTTGCTACTTATCCATTCTGTTCAGGACTAGGACCGAACAGAAATATCTATTATTCCCAGGTATGACTAACTTTCTTTCATTCGCATGACATCACTGGTGTTTGGTTATTGGCTGCTAAAGAACCTAGCACTGTAAAACGAGAGCAGAAAAAGAGAGTACCCAGCCGTGTATAAGCTTCACATCACTTCTCAGCTTCTCCTCTTCGTTCCCTGTGGCCAAACATGAGGGTTGAGGGGATGGAAGGGGAACAGGATGTAGGTACAGTTGGACAGGGCAGCAGCTAAGTGAACTTGATGCTTTCCCTTGTATGGCCAAAGCACAGAATCATTTTGTGTTCTAACCAGCTGCATGTAACTTTAAAAGGCTGGATCTTAACAGGGGTTAAGGATCAAGGTAATTGTAAAATATAGATTTCATATAATATTGCATAGATCTTCCCCCTAAAAAAAACTACAGTAAGCAATGACAAGTGAAGCAGGGAAAATGGTCTGTGCTCTGGTTATCATTGGATGGCAGTACTGGGTCAGTTTGGCATATATTGGCAGATCGTGTAACCCATGTGTAAGTTTGAACATTTTTACTACAGTACCCTAAAAGAGGACCTTCCTAGTAAAAGATTTGTTCTCTGGATTACTTTTTCAGAATCAGAGTTTAGCATATTATCTTCCAGTACCTTATTCACTACTCCAGATTTAAAATATACAGTTTCTGACTCTATTGCACAAGCTCTGATATGATGGTAAATTATTTGGAAGCTCACAGAGGACTTGCAGGTTACCCATAACTGCAATTAGGTTGAGGTTGTAGGCAAGTTCAACAGTTAAATAAAGTGTCATGATTGTCCTAGACCTGAAGTGCAGGTCCTACATGACTAGGCTGATAAAAGTCATCCACTGGAGAAGAGGAGCTGCTCAAAGAGTTGTATCCAACACACAGACTCCATATTGGCAACAGACTCTATGCCCACTGCCAGGGATTTGAAAGAAGTTGGTTGTGTGAAGGATTGCACTGCCAGCCTTCATTCATTTTTCAGCTCATGAGGCAACAATCCAAGCACTGGCAGACTGAAAGTGATTATCAACCTCCTCAACTAACACTTTACACAGACAAGTACACACAAGTAGAGTATACAGTACATAAAACCTGTTGCGCTTCCCCTTCCCTCAGCAAAGCATCACAACTCTTCAAAACATCATAAATGGACATCATGCACTGGCCCCTAAAGACATTCTTAGTGATATAACATGTTGGGGAGAGATGACACTTTCACGCTTGCTGGTGGACAGTGTTTGACTGAGACATGCTGTATTTTGTTTTTTTCTCATGAGTACCCATCTCGTAAGTACCCATTGGTGACTTTTAAAATAAAACTGTGTGACAGTATTGTGCTATGAGTCTGTCTTCTCTCTCTCTCTCCATGGTCCACTTATGCTGTTTTGAGGATTTGTGATGCCTGCCTGAGGGAGTGCATCTGACAGTTACCCTGAATAGTTAATGTTTCAAAACAGTGCCGAGCAGTACTAAACAAATGTTATTTAAATAAAATTAAATTATATTGTCAAACAAACCTGATTCTGTTAATTAATAAAAAGTCTCAAAAACATCCAAAGTGTCCATGATTTTTATTGTAACATAACGATCCGTGATTCTTTGATTCCAACAGTGTCATGTGCCCTTCTGCTTACCATTTGCTGTTTGAAGAATGTCACTGAGCCAACCCTTGCCAAATCAAGAGAGCTGAGGGGTTTGATGTAGGATTGCTGATGCATTTATGATATTTTAGCAGAAAATCCCTCAATGCTAGTTTTTCTAACTGTATCAGAATTTTAAGGATGACCATGATTTACAAACCAACAGCAACATACTAATGAATAAAATGAAATCACAATATTGGACATGATATTTATCCTATGCCTATTATCTTTAGGAGATGTAATGTGTGTCTCATCTGCCACCTGGACATTATAACAATGGGTATTTATTTGGCATTGAATTGATTTTTATTTTCGTAAACATTATGTAAACACTTGTTTTTATTGTAACTCCATGTTACCACAGTACAAGTCCATATGGTGTTACCTAAAGTGTTTCTAAGCCCAAGACCCTGCAATCACAATATCTGGTCTCCCACAGTACACACAACATGGAAATGCAATTATGTTAGTAAATATAAACTGCTAAATTCCTTTTCTCATCAGCAGTTAGAGCAGTCTTGTGACTTCTATCAGTGTACATTCAAGCACTGGTTAAAGCTTGTAGAAGGAGTTTTCATTCTCCTCTGACTGTCCTATGAGGCTACATGACCCCTTGAACCTCTATCTGGACATCACTGTTTGGTCCTCTGCTGATCACATGCACTCTTCCAAGAAAAAAAAACTCTCTAGCAATATCCACCAAACTGAGCATGTGCAGTTTGCCCCCAAGACTCTGTTCTATCGGCAGATGGATTGGTAACAGTAGAAGAAGGGGGATCAGAAAAGACAAGATCAAACAGCCTTTTTACACAATGCGGAGGATTAAACCAGTAGGTTCCACAGTAGGTATAAAAAGCATGCTTTACTGCATATACAGACTGATTTTACTGTTGTGGGTTTAGTGACACTTTAACAGCATCTTTAAACAGCATACAGTGATATATTAAATATCGAAACTGGGTGTAAATGATACGGTGACATTGCTAGAGATGGAGCAGGCTTCCTTGGCAGTGTCTCCAAAGGGGATGAGTAGTGCTCTGGGAGGAAGGAGGGAATACAGAAATGACGGAGCTGGAGGGTCTTCCAAAACCATAGCATGGAATATAAAGGATATGACTGCATCTCAAACATCGAGGACCATGTAGTGGTATCGCTGAACTGTAGCATCCTGGGACAGGTAACGTGAACTGAAAGTTGCAACCCCTGGTCAGACAACTCAGGTCTAATGTCAGGTTTCCTTTGATAGGGTATAGCAAGAGAAGGAAGATTTGCACAGCCGTGGAGCTTTTCAAAACTACTGACATGATTAGGCCTTATGTACGATTAGATTTCAAGTTCACAAATGCACCCTTAAAACGCCCTTAAAACACCAGGGTAAGTGCTGTAGCGCGGGTTCTACATCTACACATTGCTTAAAAGCTTCATGCCTGCACCAACCCATCACTCTCCCCCAGCAAGTCTCCTTGTAATACACATATACATTCAGGAAGCCCAGTCTCCCCCTACTATATAAAGTAAGTGAAGGATAGCATGACAGGCTCTTGATGGTTTGCATGCCCAGTTAGACATAGAGAAAAAGGAGTGTACATGACACAAGAAAGCTTAAGGGATGAACGTAGGTAACGCCTGAAGAAAGTATAATAGTCTGTAAGAAGTTGAGCCATAAAGATTTTGGACTCCTCAGGATTTTTTTTTTTGGCACTTTCTTTAATCTATTACACTTGAATTTCTCCTGAGAAATCCCTGTCTTTGAAGTGAGCTGCCATATACAGCTTATTTGGGCTCAAGTATGAACTTGTCCACATTTTGATAACCTGTGCCCATGTCCAGCACCACTTTAACACTACATCTTATTTCTACCCTCGCTTGGTTTAGGGTTTTTACCATAAAAACATTTTTTTTGTTATTTCTCTACATAAAAATTTAAAGTTAGCAAATTTCCTACCATATCACAGGTTAAAAGCTACAAAAATCCTAATACCTGAAATTGGCCTTTTCACCTAGCTCTGACTCAAATGTTAAAATCTCTAGGGAAAAACATACTTTAGAACCTGTTCACATTAATTCTGAATGACACCCCAATTCACCTTGCCAGCAGTTCATTGTAATATATATGGTCAATGATGTCACCCAGAAGACCCTTCCCCTCTCCAAATGTTCAGCAGATGTGAAGTGACAGGAACAGACCGCAGTCATTCACTGGAGCTGTCAATAGCAGGCGAGTAGTTGGGTTCAGATGTGTGTCACCGGGTTTGCGGGAGTTAGACAAGATGTGTGGAGGGAGCCACAACATGATTGATATGGATCTGTATCGCTGGACTTGTCAAAAACTGTGTCTGTGTGTTTATTTACACATTACATTTTTTTGCTAATGAGTAGGGGTAGGGAGATTTCCACTAAGCGAATAGTGACAGTGATGTCAATGGTTATTAAGGTTGTTAGTGGAGAATGCAACCTCTGACTTCCTTAACAACCATTAAAGTGGGAAGCTTTCATGCAACCTTCACCTACAGGTTATGATTAAGCACTGAGACAGGTGTGAAACGCATCGAACTTTTGTCCCTCACTGTGATCTCTGTGCTTCTGAGTGCTGTGTCTCTTGGAATTTACTGCGATAAAGGTGTTTTTTTTTACCAGAGTGCAGCCACCTGGATTTTCCCTTCTCTATACTGAATATATCCTGTGCAAGAGAGCAAAACTATACCTCAATTTTCAGTATTAATGCTGGAGCTATGGAAGGAACTAGGGTAAAAGGATTAGCATGGCTGTGCCTCTGTAGGGACCCTAAACCAAGTCATAAGGGACCAGTTCATCTTGGAAATTCAAGCTTTTCCCTTTAGACGTGCGATGCAGGATAAGGTCAAAACCACCGCGGATATGATGTTTAGTGGCATATTAGCCTAAGCAGTGGAGTGACAGCAGAAGGATACAAAGGCTCTAGTAGTGGTTACCAGGAAAGATGGTCAACTGTTGTTGAAGAAGGAATATGCTGCCGCTTCTCCTCTCTCTGCACTGGAGATGGCTGTCAGAGCCTATTGCATCCATCCTGCAAGAGGTCTCTGCTGTGAAGCGAGAACTGGGACAGGTCCTGTTTGCAGGGCCATAATTTGGACAGAAGATGCTGGTGGTGCAGCAGGCATGGACACAAAGCAAGGTATTGTGGCTGGTAGGAATTCAGAGGAACTTCATGCAGGCCATTAAACTAGCTTTTCCTGCGGCAGGGGAATGACCTGTGGGAAGTACGTCAACATGTCCAAGGCTTGACTGCAAAATTATATCTGAATTCCCCATGGTAACCACAATGATTAATAGCTGCCGGTCCAGTGTTTGGTGGATATGGGGTCTAGGGTGTTTCCATGAACTATACCTTTAACTAGAAACAATTGTGGGCAGGCCTCCAACCTGGGCCCTTCTTGGTTAATTCTGAAAGCTGCCAACAATCTTCCCACACTAATAGAAGGGGTCACCTGGATGTCCACCTGAGTGTTTGACCAGATGGCGGATCAGATTGGAGTGGTAATAACTCATGTCGGATTTCTCAGTGGTACTGGGCATGGATCCCCTATGGGAGATGGACTTGACTGAACTATTCCAGAATACCACCATCCACTCAATTGCCTCGTAGACAGAACAAATCCAGCTTCAGGATTTAGTCACTGCTTATGAAGCTCAATCCAAGAGGGATCACCTTTAGCTGGAAAAGGTGGAAATAGTATGTCTACCACATCAATGTAGACTATAACTACTACTAAGACAGGGAGTGGTGTGTCCCCTCCCTGAAGGAGCCCCCCCAAAAATCTACAAGGATCCACTGTAATGGTCAACCCAGACAAGACATAGGAAGACAAGGAAAATCCGGACAGCTGCATTCGAACAATCCACTTTATTTGGTATAAACTTTAAAACCAAATGACAGATGGAACAAGTACAGTGGGGGACAAGCAGGTAGACACATTTCACGCTGAATTTAGCACTTAATCATTATCCCAAATGAGACATAGCAGTGAGAGGAGAGTGGCTGATAGGCCAGAGTTTTCCAAGGTGCAACAGGGTAAGGTAATGATTCAGATGGTCAATTTAGGAAGCACCCCTATGACACTACCAGCCCAGTTAGTTTCCACTGACATGTTCACAGTTCCCAGGAAATTCATTGAACTGTTTTGTCCAGGGGTCGAGGCTGTCTGTGCCTCTTTAATGGCTAACATGACTGTGCTACAGGAATCTCAGTTCCAATAGCTGCTAGAACAGCTAGCAGTGACCATGCATGAGTTTTCCCTTAAGCAACAAGGGCTGGTAAACCAGTTATTGGGGGGGCATGTCCAAGATGGCAACTGGAGCAGACGCTTGAGAAGGGAGCTCCGCGGCATGTGCCTTATTATCTGCATCTGTACTAGGATTAGCCGATCTTTTCTATCCATGGACTTACACATCCACTCGTGGACACTAGCTAGGGGCAAGCCATCTGCTGGGCACAAGCGCTCTCCTCTTCCCATGGGGAAGAAACTGGGCCGATGACACATGTCGCCTATGTTCTATGACCAGCCCTCTTTTTTTGGCCTACTGCTTGACTATCCTGTTGCACTACTTTTTGCGACCCCATGGGTCTTCTGCCTGTTTGTGTTTGGCAATCTAAGCAGTCCCAGCTGTCTGAGTGGGGGCAGGGTGGGCTGTGGGGTGGGGGGTAGTTGGTAATAAGTTTCCTTTCTTTGTTCATGTTTGTTTTGATGGCATTATGTGGCATATCTATTTGACTGTTGCAGCTACATGCAGGCAGGGGGTGGATGCTTGCCCTTCTGGGTCTGATGGTTTCTTTGGCAGATCGGTTTTAGCAATATTTCCTCCTTAGGTTACTATAGCTTCACTTACTATAGTCTCTCTGAATGCCCAGGGGCCCAATGCCAAACTTAAACGTTCCCTGGTTTTTAACTATCTCAAAAAGTATAATCATCATATCTGTATCCTACAGGAAACCCATTTAATAGGTAGTAAGATCCTTTGTCTAAAAAAAGCATGGGTAGGTCACTACTACCATGCCATATATTCCTCCTTTGCTAGAGGGGTTAGCATATTGGTCCTCAAGTCCCTGCAGTTTTTCTTATTCAATCTTAAATTGGACCCAGATGGCAACTACGTTCTCTTGCATGAGAATATTGACTCTCTTTATATGGTGATCTTGGGTATGTATTTTCGCCAGTACAATCTTCCCACTTCTATAAATTAGCTCATGGCCTTTCCTATGGCTAGGTTAGTGGTGCGTGTGACTTTAATTTGACACCTTGCCCGAGTGTGGACAAGTGCATCCTGACAACTCTAACAATAGTGCCTTGTCCAAATGGGTGACTTTATATGGATTTTTGGATGCCTAGTGCTAGAAACACCCTTCTGGTAAATGTTTTACTTGTTTCTCTTCTACGTATAATTCTATGTCTCATATTGACTTGATATTTGTGTCTGCTGATCTGTTGAGTAAGATACGGGAGGTGTCTATACTACCTAGGGGTATATCCGATCATGCACCTATGTTGCTTAGACTGGAAACTCATTGTGTCCCTATGGATAGAGTGTGGAGACTCTCCCATTTCTGGATACATGATGATACTGTGGCTCCACTGGTGAGGAGGTGCAGGCCTGCCGGTCACTGAACTCAGACTCTGCGAGCCCAGGGCTAGTGATCTAGAACATACATTTGTAGCCACCCGCAACCTTGTTACCCTATTAGACATGTAGGTTGTATATAGAGAGATTGGGCTCTTTCACAAAAAGTGTGCAGAGAGGCAACAGCTTCACCAACCACAACGCATTTTTGAGCAGGGGGACAAAATGGGACACCTCTTAGCTTGGATGTCTAAGGAGCACCCTCCTGTAACATCTATAGCTGCCATTAAAAATTATATGGGAGACACTGTTAAAGACCCAGTTACCATCAACAGGTGTTTTGCACAATTGTACGGCCGGTTGTATTCCTCTAGAGCCACCTACATGGAGGATGAGCTCCACTCCTATTTGACAGATATTGACTTTCCTAATCTGACACCAGCCCTGCAAGATGAGTTGGATGCTCCTATAATTGTGGAGGAGGTTCAGCAAGCTATATGCTCACTACAATCTGGAAAAACCCTTGGGCTGGTCTTCCATCTGAATTTTATAAATCCCATATTGAAATTTTGGCCCCTAAGTTAAATGAGTTTTATACACCTATCTCCCAGACTGGTCGTCTCTCAGCTTCAATGTTTCAGGCAAGGATTATCGTACTTCCTATCGGGGAAGGATTCAAAGCTGTGCTCCTCATATTGCCCTACTTCGCTCCTGAATGTGGATACCAAAATATTGCCAAAACATTTGGCCACCTGGCTTAATTATTATTATTATTATACAGTATTTATAAAGCGCCAATAGTTCGCTCAGCACTGTACATTACAAAGGGGGACAGAACATGTGACAGAACAAAACCAATACAATGCAAAACATGAGGGGATTGAGGGCCCTGCTCTTTCGAGCTTACAATCTATGAGGGAGGGGATAGTGGTACAGGAGGAGATAGCTGTGGGGGATGGAGTGGTAGGAAGAGTGGAGGAGGTCGGCAAGTTAGCAGGGGGTGGGGTAGTCTTCCCTGAAGAGATGGGTATTCAGGGTGCGCCTAAAGGAGAGGAGAGTAGGTGATAATCTGATGGGTTGGGGCAGGGAGTTCCAGAGGATGGGTGACACCCTGGAGAAGTCCTGGAGGCAGGCATGGGAGGAGGAGACCAGGGAACTAGAGAGAAGGAGGTCTTGTGAAAAGCGGAGTGTGCGTGCTGGGCGGTACTTGGATATTAGGTCAGTGATGTAGTTCGGGGCAGTATGGTGTACAGCTTTGTTCGTCAGTGTTAGGATTTTGAATTTTATCCGTTGCGCAATCGGAAGCCAGTGGAGGGATTGGCAGAGGGGGGTGGCGGAAACGGAGCTGTTGGAAAGGTGAATGAGTCTGGCAGCCATATTCAGGATCGACTGAAGCGGGGATAGCCAGTGGCAAGGCAGGCCAGTGAGGAGGTAGTCGAGTCGTGATATGATGAGGGAGTGGATGAGCTGTTTAGTGTTTTCTGGGGTTAGAAACGTGCGTATTTTGGCGATGTTGCGGAGGTGGAGTCTGCACGAGTTTGTTAAAGATTGGACTTGGGGCTGGAAGGATAGGTTGGAGTCCAGAATGACACCAAGTACTCTGGCCTGCGGGGCGGGTTTGATGGTGGAGTTGTTGGATGTGATGGAGAAGTCAATGGGGGGTAGTGTCCGGGCTGGGGGGAAGACAAGAAACTCGGTTTTGGAGAGGTTCAGTTTAAGGAAGTGGAGCGACATCCAGTCTGATATGTCGCTCAGTAGGTGTGTGATTCGGGCAGAGACCGAGGGGGTGAGGTGGGGGGTTGAGAGATAGATTTGTGTGTCGTCGGCATAGAGGTGGTAGTTGAAGCCGTGAGAGTGTATAAATTGGCCAAGGGAGGAGGTGTAGATGGAGAAGAGAAGGGGCCCAAGGACAGAGCCTTGGGGGACCCCAACAGAGAGGGGGAGTGAGGGGGAGGTGGTAGCATTATAGGTAACGCTGAAGGAGCGTTGTGACAGGTAGGATGAGAGCCAGGAGAGAGCAGAATCTCTGAGGCTGAGGGAGTGTAGTTTTTTGAGGAGGAGGGGGTGGTCGACTGTTGAAGGCTGCAGAGAGGTCAAGGAGTAGGAGCACTGAATAGTGGCCATTAGCTTTGGTGGTTAGAAGGTCGTTGGAGAGTTTGAGTAAGGCGGTTTCGGTGGAGTGTAGGGAACGGAAGCCAGACTGCAGGGGATTGAGGAGGTGGTTGTCGTTGAGGTGAGAGCATAGGCGGGTGTAGACAAGGCGCTCGAGGAGTTTAGATGTAAATGGGAGCAGGGAGATGGGTCTGAGGTTGTTCGGGTCATTGGGGTCCAGGGAGGGCTTTTTAAGTATGGGGGTGATGTGTGCATGTTTCAGAGGGGAGGGGAAAGTGCCTGAGGAGAGGGAGAGATTGAAGATGTGGGTGAAGGAGCATAGGATGGAGGGGGAGGGAGGTCGTAGGAGTTGTGAGGGGATAGGGTCGAGGGGACAGGTGGTGAGGCAGGTATCAGAGAGGATCTTGGAGACTTCCTCGATGGTAGTAAGGTCAAAGGTGCGGAGCGTTGGGGGAGCTTCAGTATGAGGAACGTAGGGTGGGGTGGAAGTGGAGGTCAGAGCAGTGGTGGGGCCGTGGGAGAGGGGTGATGAGGGGGTATAATAACATTATTCTATCCTTGGTTCACAATGATCAGTCAGGGTTCATGCCAGGCAAGGGTATGAACCTCCACAGGTTATTTGCTATGATGGCCTTTCTGCCTTTACCTGCCTTACAGAGGTGATTGCCTCATTAGATGCCGAGAAGGCCTTTGATCTGTAGAATGGCTCTATCTGTGGGAGGTCTTTAGATGTTTTGGGTTCAGCCCCTGGTTTCTTTCTTGGCTACAAACTCTTTATACTGACCCTAAGGCTTGTGCATTAAGCAGGAAACAATTGTCTCCAGAATTTCGTTTGTGCAGGGGTACCAGGCAGAGTTGCCCATTATGTCCAGGCTTGTTCACTTTCGCGCTAGAGCCCTTGACCATTTTATTGCGTTCCACTGAGAGGGTTTTTGACTGCAGCCCTGGAATTGATTGACCTGTTTGGCCGCTTCTCTGGCATTAGAATGAATTGGGACAAATTATTTCTGTTCTTCTTGAGTCTGGTGGGGATTCCCCTGCCCTCTACTACCCCCTCTAATGGGTTACTGAGTTTAAATATCTAGGGATTAACATCTGGAGGGAGATTCTGGCCTACTTGTCTTTGAATTTGCAACCTGTTATGTCCCAGCTGACTCAGACGTGCACTGTTTGGAGGTCCCTGCCTCTTACTCCTGTAGGTTGGATCAATCTCATAAAGATGACCTTCCTTCCCAAGTTTTTGTATGTGTTCCAACACACACCAGTACCTACACCTAAATCCTTTTTTCAGACTTTATACGGGTGGGTGCCACCCCTAGAGTAGCTAGGACCACTTTACAACTGCCCCTTACACTGGGGAGTGTGGCCCTCCCGTGCCTTCAAAAATATTATTGGGCTGCTGTTCTTGTCACTGTCCACTGGTGGTTTGCCCAGATGAAAGGGAATCCGGCAGTAGACTTGGAAGAGGCCTTGTTGGGTCTTATGCAGAATGCAGAATTGAGTAATTTAGTGTTTTCCGTGGACCATGTTCCAGCCCCAATTTAACTAAACCTATGCAAACTACCCTGATGGGGTGGAAACAGGTGGAATGTCTGGTGGCAGTTGAGGGGGAGGTGTCACCCCACACTCCACTCTGGGGAAACCCCCGGCTGCTCTACTTGCAGACAATACCCTGACCTGGTTCTATGGGCTCAACGTGGTATTAAAACAGTGAGGGATATAATTTTTTGTGGTCAGCTGTTGACTTTTGACAGTCTCAAGGCTCGGTTTACGTTGCCCAACCATATGTTCTTTAAGTATCTCCGGCTCCGACAGGCTGCCCAGTCCCAGTTTACCTTTCTGTTAGTCTTGGCCTCACACGCGGTTGAAACTCTATTAATTACTGATCAATTAGATAAGCCACTCTCCTCTATATATCTTTGTCTGGCTCAATCAGATACTGTACTTCTAAGGTCACTCCTCTCTACGGCGCATGGCGCATTGATTTGCCCAATCTGATGGATAGGGATTGGGAAGAGGTTATTCAGCAATATATCCCCCTTATGATCTCTGCTAGTAATAGAAGGATTCAACCTAAATTTATACATTGGGTATAATATTCTCCCCAACGTCTCTCTTCGATATATCCTATGCTAGATCCCATGTGTCCTAAATGTAAGAGGGATGTTGGTACCTTTCCAGGCTTTAGAAGTTGCGTATCCTTACCCTCCTGGCAAAACAGAACTCCTTACTGATAGGGACAAACACAGATCTTGTGAGAAGGCTGCTCATCCCCTTAAACATGAAAGTTACTTGTTATTTGAAGTTCAATCTCAGCTACATCAGGCCTATCAACATGTCCTGCAGGAGCAGAAGGCCCCAGTGGAAGAGTAGGAAAGCTCTGGAGATTTGACTCTGAAAAAAGAGTGTTGCAACCCAGGGAAATAGCTTGCTTGTGGTCCACTGTCAAGTTAACCTGGGACCCCTTTGTTGTCCTAAAAACCAACTCTCGGGGATAGGATACTGGGGTGTAATTGATTCCCAAAGTAGTGTTGACCAGGGCACTGCAGTGAAATTGTGGGAAAATCCTTGTCAGTATTCCAAACACTACAGACTTCCCAGTCAGTCTAAGACTTCCAATGCTTCTCGGACAGGTGAATACAGCTACTCCAGTGGTATCATCTGTCCTAGTGAGGGGACCTACAGATGAAATATCTGTAGACAGGTTCTACCTTCAATGCTCCCTGTTACTGGGAAGTGGAAGGAGAGGGTTAAAGGACAGGTCCTGAAATGACGTGGGCTGTGCTAAGAGTGCCCAGCACAGATTTAGACTTCAGGAAGACAAATTTTTCAGGGAGAGAGTTCTTCAATTCCTGTTGGGTGACCTGGAAGATCTTGAAGAACAACTGACTGAGTTGAAGAGAACAGGGATCATCTGAGAGTTGCAAAGTCAATACACATCCCCTGTAGTGCAAAATGTGCATTGATTATCCAACACTCAACCAGAGAACAATTCCTGATCAGTATGCCACTACCGGGATATAAGATGCCCTGTAGTGCCTGTATAGGTAGCTCAGCATGCTAGACTTGAAGAGTGGGTGCCAAATCCTCATGCACCCAGAGGACCGGGAGAAGACAGCATTATCAGCCCACTAGGGTTTTTTAATTTAACAGAATGCCAAAAGGACTGTCAGGAGCACCTGCAACCTTTCAACGGCTAGTGGATAGTACTGTAGAGGACATCAACTTGACTGAGGTGCTGTTGTATCTTGATGATATCATTGTCTTCAGGAAAAGAACCTTGAAGAACATGAAGAACAACTGAAAACAGTACTGAAGGAACTTCATGAAGAAGGGTTAAAATTGTCGTTAGAGAAATGTCAATTCTATCAACCCTCAGTCATTTATCTGGGGCATGTTGTCACTGCAGAGTATGTTGCCACTGGCCCTAAAAAGATAGAGGCTATCACTTCCTTGTCTGGACCAAATAGCATTATTGAACTAAGGTAATTCTTAGGATTCTTCTCCTACTACCGAAGGTTTGTGGAAGAGTCCTCTAAAATAGTCCGACCCCTCAATAAGTTGCTAAAGAATGAGGATGATGTGGAGGTACCTAAGCCAAGTAAAGGATCTAGCAAACCTTGAGAATCTATTTAAGACCAGTAGACAGATTAGTCGGAACCGGCATCTCACAAGCTGAAACAAAAGTCTAATTAATGCTCCAGTTCTAGCTGATGTGGACCCATCTAAATCCTACAAACTACACGTCGATGCTAGCAGAGATAGACTGCATAGAGTACTATACCAAGAGCATGATGGTCACCTGTGACTGGTCACATATGTGACCCCCACCAAAAAAAAACTATCACTCACAAGCTGTAGTTTCTGGCCTTAAAGTGGGCAGTTGTAGACAAACTGAGAGGTTGTATGGTGCAGACTTTGTAGTCAAGACTGACAATAACCAGCTTACCTATGTACTCACCACAGCCAAGTTGGATGCTAGGCATGGCTACGGGGTTGGCTGCTCTGTCCAGGTTCCGATTCAGCTTGAAGTATCGCAATGGAGTCAGAAACAGAGATGCCGACACTCTCTCCAAGAGGCCGTATGATTCAGACATCTCCCCAGATGGCTGGATCCAACTAACTTCAGAAGAAGAACAAGTCCTGTGTCAAGGGGCAGGAGCTAAAGTTGTTGGAGTCACCACTGCTGGCGTCCTCAAATATAACCTCTCCCAAATAACAGCTGAAGGCCTGCCCAGGTTGTCAAAGAAGATTTTCTGAAAAGACAAACAAGAAGATCACCTCTCCAATGTAATGCTGAAGATTATAAAGAGTCAAAATCCAGACATCCTACTAATAAACACTCAGAAAGAAGCACCACTGGTTGCACTTGAGAGACAGGGTGCTCTATCGAAGGGACCCCTCAGACAACCTTGAAGACAGATGGCAGCTGTTCCTAACAGAAAAATGGAAGTTAAAGGCTACTGTCATTTCTGCTTAAGATTCATTCAGTGAAAAACTCTACCAACCAGAGCTGCCCCTATGGGCCACCTCCAAAGTCAAAGACCAATGGAACTGGTATGCAAAGATTTCCTCTGTTTGCAGCTTGACTCGAGTGGGCAAGACAATGTCCTGGGAGTAACTGACTACTTTGCTTCATGCACCCAGGCATTCCTGACCAAAGATCATTAAGCCTCAACTGTATGTAAGAGGTGTAGAAAATAGGCAGCCCCATAAAATTAAAATCCAAAGCCTAATACCTAATATAACTGTAATCTCTCTTTGTCAGTAGAAGTTATTAGAGATTGCATTTTTATTGCATCATCACAACAGGGCAGAACTACTTCCTGTGATAATAGGAAGACACAGAAGTGGGAACTAAAAATCTAACAATTTGTTTCCGGCAGGACAGTGATTACAGTGAACATATCCAGTCACATGTAATTAAGAGTTTTCTGTATTTATTACAGGTAAGCGGGAGGCTGTTTAACCTCCCTAACGGTATTCCCGAGTGTAGCTCGAGGTAAAATGACTATACCAAAAGCGGTAACCCCGAGCTTCACTCGGGCTTACCATGCAGCACTGCATAGGGAGTCCCTGCAGCACTTACCTTGTCCTTGGCTATCGCGATGTGTCCCCTGCAGCGTCCCCGGCCATCTCTTCCGTCTGATGCCGCCATCGGGCTCATGTGTTCCGGTCCCCGTGACGTCGGGACGTACGGGCACCGCCGGCGGCGGGAAATTTGAAAATTTAAAAAAAATTTCATTTTTTTCAATACGATTCTACATAGTAAAACATTGCTGTTTCAACCCATTTCACATACATTTTGTCCCTAGTGCTTTGTCCTGTCCCCTGTCTGCATTTTGATTGTTCTTTCTGCCTGGAAACATAGAAAAGTCCATGGCGTCCAAAAAGTGTCCCTTTAGGTCAAAAGCGGGTTTAGATCAGCTAGAGAACAGCGATAGTAAATCAGGACCACTTGCAGAATTGAGTGATAATGATTCGTGGAGAAATTCGTCATCAGACACTGAAAACAATTTTGCGACTTTGCTCAGCGATGTGCGAACTTGGCGCTATATTTCAAATTTCAGTGTTTTTGGTTTGATTATATTATTGAATTAAATGTATGATTTAGAATCTTGTTCAGACAGATTTCAGTGAGTTATTCCTAAAAATTACAGCCTACAATAAAAAAACTACATATTTCCATGCAAAATAATGGTACCGCTTTCAGCACCAAAAATCGGAAAGAATCATACCGCTAGGGAGGTTAACATGATAAATAGGACAAAATGACTTAACATGTACCCTGTTGGTTAGTAAATGCCGCTGTTACTATTATGCAATCAGACTACTCGCAGCATGAATGTGAATATATATTGCAGCTATGCGATTTGGCGCTAAGATACAGGGAATGTGATTTCTCTATTGTAATACGCTATTGTTATGTAGAATAGTTTACTAGCATATCTGCAGAGGTCTAGATATTCAGTATTGCAATAAAAGATGTGTATTAATGCATATGAAAATACTTATTAATGTATATGGAAATGTTTAGTAGTGTATAGAGGACAGTGATTACAGTGAACATACCCAGTCACATGTAATCAAGAGTTTTCTGTGTTTATTACAGCCATTCCTAATAAAGCACTTCTGGTTTCACCCGACCCATACTTCGCACGGTGGAATTATTTACCATATGTGCAACATGTAGCCAAAGTTTTCTTTTAAAGAAATTCTTTGTCCATCATGGCCAGCTTCAAAATATTCATTCCGATCAGAGAAGAGACTTTGAGAGTAAGCTATTAAAAGACTGCTAAATCTGCTCAGTATTCAGAAGTCAAGAACAACCCCCTGTCACCCTCAAGAGGACCCCCAGCCAGAGAGATTCAATCAAGCATATGCCTGGGACCCTTCTGCTGAAAAGAAACAGCATTGGAGCAGACACATTACCACTGTAGTGCATGCTTATAACAGCACTGAAATTATGCTACAGGCTATTCACCACACATGCTGATTTTCAGAAGGGAAATTCAACTGCCTCTTGATCTGGCCTTTGGCACTTCCTTAGATCAGCCAATCAGATCCACCTTGAAGGAAAGATGGGCCCATTAAAGATATGACACAAGAATCATATCTTGCCCATACTGGAAGCAGTTTCGATGTCCTTGCAAATGGACATGAGCCCCATTCACATGAGTTCTTGCAGACCCCGTCCACTAACTCGGACTCAAGACACTGTTTCAAATACAGGAAAAGAAGACAGTGAGGAAGGAGAAATGGGCATATACTGGTTGTGGCTCTCTCCACTTGAAGAGGCCTCCATGTCTTCTCTAGCCGAGGAAACAGACCCGGTGATCCTCAGATCTGAGGCGCATGAGTACACACCTCAGAATCAGCCACTGGAGTCCCTAGAGAACCCTGACGTGCCACTCATAGAAGAAAATAGAAGACCGACCAAAGCAGCATGGTGCATACTGTAAAAGAAACTCAGTACGTGTTGAAACCAGAAGACTGTGCTCAAGCTCATGCGCATGCTCAAAGTTCTAAACAAAGGGTCACTGCACAATAGGCATTGGCACGCACGCCCAAACGTACTGGCATGTGCACAAAACATATGTGCACCCACACGTCCTGTACATGCATTGGCGCTAAGCAGCTTATTTAAGCTGGACCCTGACATGAATGAGTTGCTGATTGGTTTTCAGCTAGTTCCTGCTTTACCTGAGCCTTGACCTGCCATACCCGTGCCCTCTGGAATTCTTGCTGTGTCTGTAAAAAGCTCACATCTGTGCATGACCTTTTTATCTCTTTAACATACTTGCTATTTCTGAAACCTAGCTTCAAGAATCTGACTCTGCTTCTCCTGCTGCCCTCTCCCATGGTGGCTGCCACTGGACTCACTCACCCAGACCCAGTGAATGGAAAGAAGGTGGAGTTGGATTCCTTCTATCCCAACAGAGCACCTTCAAAGTCCTTCCTACCCCTCCCTCTCTATCCCTCTCTTCTTTTGAGACACACTGTATTTGTCTATTTTCTTCACTTTCTCTGAGGATTGCAGTGATTTGTTGGCCTCCTGAGCCAGTATGATGCTTCTCTGCCTGGCTACCCTACTTTCTCTCCTCTGAAATACCCACAATTATTCTTGGTGACTTTAACACCCATGTTAATGTTAACAGCCCGGCTACAGCTGAACCTCTCAGCTTAACTTCATCTTTTGACTTAAAACAAAGGACACACATCCAGTTATTCCGATGGTAATACCCTTATTCTCCCGATGGTAATACCCTTATTCTCCCATCTCTGCACTCCTGGCATCCTCACCAACATCTCCTTTTCTCTCTGATCACAACCTCTTCAGTTTCACAGTATCCTTGTTTTCAACCAACTATCCCTCCAAGCAGCAAACAATTAATTGTAGAAACCTTTGCCACTTTAACCCTTCTCTTCTCTATTCTGCTACTGACTACCTCTATGACAAAATCTCTACCATTTCCTGTCCTAACCTGGCCACCTCTGTTTACAACAGTTCACTCTCATGCTCACTGGACGTACTTGCTCCTCTAACTACACACATAATCAGGCACTGGCTGTTACAACCCTGGCAAACTGCCAACACCAAAAATCTGAAGAGACGTTGCCATGCTTTGAACAACTGTGGCATAAAACCAAATCCCTGCAGGACTTCACCCTACAGTATATATATATGCCCTCCTAAAATACTGTACAATTCCTACCTTAATGCTGCCAAAAAATCCTACTTTGTCTCTCCTATTAATACCTTGTCATCCAGTTCTCATCAGTACTTCTCTACCTTTAATTCTCTGCTTTGTCCCCCACACCCTCTACCCACTAACTCACTCACTGCTCAAGAGATTGCCAATCACTTCAAAAACAAGATTGATGCAATACGTGAGGACACCTCCACTGTACTGATATCTTTTCCACTTAACACACCTTGTCTAACAGCACAATCAACACTTTCCTCTTTTGAACTGGCTACTACTGAACAGGCTATTAAACTTTTCTCAGATGTCCACCTAACCAGTTGTCCCATGGATCCTGTTCCCACGCAGCTGCTGTGGTCACCCTCTTATTCTATCCTATAGTCTCTCACTCACGTCCTCTATCTCTCCCTCTCTACTGGCATCTTCCCCTCTCCTCCCTTTTAAAGCATGCAGAGATCACTCTCATACTTAAAAAACCCTCACATGACCCCACCAACCTGAACAACTTAAGACCAATCTTCTTGCTCCCATTCACCTCTAAACTTTTAGAACACTTAGTCTACAAATGTCGTAGCTCCTACCTCACTAAAAACATTTCTTGACCCCTTACAGTCTGGCTTTCACTCACAGCACTCCACAGAAACTGCCCTCCTAAAACTCACTAACAATTTATTAACTGCTAAAACTAATGGCCACTACTCTATACACTTACTACTAGAACTTCGCCACCTGTCTACCCTTCTTTCTCTCTTCTGAGCTACCCACTATCATTCTTGGAGACTTCAACATCCCTATCAACATCAATAACCCGGCTACATCCCAACTTTTCCACATAACCTCTTCTTTTGCACTAGCACAGTGCATACAGTCCTCCACTCACTCTGATGGGAACACTCTTGACCTTGTCTTCTCTCACCTTTGCACTCCCTGCAACCTCACAAACACCCCCTTTCCTCTCTCCAATCCCAACCTCATCACCTTCTCCGTCTCCTCATCCTCAAACACCTATCCCTCAAAACGGCAAACAATTACCTCCAGAACTGGAACCATGCTCCCTTCCACTCTGCAACTGACCAACTTTACGACAGCATCCATCCCCTGTCCTGCCCAGACCTGGCCACTACTGTCTACAACAACTCGCTTTCAGCCGCTCTACCCCCAACAACATGAAGCATTAGGCCCCGACTGCTACAACCCTGGCAGACCGACCACACTAGAAACCTCAAACAACATAGTCGTGTGCTGGAGTGACTATGGCATAAAACCAAATCCCAACAAGCGTTCACCCGCTATAAATCTGCTTTCTTAAGGTACACTTCCTCCCTTCATGCTGCCAAACAAGCCTACTTTATTACCCTCAATAATACCTTCTCCTCCAGTCCTCGCCGGCTCTTCTCCACTTTTAACTCTCTACTTTCTCCACCTCCACCCACGAGATTGCTAACCACTTCAAAAACAAGATTGTCGCAATTCGTAGGGATTTTGCCACTGCTCAGACACCCACCCCACTTAGCACTCCTCACACAATAACCCCCTCAACAATTTGCTCCCTTGACCTCACTACCACTGAAGAGGTCACTAAGATTTTCTCCGAAGCCCGCCTCACCACCTGCCCCTTGGACCCTGTCCCCTCACATCTCCTGCGGCCCCCCTCCTCTTCCATTCTATGCTCGCTCACTCACATCTTCAATCTTTCCCTCTCCACCGGTACCTTCCCCTCCCCTCTAAAGCACACACACATCACTCCCATACTTAAGAAACCCTCCCTGGACCCCACGACCTGAACAACTTAAGACCCATCTCCCTACTGCTATTTACCTCTAAACTCCTAGAACGCTTAGTCTACAATCGCCTGAGCTCCCATCTCACCGACAACAGCATTCTTGACCCTTTACAGTCCAGCTTCCACCCCCTACACTCCACCGAAACTGCCCTACTCAAACTCACCAATGACCTACTAACTGCCAAAACCAATGGCCACTATACTATACTCCTACTACTTGACCTCTCTGTGTCTTTTGACACGGTTGACCACCCCCTCCTCCTCAAAAAACTGCACTCTCTTGGCCTCAGAGACTCCGCTCTCTCCTGGTTCTCCTCCTATCTATCGCAGCGCTCCTTCAGTGTTACCTATAAGGCTGCCACCTCCCCTTCACTCCCTCTCTCTGTTGGGGTCCCTCAAGGTTCTGTCCTCGGACCCCTCTTCTCCATCTACACCTCCTCCCTTGGCCAATTGATAAACTCCCATGGCTTCAACTACCATCTCTATGCCGATGACACACAAATCTATCTCTCTAACCCTCACCTCACCCGCTCAGTCTCCAATCACATCACTAGCCTACTAAGTGACATATCGGACTGGATGTCACTCCACTTCCACCTCAAACTCAACCTTTCAAAAACTGAGCTCCTAGTATTCCCCCCAGCCCGTGCCCCCCTCTCCGACTTCTCCATCAAGATCAACAACACTACCATCAGTCCCACCCCTCACGCCACGGTACTAGGTGTAATCCTAGACTCCAATCTGTCCTTTCAGCCCCAAGTCCAATCGCTGACAAACTCATGTAGACTTCACCTCCACAACGTCTCCAAGATATGACCATTCCTAACCTCGGAAACCACTAAGCAACTCATTCACTCCCATATTATATCACGCCATGACTACTGTAACTCCCTCCTCACTGGCCTACCTCATCGCTGGCTATCCCCACTCCAGTCCATCATGAATGCTGCTGCCAGACTCATTCACCTTACTAACCACTCTGTATCTGCCACCCCTCTCTGCCAATCCCTCCACTGGCTCCCAATTGCCCAACGGATAAAATTCAAAACACTAACACTGGAGTATAAAGCCATTCATAACACTGCCCCTAATGACATCACCAACCTTGTCTCTAAATACCACCCAAACCGTACTCTCTGCTCCTCGCAAGACCTCCTACTCTCTAGCTCCCTTGTCTCCTCCCATGCCCATCTCCAGGATTTCTCAAGGGCTTCACCCATCCTCTGGAACTCCCTACCCCAATCTATCAGGCTATCGCCTACTCTGCTCACTTTTAGGCGCACTCTGAAAACCCATCTCTTCAGGGAAGCCTACCCCGACCCCAGCTAATACTGGAATCCTCTACTCTTCCTACCACTCCATCCCCCACAGCTAATTACCTCTTGTACCACTATCCTCTCCCTCCTAGATTGTAAGCTGCAAGGAGCAGGGCCCTCTAATCCCTCTTGTATTGGACTGTATTTTTACTATACTGTCTCCCTTCATAATGTAAAGCGCTGAGCAAACTGTCAGCGCTATATAAGTCCTGTATAATAATAATAATAACTCTCTGCGGCCTTTGTTATTGTTGACAACCCACTCCTTCTCAATAAACTCCACTGCCTTGGCCTCCAGGTCTTCTGCTCTATTCTGGTTCTCCTCCTACCTATCACAGAATTCCTTCAGTGTTACCTATAATTCTGTCTTCTCCTCTCCACTTCCTCTTTCTGTAGGGGTCCCCCAAGCTCTGTTCCTGGACCCCTTTGCTTCTCTATCTGCACCACTTCCCTTGGTCACTTGATAACCTCCCACAGTTTCCAATACCACCTCTATGCCAATGACACCCAAATCTATTTCTGTATTCTTCACTTTACTCCTTCAGTGTCCTCTCGCATTACTAACTTACTAAAATATCAGCATGTATGTTGCACCACTTCCTTAAACTAAATCTTTCTTAAACCGAGCTGATAATAATGCAATTATTAGTTCCTCCCCTTATGCCAGGGTACTGGCAGTCTGAAATACAAATGCTGTCAAAAGCTTGTCGACTTTACCCCTGTAACATCTCTAAAATTCACACCTTTTTAACTAATGAAACCACCAAGCTACTCATTCACTCCCTTGTTATCTCTCGACTACTGCAACTACCTTCTCATAGGCCTACCTCTCCATAGCCTATCCCCTCTTCAGTCTATCACGAATGCTGCTGCCAGAGTAATCTACCTCAATGCCATTTTACCAGCCAGAAGGACTAGAGGACATCTATTACCCCACTTGTACAAGGCAAGTAAAGGCAAGAATTAAATCTCATACTAAAGTCAAAGATGTATTGCCTTAAAGAACATACCAGGAAGGAGAAGCAATATCCTTGTAAGCCTTATGCTGATACTGTGAGGATGGTGGCAAAAGACTATAGGCAACAGAAGTTGGTGCAGTTGAAAGTGCATGTGACTGACAGAATGATACCTGCACAGGATACACCTCTTGAAAGCTATAGGAGCTCTGGAAGGGTTTTGTTGGAAAGGTGTTTGTGTGGGTGGTGCCAACATGCTGGATTACCTACACATAGTTGTGTATCATGGTGGTCAGCAGAGATCAGGTCAAACATGTCATATCTCAAAGAGATGATTCCTCCAGCACTTTTTCCAGGAGGGGCATGACAGACATCATATAATAAAGACATGGTCCCCTTTCCAACTTCCTTTATTTACTAGAATTTTCATTCTTTCTGCCAGGTCATCTGCCTATTGGGATCTGCGCTTTATGGTTGAGGGGTGCAGGTTTAATCCCTTCTGTGGTTGCAGCTGTGGCAGAGCTGAATTAGAAGGAGCCACCTCCTCCTGTGCCTCCTTGCTAGTGGATCTGTGCCTAACAGCAACAGTGTAGGAATCTCCTCTAAGACTCTGAAAGATCTCATTTCATATACCCATTTGATAAAAACTCATGCAAAGGGCACACATGAGCAAGTTCTTCAAACTCCAGTAGGAGTAAGAATCTTCTCCAGAAATATGTGGTTTTTGGCCTTCAGGTCAGGATGAACAAGTTTGACTTCTGCACTGGTGTTTTGAAAACCACTGTTAACTTCAGTTAAAATCATAAGTGTACTAGAGTGAACCTCCCCTGCTGAAAAAATGTGATAAACCAAATCAGTGTGTGAATCTTCCACACTATAGGGGAATGTGCACGCCCACAGTGGAAGTTTTAATGTTGCCACACGAAAAAACACCACCCCTAAAAAAATGTATTAATGAGCATAAATCAACAATAACCGCAGTGAACAAAACCTAAACCAGAAATATGCTCAACATATAAAAGTGCATATGCAGGAGCTATAAACCCCCCCGCATAAATATATACAATCTTTAAATAGTCTCTGGGAAATCCTTATCAGCATGCAACATAACTGTGTTCTCTTTCTTATATCCAAAAGTGGTGTGACACGTGCTCTCCCTCCAAAACTGCACTCACCACAATTTGTTGACCTCTTATAATTAGGTTGGTCAAAAACACTTATAGATGGAATCTTCTCTGCCTCCCAGTTGTTTATGGATGGAATCTTCTCTGGCTCCTAGGTGCCTCTGTGGATGTTTGTTAATCCAATCCTTTCTCCCCTCCCCCAGATGGGACATAAAATGTAAATTAAAAGAGGGAATTTTCCATAGTGTTATAACTTCTATTGTTATTATTATAACTGTAAAAATGCACATACAGCAACTAGAAGAACACCGGCACTTTAAAAAGACAATGTCCAGGTCGCCCCTGCTTTCCTTGGACCGGTATCATAAAAACTGGAAGTGGCATAATCAGCCCCAACATGTTTCATCATGATGTCATCAGGAGAGGCGTCATATTGCCTTACCTCTTACAATAAATACTCTATTATCTTCTAGCAATGGACTCTCCAAACAATCGGCGGCCATATAAGTCACTGTCAGCTTAAACCATCTGGTGACGGGCTGAATACAAAGATAACACAACCTGCCACCAGATATAATAATGGATTTTGATACATATACTGTATATCGAGGCTTATAACTCCCTCAAACATTTAAGCCAGACATTAAGCCTTCCGCTGTACCATGCTATATAATATTTAGTATGTAAAAACGGGTGTAATGGACCGCCTGACAGCACCTCTATCAATCCCCTGGCAGAGTCTTCCCAGAGTGCAGAGTCTAAGCACCGGAGCACTTGTTCACCAGGGCCCCTGATGGTGGGGATGGACTTGGAGCGCTCCGGTACCAGGTCGCAGCTGCTAGGTATCTCCAACAGGGGTAGAGGAGTCTGACAGGAGCTCCAGGGGGCTAAGAGTCTGATGTGAGGGAGCCTAGTGATCCCTGCGGGATGGATGGATGGATGAGCTAAATCAGAGTCATACAGGCCGGGTGGGCAACTAGCGGATCGGTGAGGTACAAAACGGTAGGCAAAGGATAGTCGGGTCACACGCAGGGTCAATACCAAAAGATCAGATTTAAAGGGGAACATCCAGGAGCAGAGTCAGGTAGGCCAAGGGTCAGGACAGGAGAAGGCAGCAAGGTCAAACAATCCAGATCAAGATTTTTTTTTTTTTTTTTTTCCCATCAGACTGAATCACAACTACTCAGCAGTAACTGTCAAAAATAAGAACTTAACTGAGCTGTGTTCCTTGCATCATCTAGGACAGTAAAAGGCAAATACAAAAGCTAAAAGACCCCAATTTCTCAGGGAGGCTCCCGCCTCCCCTCCCACCACCTCCTATACCTCCATAACGCATTCGCACCATCCTCTCCCATCCGCTTTCTTTCCACCACTAGCATAAAGTACAATTTAGCAAAACACCAGTCAACACAATCACTTTCCGACAGATCCAACTTCCCCTTTTGCAAAGCACACCGGGCCTCCCACATCACCTCTCTAAAAAATAGCCAAAAACACATACGCCCGCCTTTGTACCACCTTCCCTCCTTCCACTAGTCCAAACACTCCAGCTTCAAAAGTAATATTCTGAACACCCACCACCTTATGCACAAATCCACCCAACCTCCTCCACACTTCCTTTGCAAAGCCACAATCCCAAAAAACGTGCCTGACATTCTCAACTCCCCCACAACCTTCTCTTGGACACCTCTCACTCCTCACCAAATCTCTCCCTTTCAGGAAATCCATTGTAAGCAAGACATTATGCAACGACATCCATACAACTTCCTTCTGTTTATTTGTCACCCCTACCATTCCCATATTCCTCCAGCAATCTTCCGGCTGTTTCGAGCCCAAGCCCCTGATGTTAGTTAATAGCTCTGCCCTCCTCAACCATCTCCAAAGACTCTCTTTCTTCCCCGCCTCCTGCCCCAACTCACCCAGAGAGTGGTCCCTAAAAAACTTCCCCATGCCAAGATAATATGCAGGGGACACTAGGGACATGGGCCGCGTAAGGTCCTTCTCACACCACCCCCATCTCAACAGAGGCCATCCTATCAAAAACCTCATTAAGGCAGCTACAGCACCACCCGTGTCAAAGGCCTTCCAATGCACCAACCACCACTGTATCTCCAGGAACCGGGCAATATTGGGAAAGTCATAACCTCCCAAAGACACAGCCTTCATCACCACCTCCCTAGCCACTCTCTCCATTTTGGACCCCCAAAAGAACTGGAATAACATCCGGGTCACAGTTTGACACATCCTCTTATTAAATGGAAAGATCACCCCAAAGTATAACACAGGGAGAACTACCGCTTTAACAATAAGAGTCTTTCCAGATAAGGACAGCCTCCTCATCTTCCACAGCCCCAGCTTCTTGACCACCTTCCCTATACTCCTCTCAGCATTCACCTGATTCATTAAATTCCTCTCAAAATGGACTCCCAGGACATCCAACTCCTCCACCTTCTCCAAACTACTCCGGGACACATCACAGGATCCGCTAAGAACACAAACCTTGCTCTTACTCCAATTAATCCTCAAACCAGACATTCCACCAAAAATTTTAAGCTGCAATTCAGCCCTTCCCAGATCTCTAGCGGACCCACACAAGAGCGTGATATCATTTATATAGCAGAGAGCCTTGGAGCATTCATTCCCACAGCCCGGTACAAACATCCCTTGAAAGACCTTGTCCTTCTGCAGGTGCCTCAGCAACGGCTCCATGACACAAATGAAGGCGATCGGCGACAGGGGGCACCCTTGGCGCACCCCGGACCTCACCTCCACCGCCCCCGTCAAAGTGCCATTTACCAGGATCCTACTCTGCACACCCTGGTACAGACCCTCCACAATAGCCACAAAACCTCCAGGCAAGCCCATCCGCCTCAATACAGCAAATAAATACCTGTGAGACACCCGATCGTACGCCTTCTCTAAATCTATGCCAGCCACCGCCAAAGGGGTGTTATTGCTCTGAGCGTAATATATCAGATCCCTCAAGAGGATCAGGTTATCAGAGATTCGCCTGCCAGGCACTGCACACACCTGCCATTTTCCAATTACTCCAGAAATAATACCACTCAGTCTATTGGCCAAAAGTTTTGCCAAGATCTTATAATCACAGTTGAGCAACGTGATTGGCCTCCAATTCTTAACCTCCCTTTGATCCCCTTTCTTGTATAACAATGTAATTATACCCTCCCTCATTGATCTGGACACCACCTTCCTCTCAAAACATATTTTCATCACTTCCACCACATACTTTCCCACCACTGGCCAGAATTTCACGTAGAACTCTATGGGCAATCCATCCTCCCCTGGGGTCTTGTTCCTGCTCATACTCCTCACAACACCCTCCACTTCTACCTCCGTCACAGGATCCAACAGAGTTTCAGCTTCCTCATCACCCAGATTTCCTTCCACCACAGCACAGTAATTTTCAATCTCCTCCTCCTTACCACCTCCACTCCCATCATACAATCTATCATAGAATGCCTTGACCGCCTCCTCCATCCTTGCCCCATACACCTCCTCGCCTCCTTCCAGTACAGTCTGAAAAACCCTCTTTGGGCCAAAGGTCTTCTTAAAAAAGAATCTGGAGCATTGTTCGTCCTCTTCCATCACCTGGATCTTAGCCCGGAAGACAATCTCCCTGCCCCGCTTCTCCAGAAAAACCTTCCTCTCCTCCCGAACCTCCACTCCCATCTTTTTACACTGCAGCAAAAAATGCAGCCTGTCTATCAAGTTCCGACTCTCCTCCCGCTTCTTCCGTGCCTTCTCACTCCCCAATTTCTTAAAAAAACCTCCAATCCGTCTCTTTGCCCAATCCCACCACTCCAAAGCATCCTCAAAAAACCGCTTCCTGAAGGTGAGTCCCTCAAAGAAGGACACAAAGCCTTCACACACACCCTCCTCCTCCAAACAAGCCCAGTTCAACTTCCACAGCCCCCTTCCAAACTGCACCCCTGCTTCCAAATCAAAAGAAGCAGTAATCAGGCAGTGATCAGAAAACAGAGTAGGCTCCACACGGTACCCCTTAATCTTAACAAAATGTGAGACAAAAATAAAATCTATCCGGGACCTAACTGATCCCTTATCTGAAAAAAAGGTAGAGGAAGGCTTCCCCTTTTCCACCTCCATCCCCACATCTTTCAAATGAAAGTCCCCCACCATCTCATTTAGCACCTTAGAGGACACATCAATTCTCCCTCCCTCTCCACTCACCCCCTCTCTCTCCGCACTCGTCCTCACACAGTTAAGGTCTCCAACAAGCATTGTTGGGACTCTTCCAGGCAGCCACAATTTCACGGTATTCAGGAAATCACACCGCTCTCTCCTATCAGCCGGGGCGTAGCAGTTCAACACACGAAACCTCTTCCCCAGAAATTCCAACATCACCACCTGCAGTCTACCGGGCACCACCACCTCATGGGACACACACTGCACAGCAGCATTCTTAATTAGAACCCCCACACCTTCACTCCGTACCCCACACATAGGAGCCCAGAAGGATGCCCCCTGCTTCCACTCCGCTTCAAGACCTCTCCCCATTCCACATTCCTGCAGACAAATCACATCTGCCTTCACATTACTTAACTCCTCCAAGATCACCGCCCTCCTCTCCCTAGAAACGACACTCCTTACATTGATGGAGCTAATGGTCAGCGCCATCATAATGAAATAAATGAGCCCACAGACAGCCATCATACAGAATATTAATGGTCCATCTGTGACCCATCCATACTCAAACTCAAGCCACTCCCATGACTCTTCTGACGTCTCCTTGGCACAGGAGAGCTGGCAGACTCCGCCTCGGAATCCCCATCAAATGGTGTGGGAGTGCTGCTACCACCGCCCGCCTCCTGCACCTCCACCCGCGCTCTTTTACTGGCCGACAGAGCCTCCGCCCCCGGCACATACACCACCAGCCGCTGCCCACATTCCAGGCTAGCTTCACTGTCAACGTCCTCAAATTCCTCCCCCTCGTCACTCGAGGACAGACCACCCATCAGCGCCTCCAACACTCCAGGACCGGAGGCACTGGTTAACATGAAGTCCTTCTCCCGCTGCAGATCCTCCTCTCCCGGCGGAGACAACAGTAGACGCCGCTCCTCCTCCTCTCCACCGAAGACTCTAGGCACGCCCCCTTCCACTCCGGTGCCGGCCTCCCCCGCCTCGGGCACAGCGTTCCCGGAGCCGGCGTTCCCGCTCACCCCCGCACACCCGGTGGCTACACCGGAACCCCCAGCTCCGTTCACTTCCGCTGCAACCTCGGCGGGCGCAGTGTCATCAGCCGAAAAGACAGGGGGCTGGACAGGCGGATCCCTACCAACGGGTCCCGCACCATCCTTCACCTCCCATGCCTTCCTCCCCGGCCTCGACTGCCCTTTAGCTCCCACCTTCTCCTGTTGTCCAGTAAGTCTCTTCTCCACCGCAGCCCATCTCTTCGCTGCAAAGTATTCCTCACACTGTTTAGCCAAATGGCCTGTTTTTTTACAAATGTCACAGAGCTTCCTATCTCTGCACTCTCCCGAGGGATGACCCTCTTTCTTGCAAAATCTGCACTTAGGTCTCAGTTCACAGTCTCCACTTGTATGGCCATACACAAGACATTTCCTGCAGTAACTAGGCTGCCCTGGGTAAAAGAGAAAGCCCCTCTCACCTCCAATGGTAAAGACTGCAGGGGGCCTCCGCACCCCTCCTACACAGTCAGGATCCATTTTAAACCTTCCCATGAAACGATACTTTCCAGACCAAATCCCATATCTGTTCAGGACTCTTTCTCCCCCTCTCAACTCATCACAGTAGGTGTGCAAGAATGCCCACACCAGATGTAAGTCCGCAAAGGGGTTGTACATATGCACAGTTATTACCTTTTCTTCTTGCATGAACAGTGGTGTTACCTCAAACTTTCCCATGACAGCAGAATCCACAGCTCCTCTGGCCTTCTCGTACGCATTCCAACACACCTCGGTAGATATAAAAGTAATGTCGTAAATTCTCTGCTGCGGAAAATCCTGCAAACACATAATATCCCTTACCGCCAAGCCTAGGGAATCCAGCAACAAATCCACCACGACCATCCTTAAATCCACGACATCCTTAAATTCCGGCTTCACCGTAAAGCGCAGTGAATCTCTCATTCCACGAGTCCCCATGTTCGACACCCAATTGTGTCTCGCCTCCAGATAGAATAACACCCGGAGGGTGCCCCTAAAAAAAGGGAATCCCCCGGCAGCTCTCCCAGCAATAGACCAAACCACCAAACACAGGTAACAGCATACAAGACCATTCGACAACAAGTGTTTGTGCAGAGCTGGCTTAAATAGCCAGCCCTGCACCTGGCAGGTGCAGCCTAGGTCCTAGTGCCTGCCTAGTACTGTCAAGACGACAGGTGCGCCTGGGTCCTAGTGCCCTGCCACCTACACGTCTTGGCAGACACCTACGCCTGTGTAGACCCATGCGTCGCGATGGTCCCTGACATTGCCCCCCCCTATGGGTACCCTCCGGGTGCCCAATTGATCTCTCCACTGTGGGTGATCATGCACGAACCCCCGCATAAGTCTAGGAGCATGAACATTTTGAGCGGGTTCCCAAGAATTCTCCTCAGGACCATAGCCTTTCCACTTAATCAGAACCTGGGTCTGGCCCCCCCTCCTCCGACAGTTCAAGATTGCTTCTACCTCAAATTCCTCCTATTCCCCTACTATAATAGCCTCTGGGGGCCTGGATTCCCGATCCGGAAATGGGTCTGTGGCTACTGGTTTCAGCAAAGAGACGTGGAACACAGGATGAATCTTGAAGGTCTCAGGAAGGACCAGCTCGTAAGCTATCTCATTGATCATGCGTTTAACCTGGAAGGGGCCTAAAAATTTTGGTCCTAATTTCTTAGATGGGCACTGCAATTTTAGGTTAGTCGTTGCTAACCAGACCTTGTCACCAGGCTGCAATATTAATTCCCCTCTTCGTTTTTTGTCAAACGTCTCCTTGTTGTCTTCCTGGGCTTTAGCCATGGCTTCTTGTAATCGTTTGTTATTGTTTGAAAAAAAATCCATCATGTTTTGGGTAGCTGGGACCGTGCTTTCCGCAATCAGGTCAGGCTTGAATGTGGGGTGGAACCCATAATTCGAAAAAAACGGTGACTGTCCTGTAGCAGAGTGATTCGCGTTGTTGAATGCAAATTCCGCCAGGGGCAAGAGGGTCAGCCAATCATCCTGTACAAATGAAGTGTAACATCTCAGATATTGCTATAACGTCTGATTGGTCCTCTCTGTCTGCCCGTTGGTCTGAGGATGGAAGGCGGAAGAAAGCGAGAGCTTAATGCCCAGGGCCTTGCATAGGGCCCTCCAAAATTTGGAGGTGAACTGCACCCCTCGATCGGATACCACATCCTCAGGATCCCCATGTAGCCTAACTACTTCTCTGATAAAGATCCTGGCGGTCTCTTCTGCTGATGGGGTCCCCTTCAGTGGTACAAAATGGCCCATCTTTGAAAGTCTGTCCACTACAACGAAAATTGCCGTATGTCCTTAGGATGGAGGTAGTTCCACTATGAAATCCATAGCAATCTTCTGCCAACATCGGGTGGGAATGGGTAGTGGGCGTAGCAGCCCCCAAGCCTTGTTCCTGGTTGGTTTATTCCTTTGGCAAATCGCACAAGATTCCACGTAGCGTTTACAGTCCTTGTTCATTTCAGGCCACCAGAAGGTGCGTTTAAGCAGTTCCAATGTTTTTGCCGTTCCGAAGTGCCCCGCCATTGTGTGATCGTGACAGTGCCCTAATACCTGTGTCTGCACCTCCTTTGGAACCACAATCAGCCCCTCTTTCCATATCAGTCCTTCTTCACGGGAGAGTGGTACTCCTGGCACTGTGGAACAAGCCTCAGATGCGTCCTGCAACTTAGCTCTCAGTTCCGTCTGGAGAGCCAAAAAGTTTCCAGCAGACAGAATGGTATCTGGTTTAAGTTCTTCCTCAGGATCCTCAAACATACGAGACAGGGCATCTGGCTTTGTGTTCTTTGAACCTGGCCTGTACGTGACGTGGAATGAGAATCGCGAGAAAAACAGGGCCCATCTGGCTTGGCGTGGTCTTAGACGTTTGGCTGTTTTCAAATATTCGAGATTTTTATGATCCGTGAAAATCAAAATTGGGTGCGCCGCTCCTTCCAGTAGATATCTCCATTCCTCCAACGCGGTCTTGATGGCCAACAGTTTTCGGTCCCCGATGTCATAATTGCGTTCTGCCGAAGTAAGTTTCCTAGAGAAGAATGTCACTGGGTGTAGCAGTTCTTTGGGCCCCTTCCTTTGTGACAAGATGGATCCTACTGCGTTCTCGGATGCGTCTACCTCTAGTACAAAGGGCAGTGCCGTATCCGGGTGACCCAGAATGGGAGCGGTGGTAAATAGTTGCTTCAGGGTCTCAAATGCTTCTTGAGCTCCTGATGTCCATTTAAAGCGACTTCCTGACTTAGTCAACTGCGTGATAGGGGAGACCAGACCTGAAAAGTTCCTGATGAATTTTCGATAAAAGTTGGCGAATCCAATAAACCTTTGGACGCCCTTTTTATCGGTTGGAGCTGGCCAATCAAGAATTGCCGAGACCTTTTGGGGATCCATTGCGATCCCCGCATTGGAGATGATCAAACCCAGAAAAGAAATGCTCTGCTGCTCAAAACTACACTTCTCGGCCTTGGCGTATAGGCCGTGCAAGCGCAGTCGCTCCAGGACCTTAACTACATGGCTTCTGTGGATGTCTAGGGATGGGGAAAAAATCAGAATATCATCCAGGTAGACAATAACAAAAATGTCCAAGAAATCTCTAAACACATCATTCACAAAATGCTGAAACGTAGCCGGGGCATTGCATAGTCCAAAAGGCATGACCAGGTACTCAAAGTGACCAAACCTAGTACGGAAGGCTGTCTTCCACTCATCCCCCTCCCAGATGCGTACCAAGTTATATGCCCCACGCAAATCCAGCTTCGTGAAGCAGACCGCTGTCCTTAGGCTTTGAAACAACTCGGGAACCAACGGTAGGGGGTAGCGGTTTTTAATGGTTACCCGATTTAATTCCCTATAATCCACACAGGGCCTCAATGTTCTGTCTTTTTTCTCCACAAATAAAATACCTGCCCCTGCCGGTGAAGTGGAAGGGCGGATGAACCTCTTCTCTAGATTCTCCTCAATGTGCTCCTTCAATACCCCCAATTCTCTCTCAGACAGTGGAAAGATACGACCAAAAGGGATCTCAGAACCTGGCAATAAATCGATGGGACAATCATATGGTCGATGTGGGGGTAATGTGTCAGCCCCCCGTTTACTAAACACATCTAAATACCCGTGGTATGCTGCTGGCACAACCTGTCTTAAGCTAGCATCCTCCTCAGCACATAAGAGGATTTGGGGGCCCCGGGGCCCCGAGGCATGGCAGTTTTCTTGACAATAGTCAGAGGAAAAACTAAGAGACCCGGTTTTCCAGTTGATCTGGGGGTTGTGGGCCTGCAGCCACGGAAACCCCAGAATCACTGGAAAAAGGGGTGACGCAATAGCGTCAAAATGTAACAACTCCTGGTGGGAGCCCGATATGGTGGTGAGTATGGGAGGGGTTTCTTGGTCAACTAAACCTGATTTTATCTGAGAGCCATCAGCCAAGAACAAATTAAGCCCCCATTTCCTGGCCTGTAGTGGTATCCCCTGCTGGCGGGCAAAACCAAGATCAAGGAAGCAACTGCAGGCCCCCGAATCAATGATTGCAGTGGTCTCCACAGTTCTTTCCGGCAGCTGAAACAAGAGGGGTAACGCTAAGTAACTGGATTGACTTATGTTACTCAGAGAAAAAGGAACTGTAGATCGTGACTTACGTGTCTTTACTGGGCAGTTCCGCACAGCATGTCCAGCTTCCCCGCAGTAAAAGCACAGGTTCCTGGCACGTCTTCTCTGGCGTTCCTCGGGGGTGAGGGCCTGCCGAGCCAATCCCAGCTGCATAGGCTCAGAAGTGTCAGTGGGAACGGCTGGTGGAACATCGGCAGGAATGGGGTGACCTGTGCCCCTGAAGGGTGTCCAAGTAGCTCCTTGACCCTGACCTGTCCTCTCAGACCGGCGTTCCCGTAACCTGCGATCAATTTGTATCGCCAGGTCGATCAGATCCTTTAGGGACTCGGGGAGGCCAACCCAGGCTAACTCATCTTTAAGCCCCTCTGAGAGTCCGACCCGAAATTGGTGACGCAGGGCTGCGTCGTTCCAATGCGTGTCCCCCATCCATCGCCTGAACTCGGAGGCATATTTCTCCGCAGCTCGACGACCCTGTCGTAGGGCATAAAGGGTGGTTTCAGCCGAAACTGCCCGTTGGGGGTCGTCATAGAGGACCGACATGGCTTTAAAAAATGCGTCCAAAGTCTGCAATTGGGGGTCCTGCGTTTTCCTTAGTCTAAGGGCCCAATCCTGGGGTTCGTCTTGCAGCAAGGAAATTACAAATCCTACTTTGACCGACTCCGTGGTAAACGAACGAGGTTGTAAGTCAAAATATAAGTAACAGGCATTTTTAAATGTCCTAAAACGTGCTCGATCTCCCTGAAAACGTTCAGGCATGGGCACGCGGGGTTCGGCTGGTGGAGCTGCAGCCGCAGCCCCTATGAGCGATCCAGAAGTTACCTCAGCGTCAACAGCTAAGGCCTGGCTCTGAGGGGGATCCCTGGACACAGTTAAAGTGTCAAACCGATCTTCCAATCGAGCGCATTTGTCCTGCAGGGCAGTTACTGCCTGCGTCAGGGCGGACAAATGTTGACACATCACTTCAAAGGGGGAAGGATTCCCTCCAGACTCAGTCATGGCCGAATGGTACTGTAATGGACCGCCTGACAGCACCTCTATCAATCCCCTGGCAGAGCCTCCCCAGAGTGCGGAGTCTAAGCACCGGAGCACTTGTTCACCAGGACCCCTGATGGTGGGGATGGACTTGGAGCGCTCCGGTACCAGGTCGCAGCTGCTAGGTATCTCCAACAGGGGTAGAGGAGTCTGACAGGAGCTCCAGGGGGCTAAGAGTCTGATGTGAGGGAGCCTAGTGATCCCTGCGGGATGGATGGATGAGCTAAATCAGAGTCATACAGGCCGGGTGGGCAACTAGCGGATCGGTGAGGTACAAAACGGTAGGCAAAGGATAGTCAGGTCACACGCAGGGTCAATACCAAAAGATCAGATTTAAAGGGGAACATCCAGGAGCAGAGTCAGGTAGGCCAAGGGTCAGGACAGGAGAAGGCAGCAAGGTCAAACAATCCAGATCAAGATACTCACAACACAGGTAACAGCATACAAAGACCATTCGGCAACAAGTGTTTGTGCAGAGCTGGCTTAAATAGCCAGCCCTGCACCTGGCAGGTGCAGCCTAGGTCCTAGTGCCTGCCTAGTACTGTCAAGACGACAGGTGCGCCTGGGTCCTAGTGCCCTGCCACCTACACATCTTGGCAGACACCTACGCCTGTGTAGACCCATGCGTCGCGATGGTCCCTGACAACGGGCTTACACTCAATACTTATTAAAAAGCTCCTGCTACATCATGTACTCAATACTGCCCTCTAATAACCAAAAAACACATATAAAAACATTTACATAAATGAAATACAGGTTTAATACTGATTCCCTTCACATGGCCCAGCCTGCAGCTGCCATCTGCTTGCAGTACAACTACTGTGGGCGGGTGACAAGTGGTTAACCAGTTGCCATCTGCCCTATAGCAGTTTACCTGTGCAAAATCATGTATATATACGTGCGCCGACCCGGCAGTGCTGTGATTCGGTGCTGCACTGATCAGTCAGCAGATTCAGGCCAGTGATGTTTGCCTGGATCTGCTGAGTGATTATTGCCCTATCACAGATTTTCCTGTGTTTACATTACAGAGGCACAGGGAATGATGACATCTTCTCTCCCTGGAGCACATTCCCTTCCAGAGAGAGAAGAAAACAGATCTACATGAATCAAAGCACTACACTGAGATAGTAATAGCACAGCTAGGTCACATTTAACCCCCTGATCACCCTACAGTTACCCCCTTCACTGCCCTGTCATCAGTGTCATTAGTACAGTGCATAGATTTTGTTATTGTATTAGTGTCACAGGCGATTTCAGCTAGCATTTGCGTCAGTTAGCAACCCTCCCTGATCACTGTCACTTGATACATTGCACACAAAACTGCATGGTTAGCAAGATCAGGCCTGATCTCTGCTTTCAATAGCAGGTACATTTTTTAGTAGTGGTTCAAGCAGTCCTTGACAGCCAGGTGTTCTTTTTCCCGTGAGCCTATAAATTTAGTGGCCAAAATGTCCAACAAAAGGTAGTGAAGAGGCCTACAGGATTCTGAGCATGTCAGATGAGAGCGAAGGGTAAGCCTCACTGACAGAATCAGGCTCAGAATACAAACCTGTAGACAGCATCAGCACCCTGACAGATAGCTCAGATGATGGAGTAGAGGTCCCTGCTATGGTTCCTAGGTTGCTGGGATGTTAGAATTGCATGATGATTGCCAGTACTAGTGCCGCTCTACCTCTTGGTAAACTGGAGAGCACCAGCGGCCTAGTACATCCTGGTCTTTATCATACCAGCACTGCAGTATCACTTGGTGATGTGAAGAGTTCCATAAGTGCAGTACAAGCTGGAGCAGTGGCTAACACAAGTAGTGTCCCGCAGACACCAAGAATTCACACACAGGCTTGTAGGGCCTATAGTGTCCTTTTGGATGTGCTTGCAAATCCTGATTGGCAGCCCACAAATTATGCAGCACCTGTACTTTCTCCTCTCACTGCCCAACCCGGAATTCAGGTGGAGGCAGCAAATTTAACTACTACTTTTTTTGGAGCTGTTTTTCACGGAAGATCTGTATGAATTGATTGTGGACCAAAGCAATTTATATGCACAACAATTTATCGCCACCAACCCAAATTCAAACCTTGCCAGATCATTTGCATGGAAACCTATTATGGTTTTCGAATTTAAAGTTTTTTTGGGCCTAACCCTCAACATGGGCAATACTAAAAAAAATTAATTGCGGTTGTATATGCCCATTTTGCGATACCTCATATGCCCGTGTTCTCTTCTGCCATGACCAGGCATAGATATGAGAATATAATACAATTTATGCATTTCAGTGACAACACACTCTGTCATCCTCAGGGTGACCTTGAATATGACTGGCTCCACAAAATGTGTATACTCCCCAGCAAAACATCTGTGTTGATGAGTCCCTCATTCATTTTTCTGGCCTCCTTGCATTCAAATAATTATTCCCCAGCAAACGTGCCAGCTATGGGGTCAAGATGTATAAGACCTGTGAGAGGGCAACAGGCTATATATATAACTTTTAAATTTACGAGGGAAAAGAGTCCCCCAGATGCCCAGATTAAATGGGGAGCAATGGCAAGATAGTTTGGGACTTGGTGTCACCCTTTTTCCATATGGAGTACCACTTATATGTGGACAATTTTTATACAAGCGTGCCACTATTTAGACATTTATGCAATTTTTGAATTGGCGCACGTGACACTGTGCTTCCCCCAACGGCTTGTAAATACCCATCTTAAAAAAAGTCTGCTTGAAAAATGATGAATTGCTTGCAGTGAAGTGGAAGGAAAACGGGATGTTTTTGTCCTGTCATCCGTCCACGCAGACACGACCATCCAAATTTCCACGGCAGCTGGTGTTGTTGAGAATCCCCTCTGTGTCCATGACCTTAACATGGGAGGGGTGGACTTCAACAACCAGATGATGAAACGTTTCCTGAAAAGCCAGATACTGGTACAAAAAAAGTATCTGTTTATTTCAATTGGCTCTGTACAATGCTTGTGTGCTTTACAAAGCAACTGGATGAAGTGGATCCTTCCTAAAATTCCAGGGAGAGATCCTTACGGCCGTTTTGTATCCAGAAGGTGCTGTGGCCCAAACCTCAAACCAAGATGCAGTAAGCCGGCTGCATGAGAGGCATTTTCCCAATTCCATTCCTGATACCCCAACTGAAAAGTCACCCCAAAAAAAGATGTGTCTGTAGCAGACACGGAATTAGGCGTGAAATCGTTTTTTGTGCCTCCTGTCCTGGCCAACCTGGTCTCCGGCTACCATACACTAGTGGACTATTAGTATACAGTACAGCATGGCACAGTCTAGGGCACATATATGCACAGAGTCTCAAAAGATGTTAGGTAGTCAAGAAACTGGCTATCATATTTTGAGAGATCCTACCATCTGGACGTTAATTTTTTTTTTAAAGTTAAAAAATAAATAAAAAAGTAAAAAAAAAACATAACAATAAAAAAGTAACAAAAAAATTTAAAAAACAAAAATAGTTGTCATTTTATTGAGTTACTGTTTTATTGTTACTGTTTTATTGTTAACCATTGCTGTTTTTTTTTTTTCAAAAATGCCATTCAGCTGCAGCACTGATCTGTTTATCCAGACAGCAACATGGTCTTGCTCTAAGAATATACATAACTGTGTGCAGTGCTGTTGGATGAGATTTTTCATCCGCAATTAAAAAAGAGCATATATGCCCAAGCATGGGGGCCTGGGGTGGCCAGTGGGTGGATCACCCACATGCTTCAGCATATATATTTAATAATATTTTTTGGCACATATTTCAATAAAAAAGTTTTTTTATTGAGTTACTGTTTTATTGTTACTGTTTTATTGTAAACCATTGCTGTTTTTTTGCAGAAATGCCATTCAGCTGCAGCACTGATCTGTTTATCCAGACAGCAACAGGGGGGTCTTGCTCTCAGAATATACGTAACTGTGTGCAGTGCTGTTGAATGAGATTTTAATCCGCAATTAAAAAAGAGCGTATATGCCCAAGCATGGGGGCCTGGGGTGGCCTGTGGGTTGATCACCCACATGCTTCGGCATATATATTTAATAATATTTTTTGGCACATATTTCAATAAAAAAGTTTTTTTATTGAGTTACTGTTTTAGTGTTACTGTTTTATTGTTAATCATTGCTGTTTTCTTTGCAGGAATGCCATTCAGCTGCAGCACCGATCTGTTTATTCTGACAGCAACAGGGTCTTGGTCTTAGAATATACGCAAGTGCATGCAGCGCTGTTAGATGATATTTTTCATCCTCAGTTAAAAAAGAACATATATGCCAAAGCATGGGGGCCTGGGGTAGCCATTCGGTGAATGGCCCCTATGCTTCAGCATATATAATTAATATTTATTGGCACAGATTTCAATAAAAAGTTGTTTTATTGAGTTACTGTTTTATTGTTAACCATTGCTGTTTTCTTTGCAGGAATGCCAATTCAGCTGCAGCGCTGATCTGTTTATTCTAACAGCAACAGGGTCTTGCTTTCAGAATATACATAAATAAGTATGTGCAGCGTTGAATGAGAGGCATATATGCCAACGCATGGGGGCCTGTGGTGGCCAGTGGGTGGATCGCCCCTATGCTTTGGCATATATTTTTAATATTTTTTTTTTGACAGAGATTTCTTCATCCACATTGATCGATGTGAATAGAGGAATCTGTTTTTTGGGGGGGGCATGGGCTGAACGAAAAAAACATTTCATGTTTGCCCAAGTGTGTGGATGCAGGGCGGTATATTCTAGTGGTGGACATACCACACACTTTTTCTGGCAGAGATTTTGTCCCTATTTTTCATTCAGCCCACAGACTGCATAAAAAAAAAGAACATAGCATATATACCCAACAAGGACCAGCGACGTACTGGTACATCAAAGGACTTTGAGTGGTTATACCAGGATGATGCCTGCAGCTTTTAATATGGATATTAAAAAATGTATGCAGTTTGTTGCCCTTGCACGGGGCGTGCACAGTTTTAAAGCATGTCATGTTTGGTATCTATTTACCCGATGTACCATCATCTTTTATATTTTACCAAATAATTGGCCAATATATTGTGTTTTTGTGCATTAAAAGTAAACAAGGTGTATTTTTTTCAAACAATTTATGTTTAAAAAATTGCTGCATGACTACCATGTGATGTAAAAAATTGCAACACCCACCATTTTATTCACTAGGGTGTCTGCTTTAAAAAATATATATAATGTTTGGGGGTTCAAAGTGATTTCCTAGCAAACAAATACTGATTTTTTCATGTGAGTGATGTGTGGCATAAGCTTCTAATGCTGGGAATAAAATGCCCCCCCCCCAAAATGACCCCTTTTTGGAAAGTAGACACCCCAAATTATTTGCTGAGAGGCATGTTGAGTCAATAGAAGAATGTATTTTTTTACCACAAGGTTTTGGAAAGTGACAAAAAAAAATATTTTTTTTTTACACAAAGTTGTCACTTAAATGATATATTGCTCACACATGCCATGTGGAATTACTCCTGAAAATATATTCTGCTACTTCTGAGTATGGGGATACCACATATGAGAGACTTTTTGGCAGTCACGTTCCAAAAACTGGTTAAAAATAAAGTATTACATTGACTCAACATGCCTCTCAGCAAATGGTCTGGGGTATCTACTTTCCAAAAAGCGATCATTTGCGAGGGGATTGTGTTATCCTGGAATTTCAGAACCTCTGAAATTGTGATAGGTAGTGAGGAAGGGAAATTTACGCACCATCAGGCTTTCAAAGGGGTCATTGGATTTCGGGCTCTTGTATGTGGGAGAAAGCACTATTTGTGTGAAAAAAATAACATAAATTTTATTTATGTACAAAATTGCATGACCATGCAATTGTCAGTTAAACTAGCACAGCGCCGTATAGAAAAAATGCTGTAAATTTCAATATCTATACCTTAGTTTTTAGACACTATAACTTTCACTATAACTATAAACCAATTAATATACACTGGGATTTTTTTTACCAAAGACATATAGTAAAATACATTTTGGCCTAAATTTAGGAAGAAATTTGAGTTTATTGGATATTTTTTATAACAGAAATAAGAAAATATCTTTTTTTTTCACAATTTTCAGCCTTTTTTTGTTTATAGCGCAAACAATAAAAAACCCAGAGGTGATCAAATACCATCAAAACAAAGCTCTATTTGTGTGAAAAAAGGACATAAATATAATTTATGTACAGCATTGCATGACTGTGCAATTGTCAGTTAAACTAACACAGCGCTGTATAGCAATAAATGGTGTAAATTCCAGTATCTATACCATAGTTTGTAGATGCTATAAAGTTCACAAAAAAACAATTAATATAGACTGGTTGGGATTTTTTTTTTTTTTACCAAAGATATATAGCAACACACATTTTGGCCTAAATTTATAATGAAATTTGAATTTATTGGATATTATTGTAACAGAAATTCGAAAATATGTTTTTGTTTACAGCGCAAAAGGAAAACAAAACAGGGGTGATCAAATACCACCAAAAGAAAGCTCTATTTGTGTGAAAAAAAGGACATCAATTTTGTTTGGGTACAGCACTGCATGACCGTGCAAATACCAGTTGAAATAGCGCAGCGCCGAATAGCAAAAAAAGGCTTGATCAGGAAGAGGGGTAAATCCTCTGAAGGGCAAGTGGCTAATGAAAGAAAAAAAAGAGCAAAAAATTCTAATTTTTCAAATCCAGCCCCACTGAATTACTTATAATAATGCCTAACCAACAGCATTAATCTTTTATAACACATTAAAGCTGAATTATGTGGGGAAAAAACAACTATTTTTGGACATTTGCAATGTAAGTATAAATTACCACTAATGATGTGTGGAGGTGGGGCAATCCTCAGTTGCCCCACCTTCACTCCATACCAGATCCAAGTGTATGGGCTGGGTTTGGTATTAAAATTATAAAACATATCATGCTGCAGGGCCAACCACTTGCCAACTGTGCTATAGCCGAACGACGGCTACTGGTTGTCCAGTTCTGGGAGGGTGTCATATGAGATCCTCCCAGGTCGCGCCCTCCCATGCACCCCCAGGGGCCCTCACCTGGTGATCTCCGTGATCGCTGTGTCCTATGGACACAGCTGATCACGTGATGTGGTAAAAGGGCAATCACAGCGGCCTTTTACCACATGATCAGCTGTGTCCAATGACACAGCAGATCACCGATAAATGCAGTTGCCGGTTATCGGCTGCACTTTCCTCACGCTGTCACAGTGTGAGGAAAGTACTGCCGATAACCATCCATTGACGGACGGATTGGCACCGATCATCAGGGCACTGATGATCAGTGACCAGCAGTGCCACCCACCAGTGCCGCCCACCTGTGCCCAGCAGTGCAGCCCACAAGTGCCCAGCAGTGCCACCCACCTGTTCCCAAGCAGGGCCACCCACCTGTTCCCAGCAGAGCCTAGTAGTGCCACCCACCAGTGACCAGCAGTGCCCCCATCAGTGCCACCCAACAGTGCTGCCCATCAGTGCCCAGCCGTGCCGCCAGTCAGTGCCCAGCAGTGCCAACAGTTAGTGCCACCCATCAGTGCTGCCTATTAGTGCCCAGCATTGTTGCATATCAGTGCAGCAGCATCAGTTCCGCCTCATCAGTGCCAGCTCATCAGTGCTGCCTGTCAGTGCCCATCAGTGCTGCCTATCCGTGCCACCTCATCAATGCCACCTATCAGTGCCCGTCAGTGCTGCCTATCAATGCAGCCTCATCAACGCACATCAGTGAAGGAGAAAAACTACTTGTTTGTAAAATTTTATAATAGAAACAAAGAAAAACTTTTCTTTTTTAAAATGTTTTGTTTTTTTCATTTTTTTTTATAGCGCAAAAAATAAAACACCCAGTGGCAATTAAATACCACCAAAAGAAAGCTGTATTTGTGTGAAAAAAATTATAAAACTTTCATATGGGTGCAGTGCTACATGACCATTCAATTGTCATTCAAAGTGTCACAGCGCTGAAAGCTGAAAATTGGCCTCGGCAGGAAGGGGGTATAAGTGCCCAGTAGGCAAGTGGTTAATACACTTAGGAAAACATTTACTCTCCCCACATGGACGTTTTTCCGTTATCTGCAGCTGCACCATGCAGTGAAAGCGCAATTCCCTTCTGAGGTGACAGTGACTCTCATAAAGTGGAACGTTTCCTTGTCTCACACAATGTAGACAAGATTCTATCCTCGCTCTATCTCAAAATCTCTAGTAAAGGTACTGGTAAGCTTTCCAATTATTCCACATCTGGCAAAGGGATATTCCAACCTTAATGACTGAAGATTGGGATTAATATATTTCATGGGTAATATCTGCTAAAAACATATTTATCCAGCTCAAATGTTTGTACAGAGCTTACTATACACCCCAACGCCTCACTGGAATATACCCTTCATACTCTGCTATTTGCCCTAAGTGCCAAACTGAAATTGGTACGCTCATGCATGTTGTATGGTCCTGCTCACTTATCCAGGGTTTTTGGAGAAAGGTTGTGGCAGATATCAATTCGGTGGGGGGACTGACGGTTCAGATAGACCCATGGGTGCTTCTACTTGGGCCTGTGATGCTATGGTTTCCACCACTCATAAACAGTTATTTGTGTTCTACAAGGCCTTCTATGCCAGAAAAGCGATTCTCTTGAAGTGGAAACAATCTGAAACTCCTACGATATCCCATTGGAGATCCCTGATTGACTCTTCCTCTCTAAAGGCTTACCTACATGAGTCGTAAATGTCCCAAAAAATGTGAATAAATCTGGGCTGCTTGGGTGAAGGCCCAACTGCTTTCTCTATGAGGTGGAGGCCCTATGGAGAGGAGTTCTGGGTAGGACCCTTTGATAGTACTACTGTTTTAACTTTGCGGTACCCTGACAATAAGGCTCTATTCTGGTTCCCTCCCCCTGATTCTTCCCCCTTCCCCCCATCTCCCCCCAATCCCCCCCCCCCCCCTTCCTTCCTTACCTTGGATAAGATTAATTTAGCCCTGCTTATCCATGTGTGTGATTTCTATACTTTTATGTGATGTCATCTACTGGGTTTATATTTTTTCACTGGAAACAGCGTGATGTATATGATGAGACTCATGATTTCCTTGTCTGCTATTCAATCAGTGCCTTTGCTTGTTCTTTTTTCTGCCTTTAAACTCAATGTAACCTTGTTGTATACATTTTTTATGGAGATGAATACCTTTCTGTTAAAAAAAAATTATGTGTGGCACAGTTCTCATAGACGGTCACTCTCTCTCCTCCTCCTCCATTTATAAAATGTCTTGTATCCTTTTCAAGAAATACAAAGTGTTCTGTGATTAGAAGAGAAGAGAATGTGAATAAGTGACTGAAACGCAGTCTATGAATGGAAGACAGATGATTGAAAAGTCTGCCCCCTCCATTCACAGATTGTATTTTATTCATAGAAGCTGTAGTACCTTCTTCTATGAATGGAGGAGCTGGGCAGAAAGGTCGGGCATAGCCAGGCACTCTTGATGAGAGCCTGTCATAGCTCCTTTAGTTCTATTAACCCATGCTGCACCAAAAGATTACAGCAATGGAGTTACAGGGCATCGGAGGAGGAATATTTCTGCTATCTGTGCTTTCCCAATCTGCATTAAAAAACAAATATAATGTCTCCTTTCCCTGAGAAATATCATTGCCTAATGTAGGTATTAACCACTTGCCCTCCAGATGATTTCCCCTCCTTCATGACCAGGCCATTTTTTGCAAAACGGCACTGCGTTACTTTAACTGACAATTGCGCGGTCATGCAATGCTGTACATAAATTACATTTATGTCTTTTTTTCCAAAAAATAGAGCTTTCTTTCGGTGGTATTTGATCACCTCTGCGTTTTTTTTTTTTTATGCCATGAACAAAAAAAGACCGACAATTTTGAAATAAAAAACAATATTTTTGACTTTTTGCTTTAAAATGTATCCAGTAAAAAATTTAAAAAATCTAATTTCATCATAAATTTAGGCCAAAATGTATTAAGCTACATGTCTTTGCTAACAAAAAAATCCCAATACATGTAAATTAATTAGTTTATTGGTATTTATTGGTGAAAGTTATTGGCTGAGAGTCTACAGTACAAATGGCAGTATACTGTATATACAGGAATTTTTATTTTTATTATACTAGTAATGGCGGCGGTCAGCGACTTATAGCGGGACTGCAGTGGGCATTCTGACACTGGGTGGGGACTGACTAACTGCCACTGACATCCCAATGATACTAATACAGTGATCAGTGCTAAGAAAAAGCTCTGACAGTGTACTAATTACACTGGGCAGGAAGGGGTTAAAAATCTAAAATCAGTTCTGCATGAGTCACATATATGACATACTAAGACATATAAAATAATAAACCAATGAAAAGGTGACATTTATAATACAATAGAATATGACACGAAATGTATTTTAGGGAAGTTGTTAAACAGAGAGGACATCTAGTGGTAAGAACATGTAACATCCTGCTTAGTATTTAGTCATATGGGGGATACATGTGTTCAAAGTGAAATCCATTAATTTTATAATTTTAGAAATATGTCATTATCTGTGAGTTTTGTAAAAACTACAGCACACTGCCCCCCCCCCCCCAGAAGTCAAAATCCCCCAGCACAATCCCCACCCCCAGGTCAGTGTCCCCCAGTATACAGGAAACTGGGACACAGGCAGTGACAGGCATGGCTGCAGTGCCTAGACATGTAAGGGGCACACTGCACAGCTATCATCCTTTGGAATCACAGTTACCCTCCTTGGCTGCACTGTGTGTCAGAGAACTGTAGGCCCATCCCCCTCAGGGCCCACTTGCACCGTACACATTGTCCCATGGATGATATGCCACTGTGTGGCATACAAGTTCTAAAGTGGTTCCAAAGGCAGAATTTTTGTTTATGCATTCTATGTATTAAGGTAAAAAAACCTTCTGGGTGCAGCTCCCCCCTCAGCTCCCTTTATAATTACCTAAGCCCCATCTCATTTCAGGGATGTGCATAAGAGCTGTGGGTTTCCAGGATCTCTCTCTTCTCGTTGGCTCACACAGCAATGGGAGCCATTGGCTCCTGCTTCTATCAATTACAGCCAGTGAACCAATGAGGAGAGAGCAGAGGGTGGGGCTGAGCCACCCTCTGTGTGTGAATGGACAATGTCCATTCACAGGAGTGTGGCTCAGGCACTAGTGGGGCACTTGGCAGGAACCAGGACTGCTGGTGTGGGACCCAAAAAGAAAAGGATCAGGGCTGCTCTGTGCAAAAACTATTGCACAGAGGAGGTATGTATAACATGTTTATTTATTTATTTTAACTACAACCTTTAGAATCACTTTTAAGTTCTCTGGTATGCTGCAAGCCTGACTGGTCACTATCCCTAAGCCAACATGACTTAAGGGACTCGCAGGATCAGGTCTGCACACACACACCTTAGCCACCATTCTAACTACTGACACTGTTATTAGTGGAAAAAGTACTCTTACCTAGCCTAGACATGAAAGTTTATTCTCAGTTTCACAAATGTATACAATTAACTCAATTAACTCAAAATTGTTTTGGTTTCCCTGTATGTGAAAATATATTGTTACGCTGTGCTAAATTCTGTTAGGAGAAAAAGTCGGTTCAGTTTTCAGGGAGAAAGTAGAAGTTTAAAGTACAGAGATGCAATACACCCCAACCCATAAATTAGAAGTTCACAGACTAGCATACAAAGTGTATTCTAAATTGCATACCTTGAAAAATAAGTTATAGAATTTCTAGTTATTTTTAGAGTTATACATAAATATCTGTTACAATACTCTCTGAATTACTGCCAGGTCTTCTAGAACTACTCTCAGAATTTCTATCAGGACTTCCAGAGTTCCCAGCAACAATGCTGGGCATATCCTCCAACTAGGAAGGGTATTTAAGCACTAGCCTTTCAAATGGCTGGTGCTGTGTCTTAACACCATCAACTCTTGTACAAAGAGCTCTAATGACCTGAACTGACCTGACTGCTCTCTTGCTTGTTGCCTGCCTCTGCCCAGTCCTTTACTATGCTCTTGCTTACTGCCTGTCTAGACATTTGCTTGTTCCTAACTACTCTCTTGCTAACCACTTACCTTAACCCTTGCGTATACATGACTACCTTCTTACCTGCAGCCCTGTCCCTAGTCTCTCCACCTTAGCCTCTCTGTTACAGCCAGCCATTGGAGGGTGCAATCCTACGGACTACAAGCTGGTGATAGTTTGCAGTGAAGTAACCTGGGACCACCAGGGACACCATAACAATATCTTTTCTCCTGATATTTGAAGCTGTCGTGCAGTTGCAGTTTACTCCTAGTCCTTTACTCTCTCCTCTTGGACATTTTTAATACCTTTTTTGGAAACCCTCCACACATTTACTTAAATCTTGTTTAGGTGAAAACGACATATTCTGCCTTCTGGGATACTTAAATAACAAATCCTCAGAGGCCTCATAGCACATGTGCTACAGTGCATTATCATTCTTACTTCTTGCAGCAGGCCCCCTGATGACGTGCCATGGAAATTGC